>NW_025335268.1:60887520-60992845 GCF_004798865.1 Varanus komodoensis
TATTATTATTATTATTATTATTATTATTATTATTATTATTATTATTACATTTCTATGCTGCCCCTTGCCGAAACCTCGGGGCGGCTTACAACATGATAAAATACATTGAAATACAATAGTACATAATAAATTACCATTAAATACAAAAATACAAAAAAATACATTGACTTACAAATATAAAATTAAAATTATCAGTATAAAATAAAAATATAGGAGGAGAAAGAGAAGGAAGAAGAAGTTGCCCTGGCCAGATCATATGTTTTAACAATTGAAATGATGTTTAAATAAAAAGGTCTTTACCTGGCGCCGAAAAACCCGTAATGACGGTGCCAGGCGGACCTCTTTGGGGAGTGAATTCCATAGGTTGGGCGCCACCGCAGAGAAAGCCCTCCTCCGGGTACTTACTCTCCTAATTTCTTTCATGGAGGGTTCCCGGAGAAGGGACTCTCCCGCAGATCTCAAAGGGCGGTTGGGCATATACGGACGTAAGCGCTCGTTCAGGTAGCCAGGACCCAAGCCGTTTAGGGCTTTATAGGTCATAATCAACACCTTGAATTGGGCCCGGGCTTCAATGGGAAGCCAGTGAAGCTGACGGAGGACTGGAGTCATGTGATCATAACGCCCCGTCCCCGTCAAGAGTCAGAGGAATAAACATTACAGGAGCTGTGAAGTCTGAAGGAAATGGTGGTAAAAGGAAGTGAAAGCATTAGCCAAGAGATATTCACTTGTCTGAGGAACATGTTCTGATACACTGAAAATGGAAAGTATGCATTTATATTCATACAAACCTGCCATCTGTCATGGATCAGGTTAGGAAAGGAATATTCATTTTCATTCAATGTATCATTCATATATGAATGACAAACACTCATTTCTCCCAGAATGGGACAGTTTTTTTTCTCCCAGCTATTTATTTCTTCTCAATGGAATTCAGTGTTGCATCCTTTGAGTGACAAAGAAAAAGGCACAAATGCCACATTCTTGTCATTATTTTCAAACTTACAGGGTCACTTGCAGATCTCAAACTTGCTCTGCATTCATGTAAATATATTTTCGCTTATATCTGAAATGTTTGGGCCTAAGGGACAGTGGTTACGTTAAAGTCAATGGAGCACAGCAGCCTATCTGAGACATGTTTACATTCCTGCAGAGTGAAATGGGGATTATGTAAGGTTATGATTTAAAACCTAATGTCTTTTATTTCAAGGGGAATTAAGCATTTATAGGTTGCTGTGGCTTGTGCCCACTGCGCAGTGCCTCATCCCTGGAATTTTATTATGGCACATTAGCTATAAAATATACACACAGCTTAGCATGTGCATTTCCTGATTGAACAAAAGTTTTTTTCTTCTGTTTCTACGGCCATATCATTTAAACCGGAATAAGCAGGGTAGTTAAACCCATCTCCCAATTGTAAACTGCATGCTTACTTGCTGAGTTTCAATCGAACAAATTTGCATGAAAAAGTTTGCATTATTACAACAGGTCATAGTCTATTTAAATTTGTGTGTGTGCATCACGAAACTGCATCTTTGGAAACATGGTATGCGTAATTAGCAATTTATTTCTGATCCCATCTATTATGACATGCTGCATGTGCTGTTAAGTTGTGTGTGGCTTTGCTCACAGTACTGGATAAATATGGAGTCATGAGCATCAAGGAGTGGGTGAGACAAACAAGGTATCTGCCATAAAACATAAAAACAGAGCTAGTCAAAAGGGGTCTCCCAGGCCATCTAGTCTGACCCCCGGCTCCAGCTAGCTCTGCTCACAACATACCCACCTGTCATGCCCATGAGGATACTTGTCTGCCACAACAGGATGCAGGTCACCCAAATGGATAGGCTTGATAAAGTGTAGCTAAAGGATTAACTTATTTATTTATTTAATGAATGTATATGCTGCTACAATAGTCCATATCTGGGGTTTCTGTGCAGTTCACAATATAAAAACATTCTAAATCAACATTGAAACAACATATTCAAAACATATTAAGAAAAGAATCCAAATATTAAAATAGTACATCTAAATTAAAATAATAATATAAAACATGCAATAGAACAAGTAAAGCTAAAATTGACTAAACCCAAACATGGCATCAATTTTTAAACCTGATAGCTGTTTAAATCCATTATTAAAATAGCAGGAGAAAAGGTGAGCCTTTGCCTGGCATTGAAATGCTAGCAATATCAGCATCAGGCACCCTTCCTGGAGAACCTGTCCCAGAGAAGGGGCACAACTGCCGAGAGGGCCCTTCTTTTAGCCGGCATCATTGTCCTCTCCCTAAGGAATGGCTCTTTAAGAAGAACCTCCTGGCTAGAGCTTAATGGACAGGTAGGGACATATGAGAGCAGAGAATTCTTTAGGTACCCAAGACCCAAGCCATTTAGTGCTTTATATGGGCTTTAACTTCCACTGGCAGTCAGTGTAGTTGGTATAAAACTGGTTTGATATGGTATCTCAGATTAGTTCTTGTCAGCAATTCTGCAGCCCTATTTTGAACCAGTGGAGTGTCTGGACCATTTTCAAGGGCAGCCCCATGGCAAGCATGTTACAGAGATGCAACAGGGATGTTAGCAGGTCCTGTGTAACCGTGAACAGGCTTTGTCTGTCAAGATACAGCCGTAATTGGTAAGTTAGCTGTAGTTGAAGGTGGTCCTGGGCACCAGGTCCACCTGAGACTCAACTGAGAGTTTTTGATCGAGGAGCACTCCCAAACTGCAAATCCTGTCCATTAGGAGGAGCACAACCCCATCCAGGATAGGATTCAATGCATTTGACTGACAATTACCAATAGTACTTCCATCTTGTCTGGACTGAGTCTCAGTATATTGGCTTTCATCCAGTCTATTATTGAACTCAGGCACTGGTTCAACACAGAGATGCCCTGCCCAGATCCAATGTAAACACGATGTGGAGCTGAATGTCATCAGCATACTATCACAGCCCAAGCCTCCAGATGACCTTTCCCAGCAGTGTCATGTAGATGTTAAAGAGTATGGGGGACAGTACAGAGCCCTGTGGAACCTCATGGCATAACCACCATGGCACAGAGGAACTGTCCCCCAGCACTACCTTCTGAACCCGGTCAGCCAGGTAAGAGTGGAACCACCGCAAAGCAGTGCCTCCAACCCCCCAACCCAGCCAGCCTGTCCTGAAGGCCTCCATGGTCAATGGTGTTGAAAGCTGCTGAGAGTTCCAGGAGAACCAACAGGGTCATGCGCCATCTGTCTCTCTCCTGCAAAGGTCATCCCACAGGGAAACCAAAGAAGTCTCCATCCTAACCCAGGCCTGAAACCCAATTGAAATGGATCCAGATAATCCATTTTATCCAGTATTGCCTGGATGCACATAGATATTGCAACTGGGACTTTCACAGTTCTTTAATAAATGGGCCAACATCAGCTAACTTCTGAGCATGGGCTAAGAGTACAGAGTTTGGCAGCTTAGTTGTGCAGACCATTCAGTCACAGAAAAATAAATTAATTCATTACTGATCTTGATTTGAATTACAAAAATACTAAATTCTTATGGATCACCATCATAGATTGATATACACACAAAAATTTCAAACCTACTAGGCATGACTTGTGAACCAATATCACTAATAAAATGTTTCATTTATTTGAAGATGTGCAGGCCCTCCTCATTAATCACCTGAGTTGTGTTAGACTTCAAGGAGTTTATGTCATGCTACCATACCATTTCAAATTTAGTGCTGTGTAGACATGCTACATACTAATAGGCACACAGTTTATTACTATAAAGGTGAAAGAGGACTATAAACTGCTTTTCTAACAAAGAGATTTTCAGGGCAAATATTCAGTTGTTATGGCAACGTATAATTAGTGAAATGTTATCAAAGCCATATCTGTGGTGCATTATATAGTTATTTTGTTGAGTGTGATGAACCCCACCCCCACATCTCAGCAAACAAAATTAGATGTTTTAAATGTGAAAGACTCTTGCTGGAACATAAGAAAAATGAATCATATATATTCTTCTCATATCAATTAGTCTCTTATAAGAGCCTCTAAAAATAAGATGTTGTCAATTAAGCATATATCTTATTTGAAGATGTTGGTCCAGTAAGCCAGAGAAAAAAGGGGTGACCCTTTGCCATATGGAAGTGACTTGTATAAAATAAGAAACATTTTCTTCCCCTGTACAAATGCAAGGAGAGCTGTGCTAGATCAGAACAAAGGCTATTTAGGCCAGCATTCTGTTTCCATAATGTTAACGGCAGATTCCCTTGTAAGGTCCACAGCAGGATATGCTAGCACCTTCCTGTTTGTGTTACCTAGCAACTGGGATAGAGAGGCACACCGCTTCCGATCCTGGATGCAATATATAGCCATCATGACTATTAGCCATTGATAGGATTAAACCCTTGGAATGTTTCTAATCCTCTTTTCAAATTGTCCAACTTGACAGGCATCAGTACAGCCTGCAGTCGCCAGTTCTGTAGTGTAACTACATGCGGTGTGAAGAAATCCATCCTCTTATTGACAACTCATGCAAGTTCTATTATGCATTACTCAGGCAAAAGGCAGTGCTGTGTAATTCAGAGCTGGGTCAGGCTTTTGCCCCAGTCCTTCCCTCCAGCCTTCTGTCTTCCCTGTGGGCAACCGCATTGAGTGCAGCTGTCTGGAAAGGAACTGACGCCTTCATCTCGAAGCTCTGTGTGAGCAGCATGTTTGCAGGAGCTGGCATCCGGGTGAAACATGGGCTCTACACAAAAACGGGTGGGCATTCAGCATGTGGGTACGTGAGGCTGGGACTAGGATTGTGCTGGGGCCAGAACCCAGCCCTGCTCCAGCTTCAGATGATGGGTCCCTGATATGAGTGGATAGCATGTAACCAGGGCTGTGCTGTGGTCACCAGGAATGATTTTATGCCCAAACTAGTAGCAAACTGAGGTTTGCTCCAGAGGGTGCATTTCTCAAAAAATTGCAAGAAGCCATGGCTGAAAATATCTGAATGTTGTGAAAGATCATTAGACCCTAGTCTCTCTCTCTCTCCCCCCCCTCTCTTTCACACACACACACACACACACACACACACACACACACACGGGGGGGGCAGTGAGGGAGGGCAGAATCATAGAGCCACCCCTTTCTCTTTTGTCTTTGACAGTGGGGAAGCGAAGGGAATGCTTAAGGCTTTGAGTGTGTACTCTGTGCAGTGGGGCAAGTGAGTGTGTGAGTGAGCAACTGAGTGAGTGAGTGAAGGGATGGAGGGAGAAATGAGGCAACATGCCTTATTGCAGGCATAGTTCCTTGACCTCAAAAGAACCACAGCAGCCATTAGCCACTCCTGTCTTAAACAGAAGGTGTTGAATTGTAGAATGTATACGAGGCAAGCAAGTGTGTGTGAGACAGAGAGACAGGGATGTGAATGAACATGCGCGTAAGAATATGATTGCATGTGAGGCTTTTGACACAATGGCAGAGAACCCAGGTGATCCACTCCGTGCGAAAGATTGTATATGATGTATTACTATTATGATGCTTATATCCCACTTTTCTTTCTCTTGTAAGGAACCCAGCATGGCTTACAAAGTTCTCCAGGATAATCATTTCATTCATTTTCCGATTTATATCCTGCCTTTTTCCTACAAAGGCCTCAAGGCAGCTCACATCATTCTCCTCCTCCATCTTATCCCCACGACAACAACCCTGTGAGGTAGGTTGGGCTGGGAGTCTGTGACTGGCCCAAAGTCACGCAGTTGGCTCCATGGCTGAGCGGGGACTCGAACCCAGATCGCCTGAGTCCCAGTCCCACGCTCTTAACCACGACGCCACCCTGGCTTCTCTGGCTGTTGAGTATTGGCTTCCATGCCTTCTGCAACATGAAGATGATCCTGTTCCTAGCTCTTCTTGGGATGTTGAAATGATTATTGATCCAATTATATGAAGCACTTTGAGCACTTGATGTATGCTATAGAAATGCTAAGTATAAAAAATTATTGATATTTGTCTCAGAGGTTATTTGGGATAAATGATACTAAAAGAACATGTGGGATCATCTTATCCTTTATCCACTGCAGGAATTCTCCCTCCCTTTTCATTTTCATAATGTAGTACTTTGATTTATCATATCCATTAATTATCATGGGAAAGTCAGAAAGTGCCGGGTTTGGGCATCACTTGGCAGGGAAATGAGATGCAGGATGTAAGTGTCTCATGCCAGGTGTCTCCGCTCCTGAGGTGGAAGCCGCGCACTTGTATAAATGACTTTTATAAGTCTACAAAATAGCTCATTAGTAGCCAGTGGCCTAGTGTTAACGGGCTTAGAGGGATGACAAGAATGACTGTCTGAGTTTATTAGCCTGGGTGCTAACCATCTTTCAGTTTTAATACTTGCCTCTGAAAATCTCCTTAGAGTTCAACCTAGTATAATGTAAAAAGTAACCAGAGTGATTAGAAACAATAATACTATTTGGTTCATGGTCCACCAGCCTGAACTTTCTGCATGAAATGAACTGTAATGTCTTCACGAATAAGGAATGGGTGCAGCTTCCTCTCCAAGTCAGTATAAACTCTGGGAGAGGAGGGTCTTCCTTAAATTAGTATGCATTCTTTCTTACTATTTGGTGGTTAGAGTGTTGGACCGGGCACCTAGGAGAACCAGGTTTGGTGTGTCGTTTCCCTCACCACCCCAGCCATGAACTGAACCCACTGAACTTCGGTCCAGTCACTCATCCCAACCTACGTCATAGGATTGTAGTAGTGAGGACAAAACTGAGCTATGTAAGGAGCCCGGGGTTCCCAAGCTACGGCTTAGGATTGTAGTACTAAGGACAAAACTGAGCTATGTAAGGAGTCCGGGGTTATTCAGAAGAGAAAAAGGGATGGTGTAATTGTGATGTAGCAACAACAACATCAATCCAATAGCTGAAGCTCCAAAGTTCTCAGCAATGTATAAATCCTTAACGGCTTGGGACCAGGATACCTGAAGGAACGACTCCTCCCTTATACGCCCTCTTGCCCCTTAAGATCTGTGGGAGAAGCCCTGCTCCAGGAACTCTCTCTAAGAGACGAAAAAAGGTCATCAACTCAGAGCAGGGCCCTCTCTGCTGTGGCACCCAGACTCTGGAATGTGCTCCCCAGAGAGGTACGCCTGGCGCCGAGCTTATACTCTTTCTGGTGCCAGGTCAAAACCTTTTTATTTAAGTGGGATTTTAAAAGTTAATAGTTTTAATGATTCTTCCCATTGCTTTTGCTTTGTTTGATTCAATCTGAATTATTTATTTAGTTAGTATTATTTGCATTAGTATACCACCCTAATAGCCCAGAGGGCTCTCTGGGTGGTTTACAAACATTAAAACCCACCAATCCTAAACAAATAAATAAATTTGCTAAACCACGACAGTATAAAATAACATAGTTAAAATGAATTAAATAAATAAATATACCATTAAAATTAATTAACTTTAAAATATTGGTTAAATAAAAAGGTCTTGACCTGGCATCAAAAAGCATATAATAAATGATATTTATTTGATGTTTACCTACTGTTTCACATAGTATTATTGTTTTAATCTGTTATGGGATGTTATTAGATGTTAAAATTGTTTTTTAAATTGCTGTAAGCCATCCTGAGATATTTATATAAAGGGCAGAATACAAAATTTTTAATAATAATAGCAGTTTATAGGTGTTTAGTAAGAAGTCATTTTCAGGTAAGGCTTATTCCTTATGAATCATACATGTGACTGCAGTCTCAATTACTGGGGAAAATTATGGCAGACATGAGCTTGCCACTGAAAACCATGAGGAATAAAATGTTTGCTACACTTAGCAGCAGCGGAACTTACTCCCATGCTTACCATATAATAGGCATACCTTTGTCTGAATATATTTGAAGAGATTACTTCAATTCCCATTTTTCATTTCTTCATTTTGATTCAAACGCAATAAATATTGGTGCAACCTGCACAAAATGCACACTCCCTGCTATGCAATGGCATTAAGAGCTGAACATAAATATACAGTATAATAATAGCAGAATTACAGTAGTGATTGCCTTAGTTCAGTGTTTATGTCTAAAGACCACATTGTTATGCAAAGGAAGGCAAAATTATTACCAATTACTGTAGAGTTATTAATGATACACTAAGATTTGTTTTATTATAGGTTGTGATCCTAAAAACAGTTTCATTCCTTCCTGTGATATTCATCGGACTGTGGAGTTACACATTTCTGGGCAGCACACAAAGCTTCTGGCCCTGTACAGAGGGCAAGGTGTGCCTCTTGGTTCTGCCTACACATGCCCACATGCATGAGCAAGGTTGACTTTGGGGGATCACCTGCTCCCAAGCAGTCACCAGTAGGCCATGAGGGTGGCACCTGGTTCAATCCCAGCCTCCGCCAGATGGAATGAGCTCCCTTTGTTCACCCCTAGCTCCTAGCCACCCTCACAGTTCGAAAGCACTTAATGTGAGTAGATACCATTACGAGTAGGCACCAAATAGGCACCACCTCGGTGGGAAGGTAACAGTGCTCTGTGAGGTCATGCTGGCCACATGACCGCAGGATTGTCTTCAGACAGCGCTGGCTCATGGCCTTAGAAATGGAGTTGAGCACCGCCCCCTATTAGCCACTGGCTAAGTGGAGTAAAATCTTCAGGGACTCCTTTACCTTTTACCATATGCACTATGACACACCTGTCCATGCCCAACCTGTCCATGTCCACAGCATGTCTAAGCTTTAGCTATCTGAATCTTTACCTTTCTACAGGTCTCTTGTGCAGGCTATGGGCCTCTATGCTCAGACCTCACAGCTAGGTTACTGTGCCTTCTCTCAGGTATCCTACCTGCATCACATGTGGCATTCACAGAAGATGCTCAGCCTCTTTGCCTCTGGTCCCCCTTCCTAGTCCCTCAGCAACACACCAGTAGTAGCCCAGGGTCCAACAGCCTTGGGCTAAGGTAGGTAACAACCTGAAATCAGTCATTCCTCCTTTTCACTCCCAGATGAGCCTCAAGGATGTGTTTGTCCCTTCCCTTAGTCACTCATCTAGACCCTAACATAAAACACAAATTATCTTTTATAGAAAAAAATGAAATTTATGTTCAGTTGCTGGTTCACCCAATGAGCAGTTAGAATCTTTACACTGCAGACTGAAGAAACTCCTTCAGCCTCCATGATGGATTCTGACCGGTTCTCTAGATGTTTGCCCTTTCTTCCCCAACTGAAATCACAGCTCCACAGCCTGTCACTGCTTCCTGCCCTTTGCCCACGTTCTGAGTGTTGTAATTGACTTTGCCCTCTCTGGAAGCAAGAGGCGGGACTCCACCATCCATCACAAACACAGAGAAGCTGCTTTCCAGTCATATTATGGAGCGCACTGCATGGCTACATGAGTGTGCAAACATGTAGCCTGGGGAAAAGTCATGCTACTACACACAAGAGGACTTGCTTCCAAGTAAATGTGTCTGAAAATGTGTTGCATGGTAATAAAAAATAGAATAAATGTTTCCAGTGTAAAAGTTGCCTTTTTTCCATCCATTTCTTTCTTACAAAGACTGATCTTTCGCCATGAAGTAAAAAAAAAGTATTTAGAAAAGTTCAAGTCATATATGAATTTCTTTTCATTTATGTAGCCAAAACTAGGCCAGTGGGCATTTGACCATACCAGTCTTTCTTCCTATGCTCGCTCGCTCTCTCTCTCTCTCTCTGTCACATGCGCGCATGCAGACTTACACTAAGTGCATTGGACCAGTTATACTAAGTGTTTGGACCACCAGTTGGCATCAACTGCTTTTACCTTTTTGTTCTGTGTCATCCACTGAACATCTATTTTATATTGTATTTTTTGGATTTTTAATGTTTATATTTATTGTAATTTATATTATAATTACTTTTATTTATTGTTGTGAGCCGCCCCGAGGCTTCGGCAAATGGGGCGGCATAAAAATGTTTTAATAAATAAATAAATAAAATCTACTAGTTGATGTTACAGTTTTTGGATACACCAGTGATGGAGAACCTTTGGTTCTACAGATGTTTTGGCCTGACATAGGCTAATCTATCAGTACTGAAAACACCTGGAGGTCCACAAGCTGTCCACCCCAACCCAAGCTTGCTTAGTGTTCAATCCTAGCTAACTCCCAAGGAAATGTTTCTAAGATGATAGCTTCAATGTGGGTTCAGTTTCTTACTAAAATGTCAACTTTTCTCACAGAGAAAACTTACCTAATGAATCAATTAGGGAGGTAGTTCAATCAGATTAATGGTACTGATATTTCTCCATCCCCTATATTATTACATCTAGGGAACAATGCATCCAGCCATCAGCGGTAAGGAGTTAACAATCATACGTTTATTTTTCCACATTTTATAACTACTGCATGCTAGTTTCCACATATTTATAAACACGAGAAAATAAGATACCTGCACCATTTTCACACAAGATGACATGATCTCTCATTATTACAGTTAAACTAAATAGAGATTGTCTTTCAGTAGGAAAGAATGGTGTGTAGGAATGTGCATAAACCCCTACTCTGGAAAAAAACCCAGCCCTATGAAATCTCCTTTTGCTTCTCTCTAGTTGTTCAATGTCCACCTCAGATTTGCCTCAGTTATTTATGTTTCTTCCCTGCACATTTTCACTGAAGGTTAGCCAATGTGACAGCTAAAGAATGTGTGAGCACACAACACTGAGATATTTTACTAGGCTTATGAAAACTATTTTTGATTCCCTTGAGCCTCAAAAGTCACTCTGACATTGTAGCTTTAATGAAATTCTATGGCAACTTGAGTTAGGCATATGAAGCACATCTTTGTCTTATGGAATTGCTAATATATGCATTCCATGCATGGTATAGATGACTAAAGAAGTGGTGGATTTTGTTCTCCATTGTCTACTTTTAATTTCATATTTTATCCAGTTTTTTGAATACCTTTTAAAAGAACCTGCTGCTAATTCTAAGCAGTGATACTTTTCAAACTAATGAACAGGATTTTTCTGTAACATAATGTGTAAGGATAATTATATCCAAGTGTGGTGTTGCATTTTTTAAGTGCTTTGAGCTTGACTACCAGCAGGAGTACTGGAACTAGTCTACATCTGAGGTCCAATTTATTTCCAGCCTTTTTACATAAAAGAAAAATAAGATTACATTAATGCTGGCATCCTTACCTTTTATAATACACTATTATTACCGCAAGCATTAAGTTTCCTTTCAGAGATCATTACTGGATTTATATCTTTTAAAACATGCAACAATGGAAACTTGCTAACTGTCCAATTTAATTGTTATGCATCACTGAAGAGGTTCTATATCATGACAGTAAGGCAATGTTTATGTCACTAAAGAGCAGCACCCTGTTCTATGAAGGAAAGTGAAAAACAGGAAAAATAATGACCGCATACCAGGTTTCTTTTCCCTTTCTGTGGTTTTTTTCCTTACAAAGAAGGTAGAAGTCTATATTTTTCTTACTGCCTCCACCAAACCAGCTTTAAATTGTTAACTTCTTAGATATATACGTCTGGTGGCATGGGCTGACTATCAGACATGGGACAGGTCAAAAGAGCAATCCCAAGGTAAATTTTACTAAAGGAAAATGACAAGCAAAAATTAAAATCTAAATGGAAAGAACACAAACTACCTCACCACAGGAAGCCATATGATTAATAGATTAGTAAAACAAACACAAACAAGGTATAACTACATCCAGATGACCTAAATAGACTGTTATATCTAGACCTGCTCTCTGAGGAAGAAGATAACAAATCTGAAGGCGTCATTTGTGTCCTAGTCCTTCAGGTACATAAAGAATCTGCTACCCTGGCTAAACATGAAATTGTTGTAACACACACATAGGCCAGGCTGGTCTATCGCAAGTTAAACTTGAACCTTCAGGCAGCAGAAAGGTGCTGAAGGATATAACTGTATGTGCCAGAAGCTCTGCCCTGTATCCCTTATATCAAAGACATGTTCTCTGTAAATGGACTGAGATGAAGTAGTATCTTGCCCTTCACCCAGACAGCGAGATGTCTTGGGCTGCCCCTGCAAATGCATGCACAGACCCATGTTTCACAATCCATTTTGTTGGCTTGGTCAGTGGGTCAGCTCAGTGGCCATACTACATTTCACCTTCAAACCATCATGTTCCTTGATCATAATGGGAACAAGAATAAGTACCTCACCCATATTTTTCCCTATATTTCTGGAGTTCTAATTGGATGAAATACTCAGGTTCAGTAGCCCTTTCTCAGGAGATAATGTCTAACCACATCCAGATGTGTTGGGAGCAATTTTCTGTGCTCTTGGTCACACAGACTTTATGAATACACTGCACATGCACAGGAATGCCTAGTGCTAATGCTAGGCATAAATCAAAACCCAACCTGCCTATAAAGCCCTCTCAGTGCCAATACCCTAGACTTTCAAGAAGACAAGTGTGTTGGGCTGTTTTGCTCTTTGCTTCATGGCTGAAAAAACCCACTGTGAATTCATTTTATGCCCAAGTGTTGAACCGTGCATTACACATGCTAACATTAACAATGCTCTTGCACTGTACTGGTAGGCAAGGAGAAAATGCTAGAAGAGCTTGATTCAGCTTGTCAGGGCATGGTGGAATTCCATCTAGGAATCAGTTTCTGCCACCCTTTGAACAGGCAGGGACAGGACTATATCTTTCCACAATGGGATAATTCTCAAGCCATTCTTTGAGCTCCTGAGACCTGTTGTCAGACCGACACTGCAACAAAAGGTCAACCCCTAGTTGCAAGCAACAAAATTATACCTCACCCTTCCTCTTTCTCCCATTACTCCAACACAGGAAGATTATGATCAGTAGTGTGAACACAGGTGGCTACACTGCAGAGCCCCCCACCTGCCTATCCACACACACTGACATGCATATGCACCCACACACAGAGGGATTCTATTCAGATTCTCATCCTTACAGCTGGTGGGAAAAAGGTGGGAGGCAGCCTTGCAGCCAGCGGAAGCTTTAGAGGTCTGTGGCAGGTTGCCCTTGCCCCTCCTTTGTCATGCTTTGATTTCATACCACCTCTTCTGGATGCCACCTGCTCCTTTACCCCACCACTTCCTCAGGCTTACAGGAGAATATGCAATGAAAGAAGCATCCCCTTTTCATCCTAGTGCTGGCCATCAGTTTCCACTTCAGACATCATCGGACAACAGCTGTTCCCTGCCCTTGCTCACACACCCATGCTGGGATCCACTTGCTTTGATTTGCCTTGCCTTGCCTCTTACAAAAGCTACAGATGCTTGTGGGTCTCCAGATCTGGACGCTTGCAGGCATCCAGGGCAAGGTGCCGGGCTTGGCTGCAGCAAACTCCACTGCTGCATGACACACTTTTTTTCTATTTGTCCACTTTCCACCATCTAAATGCAATGCCACATAAGGACTGGGGTGCCAGTTGGAATTGGCACAATGCTGCAGGCCCAGCCTCCTTTGCTTCCTGTCCCCGGCATGTTCCTTTTGGCTCTCTCCAAGGCCCAGTTGCAAGCTTGGAAGGAGGCAAGTTCTGGTGTAGTTCTTCCTTTGCAGGATAGAAGGGAGAGGACAGAGACTTTGATTCCAAAAGTGTCCCTCCGAGGCAACATTTGTAGGCCATAGGCCTGTGCCATTAAATGCATGCATGGCATTCACTACTAATGCCAGTCAAATATCTCTTCCACTTGGTTAGTCATTCCCAGGTATGATGTATAAGATGAGAAGTAAACCTAATTGGCTCTCAGAGGCATTTACCTTATACTGTTCTTGTTATTTTTGCAACATCCAAATCCTAGTCGATAGGACACATATGTCAAGACAAATGAATGGGATAAACCAGGGACAAAACTCCCCATCCCTTCATTCTGCTACCACCCCAGAGGAAAAAAGTTCCCACTAGTGCTGTAGGAAACACCGTGGAAGCTGCTTTCAGAGGCATTCTGGTAGGTGGGGAAGGAACAGGAGAGGAGAGGCCAGAATCTGATGGATGCGGGGCCTCTTTATTGCCCATCCCATCCACCACCAGTAAGCGAGCTAACTATCTTCACTATTATAATTTTTTTAGGAGGATGAAAAAGAAGTGAAATCAGCTTCATTTTCTTCTTATGCCTAACACCAGCAGGGCATAAGATACTGTATATGGAACCCTTTACCTAATTCTTTCTTACTTAAATCTCCAAAACAAATATTCATATTGCTATTGTTTCCAGTGGCTGAACAGTTTCCTCTACAGACAGAGAGACACTTAGTAATTTCATGTATGCACTTTGAAATACAAATCTACATAAGGTCTACATATTAGATTACTTTAGAAAGTGCAGCCATTCAAATCAGCCTCCTCAGTTCTCAGATATCTTCAGATTTGACAATACTGTTCACATCCTTGTATTCACATCGTCTTAGCGTGGTGGTCGTCTCCCACACCAGCATTATGCTATGGTTAGCAGTTCAGTCCTTAACCCAGTTAGATATAAGTATTTGGATTTAAGCCTATTCAGTCCTCTCGAAGCAAATGGACTAAATTCTTTTAAATCCTACTGCTTCAGCTGAACTGGATTATGGATTGGGTTGCTCATTTACTTATTTGGAAGGCTATTGTATAAAATAGAAGGAGAAAGAATGTATTTACAATGCAGACACTTGAAAAGCTTTTTTAGCTCCTACCTTTCTTCAGAATGCACTGACTTCATGCAAAAGTGCCAAGCTGTCTGAATTCAGACTTCCCTTCTCATTTAATCTTCTGTGTGCTTTATCCCTCTCATACACTTCCTTTAGAATACTTCTTTGTTGCTTCACTTCATTTATTTGGCATAATAATAATAATAAAAGTTCTATTTATTATGTTACAATGGGGAAACGACTCCCAAACTTACAATAAAATCAGAGGTGTTTATTATATAATGTGAGCTCTTTGTACTACTGGAGCATGCACTAAAAATGTCATTGCTTTTAATATAGGAGAATCTGATATTATCAGACATATATTATTTGCCAGAAGAAAATGCTTCAAGAGATTATTACCAGAGCTGCAGACACTGTGATTTGGAACTTATTTGAAAATAATACCACCTGTTCTAGAAACAACAACTATCCAAGACCTGTGAAAGTCTGCATTTTATTTTCAGTTACTTTTAGAGCAAAAGAACATAGGCGACTTCCTTATAGTGATATATGCTATATGGACTGAGTGGCTACCCTAGATTGTGCCGTACTGCTGAGGTAAGCAAGCCATTGTGATAAGATTTCAGAATAAGCATGTTGAGCCAGGCCTGTCAAAGGCAGGACACTGAAGAGTGTTCATTCACAGAATCACCATGAACTTGAAAGTGCACGCAACAACAACAACAACGATCATAACACAAGACTTTCACTACCAAACCTGCAACATAGTGATAGAACTCAACCCAAGTGCTAGCACATAGTGCGTATGCAGAGACTAAATGGAATCCATGTGCTATATATGGATATTGGACGGTCAATCCAGAAATTCTTAAAAACACACTAGAAACCCACATGTTATGATTTTTGTTGTTGTTGTTGTTTACAGAAGGAACAAGGGATCAGTTGGCACTTTTTTAGATTTTGCAAGAAAAAAAGCAGGCCTGGATATGTTTTGGGAAACAGAAGCAACAACAAAGATGCTGGATAAGCTTCTGTTTCGTATGACATTTTATGAAATGGCAGATTCTTCCCCACACCCAAACCATATTTGCCTGCTTCTCCACCCTTTCCTGTGAAATGTTTTCAATCACTTTTGCTTAAAGTTAGGGTTCATCTGATTTCTCACAAATCAGAAACAATATAACAGAGAACAAGATACAAGCAAAAACATACATGAGATCTCTTCGTGATGCATTTATAGTGCACACTGAATTCCTTGGTCATGATAGTTGTGTGAGTGCTTTCCAGATTGTTGCTCTCTATGGTCTCTCCTATTCTTGGCAACCATTTCTGCAGCTATTTGAGACTGAAGAATGTGTGGAAGTATTCGCAAAAGGCAGGATACACCAGTTGTGTCTTTATGGAATTCCACTACACCACAGTGACATCAAATAACTGAATGTATAACAAGGCATAGAAAGAAAAGCCTCAAGAGAGGAAAAGAACATGAGTAAAGAAAGTGATTGTAATGCCACAAAGAACCCAGAAGCAGAAGAACCCTAACCCTAAGTTCACCTGTTCCTGATCCAGACAAGCACGAGCGAGTGGAAAGCACATTTCATGGCAGATAACCACAGTCTCCTTGCTTGCCACTATTTGCCTCCCATGGGATTAAGGACAGGCATTTCTCTCAGTTGTGCTTTAAAGTGATCTTATCAAGTTTTGCATTTCAGAACCAACCTGCTGGGATTGGGATGAACCCTTTTGGAATCCATTGCTCCAGAATCCATGGATTTCCTCTCATGTTCAGCTGGGTCTGAGCCAAGAGGAACTGCATGATCGCTCACAGCCTGCTGGTTGCACAACCGGCAACCCTCCTTGTCAAGAGTGGCTTCAGGATGCAAAAGCGGGGGGCAATGAGGAGGTGCACCAGCTGCCATTCCGGGGACCACCCTTCTTGCCCACAGGCTGCTGCTAGCAGCAGTGCATGTGGAAAAGGGGAGCCGTGAACAGGCCTGCCAGCTGCCATTCCAGGCACCAGCCTGATTTCCCGTTTGTACTGCCATGGCAACGGCAAGTGCAGAAGGCAGGCACTGCTTGTGCAGCGCATGGGACTCAACACTCCACATTGACAGTGTCGAGTGGTTCGCGCTCCTTCCCAATGAAAGCAATCACTCCAGTTGATGCTACAGAAGTCTTTATTCTACACAGTATTACAATTGCAGTCACATAAGCTAGGAAGTTGTCCTCTCGTTCTAATTAAGTTCAACTTACATGGTGTTTTTGAATTCTTCTGGGCCATCCTTCTAGAGGCGGGCACTATGACCCCTCTCCCTGTGTCGCTCAATCAATCTCAATTCTAATTGTCCTAATCTGTCCGTGTGTCTGTGTGAATGAGCATACTTAACCGTTTCATCTACGTTATCTCCTAATTTCTCATACCCCATATCATCACCTGGTGCAATTGTTTCCTCATCAACCCCCAAATTGGTCTCTGTATGCTCTTCTGTTTTGACATTTCCCTGAATTTCCTTATCTCCTGTACTTCCATTCCTATCATCTGTGCATCTGGGGAATAAAGCTTGTTCTGCTAGCACCAGAAATACATCTTCATCAACCCTCTGGTTCTCATGGGAAGTCTTCTCCTCCTGTGCATGTGCCAAAGACTCTTCTGAGTCTGCACACACGACAGCCAGCTACTCAGATTTTGGGTTACCCCAGAGCAGACCAAAGTCCAGGAAGCTGAAACCAGGGAATCTGACAGATTCTCTGCACAAAATGGATTCCTTCTACATCCCTAACGGAACTCAGTCATCCTTTGAAATGGGCTCATCTATGAATTTTGCTGTGTGTCTTCAATCTTTTTAAATGTATGGCCAGGAGAAAATGCACAAGAAAATGCATATATTCATGGAAATAAAATTGCATGCATACACACCCAAATATGCACATGCAAAATGAATATTTTAGGGAAATATGTGCACAAAAATGGCTATGCATTTTCATGCGACCTTCTAAAAGATCTCATTACAATGAACAAGGAAAGAGGGATAAATTTCTCTTCGCACTTTGGCTGTCATTCACAATGCTTTTATTCTAGATCAGGTCGCTAAGTGCTGCAAAGAGAAAGCATAGTATGGAGCTTGCCTTACTTCAGCCGTGGGGTTTTGAAGATTCAGGCTTGAACTGGAACTCATTCGTGTCTGAGGTTGGAGTCTTGCTGCTAAACAGAAAAGCATCAGGTCATGAATAGCTGCCACTGAGCCATTCCTTTCCCCTGCCACACAGTGGTAGCACAGCCTGTTTCTACTGTGCAATGTAGCCTGCTGTCTAGGTGGGAGTTCCTGAGGACCTCTACGATCCCCGTACGATCCCTTCCAGTCTCTGTGCTTGTCTGCAGTGTGTTGCACCACAGGCTACTGTGGTTCAGTGGGCATCTGCACAGTTCAACAAAGAGACCT
The DNA here is from genome assembly GCF_004798865.1 of Varanus komodoensis. NCBI lineage: Eukaryota > Metazoa > Chordata > Lepidosauria > Squamata > Varanidae > Varanus > Varanus komodoensis. The sequence goes on from NW_025335268.1 coordinate 60,905,561, forward strand.
GAGCGTAGTTAGTTCGGTAAGAAAACAAACACCAGCAGGTCAATAAAATGAAAGATGTCTTTCCAGCTATCCGTCCCTTGTTTGATTCTGTACACCTGACAATCCTCCCAGCTCCCATCTCTGCCCTATACATAATATTAACCTCTCTAAAATATAAATAAGTTGTAATTTATCTGCAGTGTGTGCATTGTCCCTCTGTGCAGAGCATCTTGTCTTCTTAGACTAAGAAGTATTATGGACCATGAAGGGGAATTATGAAGGTGGGCAGGACAGAACAAAGATGAGGCAGAAGGTAGATTACCTTAAGGGGGGCACCCAAATTAAAAACTGGGCTGGAAAAAGGGTCAAGAGAGGCAGAGGAGATGTATGTGCTGCAGTTTCAGAGTTCAAGAAAATAGGGAATTAAAAAAAAAATTAAAATCCACCCACCAAACACATTCAGCTGTGTGGGCACAATATTAAATCCAATGTGCCTCAGTTTCTACTTCTGCAAATTGTCTGCTGCTGGAAGAGAACAGCACCTTTGTACTATCTGCCTCTTGTGACCACCTTAGCTCTGCCTGTGATGACTCTCAACCACCTAGGCTATGATGGAGGTAGCTAGAGATCTGGAATTTGAGCCTTGCAGCATGGAGGTAGAACTCATCATGTGGAGGGGAAAAACAATGTGCCTGCCAGAACCCCATTCCTTGCTCTTTCCAGTGGTTGCTTTTGTAATGCCCACATTTTGTGCAGCTTGAACAGTTCAATCAGGAGATATTTGGGGAATTACTTAATAGGGACTCTGAATCTTTCAGACAACAAGGTGAGCAAGTACATCAGGGCATAATGCCCAAGCAAGTTGGGATGAAGGGACTGCTAAAATAAAAGCCAAAAACTGTATTTCTGAAAGTTAATTTCCTGTTGAGGAGGATATTTTTCCCCTTTGGTCGATGCACATACACTGCCAACTTTTCTAACCTTCCAGTTATATTTAGATACTTTCTCCCATCTGTTTGAAATTGGCAGTTACTCTGTTTTAACATTTGTTATCAAATATGCTTTTCTCATTTAAAAAAGCAAAAGCCAAAGTTTCTGCATTGCCATGAAGATGCTTCAGGAACTAGTGGAAAAGGGTGCCAGAGCTCACTTTTCTCTAATCCTTCAAGGTAAAAGAATGGAAGACACACCGTTTGAGGAAAGACCTGCAGTAGGTTCAAAACTATGAGAGTCTTTAAAAAGATTGAATGAAGAATTGTTCCCTCTTCCCTTTCCATTTTTTCCCCATGAGCATTTGTACAAAAGTTGGGTATATCCCAGAAGTGTGCCTAGGCAAGCAAACTGTGCCTCTTCTAAGGCAGTTTAAGAGTTGGTTTTGTTCTCTTCTCCAATGTCACCAAAGTCAGAGGAAATGCAGTGGGATGAGATGGCCTCATGGACATGGAGCATACAATGGCAGAGACAAATGTCCTTGAACTTCCTGCATTTCCAAGCCAGCACCCAACACTACAGCCTTTCTAACCCCACAAAATCCAGCAAAGTTCTTTTTTTATCTAATCTTTTGGGAAGAAAGAACTAGCTAAGGTCACTGAGTACTGGAACAGTCCTACAAAATATGTCAACAGTCTAGCCCTGAGCTTAGAAGACAGAACTGGGATTAGAGATCTTTGGTAAAAGCATTCACTCTGAATGGAAGCTGTAGCTCTGTCCAAAAAACCCTCTCCTTTTCAAGCTTTCCCCCTTCTCATCCTGGCATTTTCTTTATTTGTACAACTTGGAGAAAATGCTCCCCAAAGGCATACTGTCTGTGGCTCTCTGTCCTTCCCCCCCAGCTCTAAACTGCTAATTAATTACTAATTATACTTCAATTCAGTTTAGTATCTAGCCATCTCCAAGGCACACTTCTAGTATTATTGCGTTTAGAGTACTTACATTATTGGGATAACACCATGTTATGAGTCATTTAGGGTAAAATCCTATGACTGTTTAGACTGAAAAAAACCTCAAATCACTGCACCCCTCTGGCCAACCATGCTTGCTAAGGCATCCTGGGAATAAACCTACTTTGATTTTCTCCCTTTGTATGTACTATGGAAAACTAGAAGACTTTCTGTAAGTTGTATGCCAAAGGCTTACTTATGGTAATTGGGTAAACCAATATAATTGAGTAAACAATTGAGCAAAGTGATGTAATAATTGAGTAAACTGATCATCTTATTAGTTTCTGTTGGTATATACAAGTAGTAATGTTTTGATAGCTTAGGTGCCATACACTTCTAATTAAAGCAAGTGAACTATGAAGAATAAAGTGTTAAAATGTTGGTTCGTATATGGATTAGTGGGACACTACTGCATGAGAAGACAGAGAAGCATCTGGAACAGTCTTCCTGTGGTGAACCAAGACAAAAGACTCAGTTTCATAGGAGTGAAGACCAGGTAGTGCTCCCTTTTCTTCCATCTGGATTCAGTCTCAAGCTGAGGAAACATTCAGAAGAGACATTAATATGTAAGGTGAAATATGACTCAGCAGCACATTAGATGTGTCGTGTCCTACTTTCCGTTATGCCATGTATATTATTTTCAATTAAAACTGGCTTTTGATTCCCTGTATCTCAGCTTGAGGTTTTGCTAGGTAAGGATGATGGACCAAGATGGTTTTCTCTGTTTGGCGACTCTGTGGAAGAGGTCTTGTTCTTTTGTTCACATCACCAAAGCACTCTGGATCCAGTAAAGGCCCTGCTGTCCCCTCACCCTAAGGTTAAAGAACCATCTGGTAGTGTCCTAGATGACTGAGATTGTACTTTTAGAGCCTTGGGTAGGTTAGCAAATTTATTGGTCAGAGACTGCCTTTGTTAGGCAAATTTTGCTGAAACATCACTCCATAGATCGGTACCTAGCCAACAGCTTCTTGATACCGGACAATTTGGAGGAATGGTCTACCAAAAAACTGTTCCTGCAGCTTGAGGTAGGGATGTGAGCAAAATCTAATGGAAAGCAAGGACTGGGTGTATCTCTTAACCTGACCAGGAAGATTGTATCTTATCAGTGCTTCACTGTTGCTAATTCAATCTGTGATGAATTAAGTCAGAAAACAAGCTCCTATTTTTAAAACAGGTCACAGTTTAGACAGACAGACATTTGAAAGGATGGAGAAATGTGGGTAAAAGCCAAGTCTCCACTCTTTAAGTTGTACACATTTTGTACATTTGCACAAATTTCACAAATGTGTGCAGATTACAGAGCAGAGGGTCATCAGGCTGAAACATCTGTCGGAAAATTCAGGGAGGCTAAGGTGAAAAGTGTGCTTATGGACTGAGGGGAAGATGCTTTCATGTTGCTCATATGAAATGCTATAAGAACAAAAGTGGCTTCTAACTAATGACTTCAGCCTTGATTTGCACAAATTATGCTCAGAGGCATGCAGTTCCCATTTTCATATTCTGCACAAATATTTTAAGCAAATATGCAGAACCTGGACTGCCTTCTCCCATGGTTCAATCTGCTTTTGGCCATCAGGTTGGAAGTGTGTTGAAAGTCATTCAAGCTAAGTGGAGGGAGTTCCCCAGTGTCACACACCCCTAATTTGAGGGAGTTCATTGTGAATGGCAGATACAAAAGTGACCATTGTGTATACTTATACAATGTACAAAGTCAAACATGTTTGATCAAGTTTCATTTTCCATTTCAAAAATATGCATTAAAATTTTATTATCAAACTCTTGTTATTTTCTATCACTATGTCTGAGACACCACCATGATTCCAATGCTGAAAATGACTCCCTGAAGAATGAGAGTACCTGTTTAAAAAGAAATGATTCTCTTTACGACTAGGCTTCAATGCATGCTGTCAGTAAAACAGACCCATTTTGTGGGTGTTTAAGTTTCTGGTTTCTTTTTTCAGGACAACTTCAAAATAATAATCTTTTGACTATTTCCAGGCTTCTCCCAAGAAATTGAAAGTACAGACAGGAATGCTTGGAAGAGACAATAAGCTGCAAGGCTTCTTTTAACCCACTTTCCTATGAATCAGGTGTGGACTTGAATCAGGGAGAAAGCCAGCTGACACTTTTGCAAATTGAATTTTCTGTCACATGCACTCATTATTTGCTAAAGCCTTTTTAACTATTTGTATTTCCTTGTAAAGTGTGGTAGAAAGAGACTTTCCAGTTGCTAAGTTGAGTAAGTTTATTTTGCATTTGTTGTGATGGTAGTTATTAGAGGGTTTATGCAAAACCGTACTCTCATATATGCCTACTCAAAAGTAAGTCTTACTGAGTCCAATGCATCTTACTCCCAAGTAAATAGATGATGGTGAAGCTATTGGACTGGGGAGCCAGGAGACCTGGGTTCCTGTCCTTACTCAACCATGAAGCTTACTGGATTTGTTTATTTATATAGTTTTTATATGCCTTCCAATACTAAAGTCTCTGGGAATCTTACTCTCAGTCCAGCCTACCTCACATGGTTGTTGTTCTGAGGATAAAATGGAGCTATGTAAGCCACCTTGGGTTCATCATAAGAGGAAAAGGGTAGGAAATAAATCCAATGTAGAATAATAATGTAGTAAATAAATCCAGTTGTTTTATCCAATGTAGTACAACCTCAGTGTATATTCCCTATATTCCCATACACACAAATAAAGCTTCAGCCTGGCCATTCCTTCAGCTATTGGAAGGTATAGAAAATAAATGAATGAATGCTGTTCTTTGCACATAAGTTAATAGTACATACAAACTGTCTGGAAGAAAATGGGTAACTTTGTTGAATTTGAAGCATCTGCTACGGTATTAATTTACTTCTACTTAAAAAAAAATTAGGCTACATATCAACTCTTGAGGAAATGACTTCTCCTTTCATTACAGAGCATCCAAATGTTCCAAAACTGTGTAAACTGTATCTATTTTCCATCTGAAGATCCACAAGTTCACTTGTGGATCTCTAGCACTTGCTATGTCACACAGAATGTCCTTAAAGTTACAGAAATTGGAAGGAAAATTAAATGAATAAAGATGTCTTTGTGAGACTTTGGTTCTAAAACAATGCCAATTTGACCCTTTTCTGAGAGGTCACTCCAGAGATCTCAGCTCCTTCCAAGGTGCCTGCAAGATAAGAGTTTGATTTGAGCATAATGTACATATGACTCTGAAAAAGACTCATACTGAAATAATAAAAAAACAAGAATGCTTGGTCTTAATTAACTGAATGTAATTCAAGAGCAGATATGCCACACACTTCAGGATCTAAACCAATTCATGCCTTTGCAAATTCTCTCTCAGTTGTGCTGCCTCGGAGCAGATGTAGCAATACTTGTATATTGCATTAAGAACAATCTGTGTGCCCACCCTCTGCTCTCTCAAATGCCCTCATGCAATATATCCAGGATTTTCATACATGTCTCTCAGGATATCCAAACAAGGAGGCATTTCTTGAGTGATGTATAGAAACCAGGATCAAAAAAGGAACTTGTACTTTAAGAAACTGGTATTGAGTTAAGGTGCCAGCATAACCAAATGTGTTTCCTACCTGAAATATGAAAAAACAAAACAAAACTGTGCCTCAAGAGAAAAGACAGCTCATGCCGCTGCCAAGAAATGGGTCATCCAGCAATTCAGAATCCCTTTCCAAATGCCAGCCAGCACATTTCTGCTCAACTAATTTCTGGAAATGCAAATATTGGCAGTCAGGATTGAGCTTCCAGTTTTATGTATGTATGAAGGCCATGAGAATGATTTTCACTTGCATAACAGCTTTTATTGCATGTTTAGAAGTCAGGAGTACTCTTCTCAATGGTGTGGAATATTCCTCCTCCTAACAAGATAAATCTTTTAAAAAATCTTGGAGAAAAGAGCAAACCTTCTCTTCAAACAGCATACTTTGATTTTCAGATTTAATGCCACATTTTATAAAGAGCTTTAGCTAATTATGATTTCCTTTTCCACCAATTCTTTTTCTTATTTCTGTTCAAGCAATAATGATAAACAAATAATCCTTGTTCAATCATGCAGGGGTTATAAGTAGAAAAATGCATTTGGTTGACCAATATGGATGTCATAGAATTCAATAATTAGGGTTAATTAACTGCTGAGGCACTCATAATCAATGTCAAATTGAATAGCACAAGTTCTAAGAATTGTAAGAGAGCTCTCCAAGAGAGTCTCTCCACAGGCTGACATTGTGAATATAGTAAAGTTCAACAAACCACCTCACTTCTGGTTTTGTGGCATCCCCAGTTACAAGCCTACTATAGGCAAAAGGCTTTCTAAATATCAGACAAGTGAAACTAGCAACAAATCTTGCAGAATGGAACCTTCCTTCAAGGTTCCAGCTTAATAGCTGCACAGGCTTTTTCTCATGATTCCCTATTTCAGCCTCTTCCTCCCCACACACATTGCTCAGCCCCACAATTTTCAGTTTTCATTTCTTCCTTCCAACAGCCTGCCAGCATTCGGTAGCCACTGAACACAGGCTCTTCAGTATGTGTCCTCTTCCACCATTACACTGTTTTCTGCTAAAGTTCATAGAATCAGGGAGTTAGAAAGGGCCATTTAGGCCATCAAGCCCAACTCCTTGCTCAGTTCAGAAATTCAGCTTAAAGCATCCCTGACAGTTTTGTCAGAATAACTCCATCAACTGAGACTCCACTATTTCCATGGACAGTTTGTTGCATTGTCTGATTACTCTGCCCTGATGTTCAACAAAACTCTGCTTCCCTGTAACTCCAGCTTATTTCAGGTGCTACAGTCTTGAACAAGAGAGAGCATGTTGTGGTCCTCTTCTGTATAGCTATGCTTTTCCACTCTCATATTCCCAGTTTTCCTTCTCATGGCTAAACATCCCTAGCTCTTTCAATCCTTCCTTGCAGGACTTAGTTTCTTCTACCAACCTTGGGGTCCACCCGAGCCTTCTGAAACCTTCCCCTTGCATATGGCTGGAGTCACTAAAGCTGCATAAGGATCCCTACTAGGAGAATGAGTTTGCTATGGCTTATATAGGTTATCCAGTGCCACTATTTCTCATCCATCTGCCAGCCCCTTCTATATCCATGTTAAGATTACTGAACCTAAGATATCTGGCAGCTTGATGGAGCCAGCTGTGTCGCATCACAGCTGAGCGTGCTGCTGGAAAAGGTTTGGAAATGCTTTCTCCTGCAGGGGATGCCAATCTGTTATTATGTCTAGACCACACAGAATAAAACAGTGCCAGAAACTTCCCAAGCAAGGCTCCCTAAATGAATTTCCTTTTCTTTCCCCCAGTTTTTTTAAGGTCTTCAGATGCTTCAACCCTGACAGCATTAAGGCAGTAATGTCCTCACTTGCTTGATTGTAACACTAAAAACATGCCAAGCTCACCCTGAATAGGAGGATTTCAGCATTCTTCCCATGAATATGTTCCTTATGAAATCTCATATCCAGAAGCCAGGTACTCCTGCAGGTGCTCTGGACTTCACTGGCCCAAACACAAACTTAGAGAATTTGTTCCACTTCACAGTGCAGAATATTCTCACTGCATTCAGAAGAGTTCTTTTGGGAAGTTAACATTCTACAGGTTCCTGACTTGTATTTGCAGAGAAAAAAGTCAGCAGACGACCAATATTTTTAGCACTCCCTGGTGTTTCTAGGCAGGGCTGATAAATCCTGGAGAACCACTGCCATTTAGTGTGGAAACTACGAAGCTAGATGCCCTGTCTTACTATACAATATCTTCTGAAGTCAGATTAGCTAATAACTCTTTGTTTGGACAAAAAAAAAAAAAAGGCAGCTTCCAATCAGATTTCAAAAGCATTATAGCAAAATTCACCTAAGAAAATGCTTTTGGTAATGAAACCCTAACCCTACTTGCCCAGTACACCTTTAAGCAAACATAAGTGGCTGACATTCTTCCTTTGCTTCCATTCAAAGTGAAAGTTCACTCTGTTTCATTCTATCTTTATTAACTCTCTATGAGTATATAAAATCACAATGTGGGGAGGATTATTAAATGTAATACATGCTCAATATAGTGTTCTCTTTGAGATACAATCCTGACCCCCTATTAGTTCAGTATTGTACTGTATTACATGTGAGTATCCAATTCACTTTATGTAATTAAAAAACTGGACAGAGTCAATGAAGTGCATACTTGTAAACCATTATATCCAGTTTAGCTGCTTGCAGATATTAAATTCAGGTAATTGCTAACTTACGTTTAGAGTGCAGCCAGTTCATCTGTTATTTATGCACAAAGAAAGTACAAAACAAAGCATCAAACTTAATTACATTACAAGCAAGCAAAGAGGTAACATTAAATTGGGTTGCCAGTTAAATGAAAGTATTCACTCTGACACCAGCACAGTGAAGTATGTAGGGGAGTTTTTCTACTCCCATTGTGAGGAAAGACATAGAAATAGGATAAACAAAAAGCAACCACAATTATTAGAAGCAAAGCACAATCCTAATTCAATTATTAAAGTCTTTGAAAGGTACAGAAACTATCTGAAGATAAGTATCATGTATTGATATCTGACATAACTAAAAACACTAAATATTTGTTTCTGCATCAGAGGTATCATTTGAGAAATGAACAATTCAGAAAATGCAAACACTCAGAAAACAGAGGATCCCTGTAGAGGCTGAGTTAATCCAACTTCCAAGCCAAAAAGGAGTAGCTCCATATGTTTTCCAGTGCGACAGTGTTTGCTAGTGTCATACACTCCCTGGAAGGATGGATCAGAGGGAGAAGGTGAGCGGGAGAGTCAACGTGGCTTTGTAGCAAGAGCCAAACACTGAAGCTGATGCTGTGGCTGTGGCTGACTGCCTGCCACTGGAAGATCAGTCTCTTGGATCATTCCTGGATTCCTGAGAGCAGGAGGCACAGCCAGAAGGAACCCTTCTCTGGAAAAGGAGGATGATCAAGTGAGAGCACCAGAAGTTCAAAAAGAAGGCATCCTCTGGGGCCTCCCTTAAAACTAATCCACAGACCTAATTAGCCAGTTGTGCTGATTCACAGTCAGCTACAAATTAGCCCAGCTGAAGCTTGTTTGCTGTTGCAGACAATGGAGTGCTTTTTTGGACTTGACAGATATTTTACCTTTGGCTACTTACCTAGACTACTCCCTTGAAGCTTGGCACAGCATATTCTATGGACTTGCTTGTGAACTGAACCAGTTTCTTCCTTTGGCCACTTCCCAAAGATACTTTTTCTTGGACCTGGTGTATGCTAGCAAAGAAGCAGGATAGCTGGAATGTTTAATACTTAAGATAGGGGTGGGAAACTTCTTTCTGTATTCAAGTTCACAGAAACCGTTTCCAGTGGTGGGTAGGACTTGAAGGCAAAGAAGGCCAAGCCAGAGGGAAAAGGAGCAACCATATGGTAGCTTAAAGCTGTACTTGCATGTACTAATTCATAGTAGAGATGGTGCAACATTTTAGAATAGAGAAAAATTGCTCTGAAACTTGAAACCACCAAATGGTGAGTGAAGGAATGGTGCTTGAACCCCTAGAGTTTTGGGCTGAAAACCCAGTGGTGTCAGATTTGGCTGCTGACTGAAGGTTTTCTAGTCCTAGTTTAAGAATTGCTGAATTACCAGGAAGCCTATCTCTGTCTTATAGGTAGGAATACATGAAGCTGCAAATGTTATCCTTTGAATGAAACCAGTGCGCTGTAGGAAATTGTTAAGACCAACTGGCAACCAATACACAAAAGCAAGCTAACTTTATTTGGTTTAGAGTTGAATGCAAATTTACTTAATTTTCTACTTTTGAACCAATCCTCAAACCAAGACTCAGTGATATATTGAAATTCATACTTCTCCAATTTTTGCTAGAATTCTCAAGTCCAAATACGCATATAAAACAAGTATCTTAAGATTATGGAATTCATCAGATGGTTTGCAAACCATGGATTATGGAATTCATCAGATGGTTTGCCTATAGTAGGCAACATTGTGTGAAAAATTACATGTCTAAAAATAAATGAATGGAAAATGCATATTAATGTTCATCCAATTCCTTTAAAAGTATCAAAGTCTGGAATGCATGAAGACTAGCAACATGAGAAAAGGAAAGATTTTTTTTTTAAAGCAGATTTAGTCATCCTTATTCATCTTCACTAAATATGAAAATTAGGCCTTGGAATGGGACTTTACTCTGAAACAGATGATTGACATTCATAAGGTGGCACAGATTTTGGTTAGCGTTGTCTTCTTCCAAGCAATATGTAGTAATTGTCTCCCTGCTGTTGTCAGTGCTACTCAGCAGATTGCCATAGTATCCCTGTATATTAGGTCTCTTCGCTTGATATTTCTGTCAACATGATGCTCCTATGTTATAGGACATACCCATCTTTATGTTCAACCCTTGCCATGTGCACACCTTCTCTTTCTAGTCACATCAAGGCATAACAGTTTGGTGCAGCAGCGCATCTGTAAATAAGAGCTGATTCCAATGCAATGAAGTTAACCACTCTGTCATGCAGCCTGGATTTCTTTCTTTCATTTATTTAAAACTTTTGTATACCGTCCACTACCGAGTGGTCTCAGGATGGTCTTACAGTAAAACAAAGTGGAGCACAGCATCCATTCTATATAATAGAAACTCACTTAAATTCCCAATCTAAACCTTAAAACATTGGGAAAATAAAAAAAAAGTTTCAACCTGGTGCTGAATAGAATAAAGGTGACTTCTGCTAGATCAGCTCACACCTGAGTTACAGGGAGATCAGTTGTGACAATGCTTTGTTAAAAACATTGTATAGTATGCACACACCCTTCTTTTCAAGTATAGTATGGATTTTCATCAGGCTGTAAGGCATTGGTATCTTAAAGAAATCCTTCTAAACCCAGCAGGACTTCCCTGGGAGAGCTGGTATCTGTAGTTGCAATGCTCAAATCATTTATTCACAATCTAAACACACTTGTCTCCCAAAAGTCTCCTTAAAATTGTTGTTTGGAATTTTTGATGATGAATATTTTCCCAATGTCTTCTGAATGTTCTTCGGAAATGTGACAGATCTTTGATAATCAGTAGTTAACATTTTGACAGCAATTGCTGCCAATATTTGATAGTGTGCATTTGACAAGGCAATGTTTGGCAGCTGACAAGCAGAAGTGGGCTTCATTTCTTATCTGAGAACTTCAAACATATAAAAACTTGCAGGTGATACTATTTATAGTTGGCATGCAGTGGCAATTGCAACATTTGACAGTACCTGACAGGAGACATGCATCAGCATTTGACAGTACTATAAAAGCTAACGTAAAGTAAAATTAAGGTTAGGTTAATCTTAGGTTTGTTTGGCTAAACAAAACAGGCACATTCTAGTGTAAAATGTGCATCCTAAAGTGTGCTTGCCAAATTTCAAGGTCAAATTTCCACATCATAATGCAGCTATTGAAATCAATATATAAATAACTAGACCAAAAAGACAGTTCAAAGCAGTTTAAAACATAAAAGTTTAAGACACAAAATATCCGCAGCTGAAACGTTAAAAGATTAATACAGAATGTATCAGTTAAAAACATTAACACCAGAACAGCTGCTGCTATCTATGATATATGAATGCTAAAAAAAAAATTCAGAATGTGCTAGGTGTACAGAGGCAGACCACTCAATTTGGTAAGTCAACTTGTGTATCAAATATGATAAAGTTTTCTTTCTGCAGAGCAAACATATGAGGTCTAGGAACTGGTACGTATTCCACAGTTTGCATTCCTGGAGGCAAGGCCATTCATACGAAACATACATATGATGGTGGAATTCAGCACTGAAGGCTCTGACTGGGAAAAGGATTATATTAACAAGACTTGTCTGTGTACAACTGTGTGCATGTAGCAGTCATCTCTCATGTTGTCTTGTACAAGTAGTGGGAGGAAAAAAACTTAGCTTAGCAAGCATGTGTGGGAACTAAACCTGATTGACCTACCTGATTGGTCAACAGCCATATTTTTCGGATACTCAAAAAAGTAATTCCATACCTACAGTACATTATTATGGGGGTAAATCCCATTTTATTATACCATCTTTACATGTACAGATGCAGCTTTGGCCATGAAGAGTCCTGAAAAACACCCCAGAGGAGGCTAGGCCCTGAAGAATAATCCATCACCTATCTAATCTACATTTGGCCAAAATAGTATTTTCTATAGTTTTCTTCTCATTTTGTAAAATAATATCTATACATGTTTCCTATATGTAGCTCTCCTTTACACTTTGTCTTACTTTCCTTTAACGGGATTTAGAAAATACTTTTTTTTAAAACAGCATTAAACAAGTCCTGGTCCTAAATTCTTTTCAAAGGAGAAATGATATGTAAGCCCCATTTCCTTCCTCCTGCAAATATTTTAGCACAACCAGAAATGCAAACGATTACCAAAGCACAGTTCTGAAACGCATACTGTATTTGTTCAGACAATCACTGCTGCATAGCTCTACCTCACCATTACATGCATTGCTTTTTACTGCATATAGATACTCTGAAAATATATAAGCTGTACTCCAGAGGACTTTATTTGCTGGTTAGGTTGTGGATGCTAATAAACAGCCTATTGCCACAGTTAAGTGAAAGCCAAGTCTCTTTTCCTATAAGAACAGGACTTTATTTAAGGACACTTGCACATGGCCCCCAGTCAGCCCCATCCTGAATAAGATGGGAATGATCATGGCTTAAACCTGATATGCAGTAGCAAGTACCTTTCTCTTACCCTTGCTTTGCTTCTGTCACATGTATTATAATGCTCCAGTTCCCGTGGTAGTTATGAAGAGATATGAAATAATACTCTATGACAGTATGTGTACTTAAAGTGCAATGCAAGGATGACAGATCCATTCTGGACAGTGTTTGGTTTTTTTCAGATAGATCTTCAACTGGAGAAATTACAGATACAAAAAGGACCTGTTGAAAGGAAACTGACCTGCCTAGAATAAGAAGAACTTATCCAGGCCATCTTCCCTGGTTAGAAGATGTGCACATACACCCAAGCTATGTATGATTCTGAGAATCTCTGCTTAAATTTTTCATGTGTACACACACACACACACACACACACACACAGAGAGAGAGAGAGAGAGAGAGAGAGAGAGAGAGAGAGAGAGAGAGAGAGCGAGCATGCACAGGTATCATAGCAAGCAAATATTAAGCAAACAAACCATAATAATTCTAGGCTGTCAGAATACTTAATTAGCATACCCCAAACTCACCCAGACTATTTTCCTTAAAGCCATAGAGATGTTTTCTGCTCCAAGCAGGAGCAACTGACACTTCCTACAAAAAGTGGTTTGTCCAGTATCTGCTGGAAAGATGGAGCAAATGGAAGGAATGAAGTTAGAAGAGCATTGGTCTTTCCCAACTGAGCACCATGTTATTTGTCATACTGGTTTTTCTTCTTTTTTGCATTTTAAACTTTCAGTTTTCTCTTTATAGATATACCAGCAACCAATCAAGCCTTACTGTCTATTCTAATCATGCACTGATTTATTGTTCCAAGGAAGAACGTCTACTCCTGTTCACCCCAGTTCTTCCTCAGGAGAAGCCGTATCTTTCCCAGGCCTCCTTCTGGCTTGAAACACTGCTGCTGTCCAGAGCTGAGCCCGGAAGGCCTGGCTTTGAACTGGCTTTTCATCACACCCATGCAATTTCCTTTATTTCACTGTTCCAACATCCATTCCTCCTCTTTCTCCTGTTAAGTACTGGACCCAAGTTGTCTTTTTAATAAAGATTGATTGATACAAAAATGTGGACTGAATATGAGTTTAGCAATGTGTGCTGAGGCCAAAACAGTTACAAAGGAGAGCACTTACAGTGATGAGCTTGCCGTGCTTATTTAGAGAGATTGTTCCGGCTTCTCTTGTATCACTCTTACTGAGAGATGAAAAAATAGAGACTGAAGGCATCTTTCCGAAGTATATATATTCTGGTGCAGAAATGGTAATGTGATCAAAGGCGTACACAGCCATCAATCTGAATGTAGGCTTTGTATTTATAGCATCATTGCACACTTTCAACAGCATGGCATCCATACCATCTGGGAAGTATGAGCTAATAGATTTTAGAGTGCTCTAATAAAAAAATGATTGTCCTATTTGCAAGCCTGGAACTGTATTTGCAAACCTGAAGCATTGATCATACATTTTAAACAGGGCGTATACTTGTATCTCCTGTGACATCCAGATTTTGCTCAATTTATTCTACCCTTTAATTCCATATGGTGAAAGAAAATGCTATTAAAAAAAAAAAAAAAAAGCAAGCAAGGAGCACGTTGGCTATTAGTGCTTTATTTATTGCAACACACAGCTTTTCTCCGTTGGCATTCAAATGACAGGACCCAAATGACAAACTATAGAAACTACTTAAATATAAGCAGCATCTGCCTCTTTGGCAGGTTTCATTTGCAGATGCCTCTGGGTCTGCAAAAGAATAACATTTTGTAGCAACTGATAGTGAGTTTTTTTGTCTAAATCAGAAGGCTTTTCGCTTCCCACAATACCAGTTTTGTGAAATTAATCTCTACTGTGATAGAACCCCACACAACATTGTATTTTTAAGTGAAATAAATATTCATCTACACATAGCATGTTACTAAAATTAGCAAAACCTTGGAAATATGGAAAATGCATGTTTGGCTGAATCCACACCCCAAAGTTTAGATGTGAGTTTGAGGCTCAAGACTTCAGTCCTAAACAATCCATCATACTTACCTTAAGTTCAGATGAAGACAAGGGCCAGTGGGTTTCCAGGGCCATGCCTGAAGCGAACAGTGATTCAAAGAGAGCTAGCAAAAGTCCATGGGTCTTTTTGAACTGTGGCACTGGAAGTACGTAAAGATGGGATTAAATTAAGTAGAACTGTCATATGGTCAGACATGATACCCCAAACCCAGATGGCAGAGAAAACCACCTCGCATTTTTCAGAGCTGTGTGTATAAAATGGGCAAACCCCATTTTTTGTTTATTTGTTTTTTAAATTATATAAGGGCCTTTCACTACTGCAGGTTTACCCAGAGGTAAAATAATTATGCATAGAACTGCAGGCTTCTTGGAAATATGTGGCATGTGTCCCAAGGATGCCAGTTTTGCTATCTATGCCAATCTAGTATTTATTTGGAGGCAATTGACCGCACACGGTCCTACAAACACTTACAGATAATATTTGTTTGCTGTCTCAGTAATAATATCATCAAAGTGGCTTAATATGGGCAAATCAACAAAACAATCTTGCTACATTTTTCCAAATGCCAATTTGAAGCTTGTTCCAGCTTGAGCCATTATCAAATTACAAGCCTTCATTCATCTTTTTGAATGAATATCTAAGCATATTTTATGTGCATTTTCAAATGCACACAAGAATTTTGCACATCTTTTAACTCTACAAATGTCTTTCATTGATTAAAACATGTTTGTGTGCATTTTTCAAAGTTACCTATTTGTTTCATGCACATTTTTCGAATTTACATATGATATCAAGCTCTTTTCCCCTTCCAAATCACTTTGGAAGCATGGATATATCTGGAATTCAACTATCTCTATTCTGAGATCATATCTGGCCCAAAAATTGTGAACTGGATAAATCCTGATCCAAAAGAAATTGAAAAGAAGTTTTCATAATCCCTGAAGTTGACACAGAAAATGGGAAATAATACAATAAAGTGGTAAGAAGCACAATGAAAGTGTAAATTAAGAGAAGAGCGAAAATATAAAATTCAGCAACAGCAAGTTTCAAATTCTGATGACTTAAAAAAACCATTTTGAAAAAAATATCTTAGCAACACATCAAAAAGAGAAGTCCTGGCCAACAGTTTTGCTTTGCTTGTTTACTTCGATTTGGCACCATTGCAAAAAAAGAAAGAGAGCGAGAGCAAGCGAGCGAGAGATGAAGAAAGAAAAAGGAAAAACTGATCTACTCCATCTACCTGCTCTATTCCATACATCAAAGAAGACTTAGGAGAGGGTTTCCTCACTTGGGAGTAAATTCTATTGACCTGGGCAACTTGCATCTACCAAACATGTAGATGATCAGGTTCCACAAGTGACATTTAAGATTGTACTCATAAGTGGGTAGAGTGTGTTCTCCAGCCATTTATGTTTAGTTGTATATGGTTAGTTCTATTTAGTTCTATTGTTAATTCCACTTTATATTTTATATTGTTCTCTTAAACAAGTAACTTAAAATATAAAGAGCTTATGTTTCAATATATAATGCTGCTGGGTTGTTTTGGTTTGTTTGTTTTTAATAGAATAGTTGCAGATCGCAGTAGAAAAGGAATATTTAAAATTTTGTTCCTGTATTAAGTTGAAGGATTAAATCTTTTGGGACATACATTTAAATATTGTTTCATTTTCAGCTACTTTTCTCACCCTCCTTTACAGCTCTTACTAAAAAGTAAACAAAAACTTCTAGAAACAGAAGTCCTTGTCCTCATTCAAAGTTTCTTTATTAGCAGAGACCAACAAAGGAATGTTCACACCTAAAAAAAAAGAAAAATCAATAGCTGTATTTTCTTTATAGTGCCAAGCACCAACAAAACAAGTTTATCTTGTGAATATCATTTGGGAATTGCAGTAGTCCAGACAATTCTGACAATGCAAATCAGTTATCCAGTAGACACCTCGGCAGGCAAACTTAATTGTAAAGGCAGAGCCAATAACTTAGAACCAAAAGACAGCTACCTAGTAGACAATGGAACTGACAGCAGTGCCATGAAGTCTGACCTCCACCTGAAACAGCAGGAGATGCAGAGGTGTAATTTCCAGGACCAATAAAACACCAGATCGAAAAACACTCTATTTGGAGATAAAATGCTTAGAAGTGCTTTCAATCAGTTCTGAGTGTGTGGATCTGACCTTTCTCATCTTCTCAATCTGCATATCCAGGATGCTTCTTCTGTGCCACAAGGACCTGTCAGTTCATACAGCAGATACATGAGGTTTGGTCTCAAGAACAAGCTCCGTTGAGTTGTTGGAGCAAACACAGGAGTTTGTAAGATACTTGCCTTTTCCAGAGACCTTGCTGGGTCTCCCAGCTGTGCATGGCTTTACCATCAGTTTGGAACAGGGAAGATATTTGTGAGTTTTGCCAAATGTCACACACTGAAAGCAAAATGCTGACCAGATTCCCTTAGAATTCTGAATTTTGCAATGGAATCCTTCAGTTTTAAAGGATCAAAAATGCATGTATTGGGGAATATAGTGGAAATAATGCTAAGAACGCATTATATTTGGCAAATTCCTTGCCTGCATGTGTATATTAGACAAAGTTACATACAAAAATTCATTTCTTAGGAAAATGTGCACACAAATATCTAACTGCATGCAAACATGTGTAAATATTCCTGCCCATTGTATAAGATCTTCATCTGAGGACTTCCTATGAGTTCCTCTCTCCAAGGAGGTTAAAGGGAAAGTCGCAAGCAGCAGCGCCTTTTCCGTGGTGGCACCCCCAGTTTTGGAACACTCTGCTGCCAGAGATTTGCCAGACACCTACCTTATTAATTTCAGGGATAGTTTTAATTATATTAATGCAAGTTTTATTTTATTTAATTATTTTACCATGACTGTATTTGGTTTGTTTATGAGATTTAAATTGCACTAATTTATTAATATTATTTGTTGATTTTATACTGTAATGGCTTCCCAGATAGCATGTTGCTAATGGGTGGCTTTTAAACCAATTTATTAATTAATGTTCAGATTTTGGGTCAATCCATGGTTAAAACTGGGAAAATTCTCGACCTTAGGGACAAAAGGAATTAAAGATACGAAAAACGGGCAGACTGAAAGAAACCAAAACTTTGCTATGCTTTGTCCATCTGCAAAACCAGGAAAAGATGTTGATTGAAAACAAGTTTACATGAAGCTTAGCTAGGCATTTTGCAGCAAATAACCCTTCCCTGTTCTCCTACCAGGATTTTCACATAGCAGGATGTATGTCTGCATCCATCATACTGGTCTCTACAGCTGCTTGACCTTCTCTTGCATTAATATGGCTTTTCCAGTGGAGTGAGGCATAATCCTGTGCAAGCTTGACTGAAAAAGGGCCTACAGTTCCCAGTATGCCCAGGCCAGCTCTGCTTTTCCTGCCCAAATTTGCATAGGCTTGTGCTCTTACTCTCTGTAAATGTGGTTTCCTACAGTTGCTGTTGTTACCTGAATCCAATCAAGCTGACCATACTTAGAATCTAGTTTGCAATTTCCCAGTTAACCAATATAGAACAACCAGTGAAACCAGAAGGATGAAAGCACCAACTTTTTGCATGGGCCACAGAGTGAGAGGGAAGAAACAAAGTTGAATTTCAAATGTCAGAGCGACATTGCAATAAAACATTCATTGAATTCGTTGAAATTTGGATTTGGAATCACTGGATACAGGAGTCACATCTAAAGTATTATTTTGTGAGCTATTGCCTACTGTTATGGAAGCATGGAACAAAGAAAAGCTATCCCAACTTCCTCACATTGCACCCTAGGTAGGATATCCAGAATAGAACATTTATACTAACATTTATACACTTATACAAAAATTCCATACATCTTTTTAGTCAGAACTGACAAGACTTTTCCTCCCCAAGGTTGATTTTGCATAAGACCCACAGAACAAAAACACACACCCATTTGTGGCAAACATACAATGGCAACTTGGGGAAGGGGTTTCAGAATAAATTTCAGAATAAATTTATTTCAGAATGAATTAAAGTGGTCAGATTTAGCCTGAAAAAGAATTCTAGAAAGCAAAATCATATTTTTCATACGTGTTCTGAAGTGGTTGGCTAGTTTGGAAGTAGAATTGATGACAGTTTCCTACAAGGTAGGAGCTTCTCTTTCTAAGGAGTTACCTATCTGACTTGTTCACCAATGACACACACAAAGCCATGGCTGAGGCATAGAACTGATCCTATAAATGCCAAATGGTGTGTGAGATCTGGGCCAAGAAGGACACTACAGCACACTTAACTTTCAGTATGGATCCAGTTGCCTGAAGGTTAGAAATCACAGCAAAAATCATTTTCTTATACAAAAGTTTGGTGTGTACAAGAACCACAAATACAGCCTTTGTCTGATTCCTGTAGTAGCATGCCTGAAGCCATCAGTCCTCATTCTGTGAAGATATTTTCTGTTCATACCTTTTGCTGAAGCATTGAAAGTCATGTCTGTTCGAAGGCCTTTGGGCCCATAAATATGTGAAGGTGTTCCTTCCATTTTTGTAGGATTATTAACCATATGCTGAGAAGAATGTTGCAATATACATCTCAAAATAGCACTCGATTAAAATATGACAGCAGTTTCACCTGCCTTTTTGAGACCATCCTGCCACAATAGTCCTATTCTGAATGTGTTCACTTTTGGCCTTCTTCCCATCAAGCTGGAAGCTACTTGAAAAATTCCTCACCAGTCAGAGCATCGGAGTGGCACATTCCTAGCTGTTGCTGGATTACCTTGAATTAACCTCTCTGAATAAGCATGCCCCCATTTCACAGTGAGATGATCAAGCTGACTGGCATGAAATCAGCAACTGGATGTAAGCGGGTTGTTGCTAAACAGGACTGTAAATTAGGAAAAGAGGAGCTCTTTGCGGTAACTGTAAGATGATAACTGAAGGCCGAAAGTGCCACAGCAGCTATTCAGGGGATTGTTTAAATTAACTCAGAGTCCAGTGACAGAGTAAAAGACAGCCAGCTGATCCTAAGTGCTGTGCCTGTCTTCATCCCAGAAGTGAACGTCAAGTGGCAGTGGAGCCCAGGAGAACTGCAAGTAACTGAATTCAGATGACTCAATAGATTTAGCAGATGAAACCTGCAACACTCCACCTATGCATATGACTAACATTACACTGTATCTGCTTGTTATAACTAGTGGAGAAAGGAACTAAATTCAAAGCTGGTACGTATTTGGGGTCTATATCTGCACAAGGAATCAGATGCTACTGATTCTCTCTCCTCTGTGATCATAAGGGATCTGTGAAACCTGTCCACTTATTTCTGTATCACAACTCAGGTGCAAACTAAACATTCTTGTAATTATGCATATCTGTACTAGATATGGTTGATTTATCCCAAGTAAGCACACATGGGTCAATTCGGGTCAGGACTGTAGCACTGTCAAAGGAGGGGGAATTCTCCATCCATTCATTTTTTCTTGAAACTCCAGCTCTTGGAGGGGCATTGATTGGACACATTCTTGCTTTTTAACCTTTTCCCCATCCAGGGGATTGAAAATATGGGATCAAACTTGATGGGCCCAGAAGCATTAAAAAACCCTCCTGGATATCCATCTGGACCACACATGCTTCTCATGGTTAAAAGAAAATTCAAGATAACACATCACACGTTTAAAATGCATGCTGTATCACGACCAACCAGGTTGCTGCCATGATGGCTCAAGTCACATGACTAGCGCATCATAGTGCACATCATAAGAATAATATTTGATATGGAACCCACCAAAGGTACCACCAGGTCATGCATCTTGTGGTGGCCCTGAAAAACCATATTCGGGGACATATTCCAGGAGTGAGTAGGGACAAAGGTGGTATCGGAAGGTTCAATAGAAGGAACAAATGTAAAATATCCGAACAGAACTAAAGCCAAAGTTTTCCAGCCATTGATAAAGAACTCAGCCAAGGGGGCTGAAGAGATCAGCCTACTCCCTGCAAAATGGTGTCACGGCCTGGAGGAGGTACAGTATCATTTGTGGTTATTTATGTGTTGCGATGGCATTATTAATGCCATTGCTCCCCTCGGAGGGATTCATGAACACCCACACCCATGCCTACACACACGAGAGAAAAGAAAGAGAGAGAGAGAGAGAGAGAGAGAGAGAGTTGTGTGGAATAATTTCAGGTAGGCACAGTTTATATTCTATCTTTGTCACCTGTCGGGATCATGATCCACACAAAGGCTCAGGTCAAATTGTTGTTTCCAGTGTTATACTGGCAACAACAATTGTGCAGTTATACAGCCTGCTGCAGAAGCAGTAGTTTCTCCAGATCATTATTCTTATACGGTTTCCCAGATGCTAATCTACTTGTTGTAATGCTCCCATGATTTGCATTGGGATAGCAACATTTGTAGTGACAACTCATTACATGTATTTGTTACTCTCAGTCAAGCCAGCCACAACACATGTGCAACAAAGTGACCACTGCTCCAAAGATGTTGCAGGTAGCCCTGACAGTATGGTTGGCAGGTTGGCTCCAACCCAAGGAGAAACATACTCCTTCTCTCATTTTCAGTAAGGATGATGTTCATTCTGTGCCACCCCTTCCTCACATGACTTTATAAAATGCTCTCTATTGCTTTATTTACATGTACAACAGGGATGCAGAACCTTTTTCTGGTGAGATGAAGAGCATTTTCCCCCCTCCCGCCAGGCTGGATTATCAGCGGGCATGTCCACACTCTGGTTTTGACTCCCGTCCAATCGTTTTTTTTCCATCCCGAGAGAGGCACAGAGGTCTGAGCTTAGCACATGACCCAGCTTCTGTGTGTGGTTGCTGCATTCCACAATTAACTCCGTTGCTGTTGCTTGAAAAAGCAGCTGCATTTCCACTATTATCTCAGGAAGCTCAAAGGCTCTGAAGCCAGTATTGGAGATCCCACTTGGATTAAATCTTCAAGCTGGGGTCCTGTGTTCCTAACATACAAGATCCATCAGAAGATGAGGAAAGAATGGCATCTTTTGGAGTTCATTTTATCTATGAATATTGCCATTCATTTCCCTGAGTGAAAATTCTGTTTGGTTTAAATTGTATAAGCAAGCCATTATCACAAAATAAGCCAAGCCTAATGTTCTGCAGAAACCTAAATTGTGTTTTACAAGATACATAACCTTAATCATGTACTCTTTCATTGCCCTGTCCCACGCATATCCTTCTGTACACTATTTCTGACTCTTCTTTCTCTTTGTTAAATGGAAATTAAATGTCCTCTGTTTGGGAAAAGCTTGCAATCTCTTATATAATTATTCAATTAAGAATTAATAAGGCAGCTTCTATCTTAATTAAACATTAAATTGTTCCAAAAAGTCTTATTCATCTTAATAGAGATGCAGTGATAAATCTTCCCTGTGGAATCCAGGCTAACTGCTGCCAACAGTCAGGTATAGGACTCTTACGTTTTGAAACATTACGCCACTAAAAACCATTGCACAGTTTTAGCCAAGAACAGTAGACCACACATGTGAATGTTCATGATCAACCTTTGGATGCATTTGTTCCACACATTTTCAGACTAAAGCTGATTTTGTTTAGCTAACCATGATGGCCAACTTTTTAGACAAGTGATCTTGAAGGTTTAGTCTCAGCATGTCATTCGAGTTTGAATGACAGGAAAAAAACAGAGGTCCAGTCCTCAAGTGAGCTGGGTGCGTAGACGGGTCTGTAAAGCGAGCTTTGCAGGTTTTGCAATTTGCAAACACATACGCTCCTTGAGACACGTGATGTGGGTTTAATGCCTGAAATCTCTTGGGGTCCATTAATATGAACAGTAAGAATAATGACTTCATAAAATGTAACTTCACATTTTCAGAGTGACTTATTGTTTAGGAGTCTCCAGGATTTATCTGCTGTAATAGTGCAGTGCTATATCTTGGGAAAATGTCCACAAATTACCATTTGCCCAATAATGTTGACCTATGCCTCATATAAAGGAGTGTATTAAGCTGTAAACTCTATCAGAACACCAAGCGTGACCGAGAGCCTCAATTCTGGCTGCATATGAGGTATTCTGAGAAGTTCAGAAGTTCAGGTGGATGACTTATCCCGAGGAGCTGGTACACCAGGAATTGGTTGGAAAAGTGTCTCTGTTTGCTTTCCTGAAATGAACAGAAGCACACATACAGCATATGGGAAATGGATATAAGAATTTTAGTTGATCATGACCTGAATATGTGTCAACAATATAATATAGCAGCTAAACAGGGTAGTTGATTTCTGGGTTGTGTCAACAAAAATATACTGTCCTAGTCATGAGATGAAGTATTAATTTCTGTTCTGATCTGGCCTCACTCTGACATACTGTATTGAGTTCAAGAATTCCAGCTGGGGCAACAGTGCTTGAACTGCTGACATTATTCCCTGGCCTTGCTCAGATACTGTCATTTGCTGGCATTCCAAAACTGCTTTGTCTTCACTGTCTGATTCCCATCAAATCTATCAACAGACCATGGCCCTTCCAGCCGCTTTTCCGTGTGTGTGCACACAACACATTGGCCTTCTCAAGTACTAGTTGTGCAGTCATATTTACCTTGGACACAGTACTGAATGTAAGCAACTGTGACATTTTTGCAATCTGTAACACATCTGCAAAATCAAAATTATCTGGAATGGTCACTTTGTCTCTCTCACATATTATTTCCCACAATGACAATTGCAGTCAGGAGAATGGCTGAGAGCTGCCATATTTAGTGTCCTGGTGAACACTCTCAATGGCACAACTGCCAGCTGACCTTACAGTCTCAAAGTCAACTTATCTTTGGTTGGAAAAAATGAAGACAGAGGTTCTGTTTTCCAGTATCCTTGGCCAACAAAGCACGGAATAAAGCCTATTTAAATAGAAACAGGACAGCAACCATTTGTGGTTGCATATATATTCTTAAAATCGATGTTAACATCGTACTATCCTACATTCATTTCAAGGACTGGTAACAGGATCTGACAAATGATGTCAAACGTTAAAAGCATCTAAAACCTCAACACAAACCAATTGGGAGCCAGTGCCATTTCGTATTTAAGCAATGTGCATTAGTCAGCACCATCAATATTTTACTTTGTGGCTAAAACAATTTAATGAAGAATTTTTCACAGCACCCCCACCCCCAGCTTAATCTTTGCTGCCTGGAATTAAGTTTGCTTCTTCCCTTTTGCTTTACACATCATCCAGTAATGCAATAAATTCTTGTTGGTATAGTAAAGAATGTAGGAGTTAATATCTATTGGCAAATTTGTCCCTTAAACCTAACGATGATGCTTAAAATTATGCCTAGGAATAAATCATTCCACTAGAGACCATGCTTTATACACACATTTTGTAACATAAATCTTTTATCACATTGACATCAATAGAGAAGCTGCATACAGCTGCTGCCTCCACTGAATATATAAGTAGACACTCTGAGAAGATAATGAAACGGCTTCATGTGTTTCAACCAGCAGCTTACCTCATCTGCATTTAAAAAAGTGTCTTTACCTAACATAAGCCCCAAGCAAAAGGAGATAATTCTTATTGCCTGCTTTATTTTAAATTTTACAACATAACTTTATTAGAATTGATTAGTTTGTTTGATTGGTACATTTAAGAAAATCTATGAGCTGGTAATTCAAGCTGCCTTGTGAACAACCTGTGATGCACCAGCAAACATAGAAAGTTGCCTTATTCGTACCACAGGCCTGTACAGGGTATGTTCAAGTATTGCATACTCTGGGTGGTGGCAGCTCTTCAGAGATTCCTATAAGATTCTTTCCCAGCTCTACCCGGAGGTGCGTGCTGGGAAGGATGTTTGAGACATTCGTGTCCGTTTGTTTTTGATCATGCTCAGTCCACAACTCCCTACAGACTGGTATGTAATTGCTAGTCAAAGTCTGCACTTTTTCAAGCTTTACTGAAAAAATATGCTCAGAAATACATGTGGGAAAGTATATTTTTTAAAAAATGCACATGAGTTAGTTTTCATCGAAGGGAAGAAAATGCATCCTTATAAAAAGGCACACATAGAATTTGTACGTTTTCTCCCAAAACACCGGGAACATTACAGTCTCGTATGAGCATAAGTTGGAAACAACTTTGAGACAGAATTTGGAAAACCTTCATAAGTTAAAGCATTGCTGATTCACAAGTCCATCACTAGGTATTGAACACTGGACCTTTTGCATACAAAGCACATACTATAACATTGAATTACTACCTTGGTTTCATCTGAAGGATATTCTGCACGGAAAGCCCATTGCACCTGTGTATTTGTTTGACTGATTGTTTAATGCATGTATAGGTCACACCTTCAGGCACTGGAGTTCACGGATCAGCAGGCAATACAAAATAGGAAATAACAGCAGCATCTTAAAAAAATGCAATAAAGGCAAAGGCTTTTAAAAAAAGATAATACATCTTGGCAGCAGCCATAAAGCTCATCTCATTGCTTGAATTGCTTGAAGCAGATCAAGACTACTAAAAGACTGAAATGTGGTGACTATTGTAGAATTTTCAGCAGGAGAATCTGCGTAATTTGGGCACCAGGTAATTTTCTCACTGAAAGATAGGTGGGGAAACCCCACTCATTGGTCTCTCCAGTAGTCATAGGTCAACTGTCAAAGGCATATGGAAAGGATCCTTAGGGGACAATCCCCTAGTAATGTGGAGAAGTAAGAAGGCAAAGGACAGTCCAACTAATATCCATGTCCCAAGCTGTGTAGCATAAAGTGAGGACTGCACTTTGCCCTAGCAATAAATTGGGACCCAATTTAGATGTTTCAGAGAGAGAAAAATATGTTCTCATTATTTGGCTTCCCTTAGCAGTCTGGCCACAGCCACGTGGACCAATTGCCAATTCCAAAGTCTACAAAGTCAGTCTCACAAAGAACAGGTTGCAAAAATCTAGTCTAGGTAATCAGGTCATCAGTAGCCATGACCATGCTGTACCACTTAGGCAAGGCAGCAGCCATGGTCTGCTAAAACGCTGGTCTATGCACTTTGTGTCCCATTTAAGCATTTTCAGAACATCTGCATATAAAGTGCCATCATATCACTGAGGCTGCCATCTGGATAAGAGGACACTGATGTATAACACCATGCATGAATTATGAAGTCTTTAAACACAATGTCAGCTATATGCAAAGGACTTTTCTGGCTCAACTGTTTTCTGCAGTGGTGGACATATCAGGCATTACATATTAATTAACCCTCGGTATATTCAGGACCACTGTCCCATGTAGAGATTTACATTTGTATGCACACGTTTCTTCAGTTCCCAGGCAAAAGTGCCTACTATGCTTAAGAACAGATTCCAAGTACCATCTGAAGTGTTCCTTATTTTAATGCTCTGCTCTTGAGAACATAATTTGTCCATTTCCCTCTTAATTTCATTCTTGATTTTAAAGTGCATGTGTTTTATTTTCTTTTTGCAACACTTTACTTTTTAATATATGTTTTCCTGCTTGTTGATGAGGATATCAGTTTTGTTTAGTAGAACATTACCTCTGCTTCTGTGATTTCTCCCAGGCCCCTCTTTTCTTCTGAAGGATCTGTACTATTTTCCACATGGTAAAAAGGTCAAGGTCAAGTAAAGGTTTGTGTTTGATATTAAATGGTTTAAATCAATAAAATCAATAAATCTGAATGCAGCTGTTCACTAACACTCTTAAAGGTCTGTCTTGATCTTCTCTTTCCAAGATGTTTTGGAATAGGAGCTCTTTTTGCATGTTATACTCTGAGATATAGGACAAAACCAGTTACAGCATGAGAAGGCAGGATTCACTGGGAAAGGAAGTCATGTTAGGGAAAGACCAAATAAGAGATGGACTTAATTCATAAAGAAAGCCACAGGCTTGAACTCAGAAGACCTGAGTGGAGCTCTTATGGACAGAACATTTCATTCATTCATTCATTCACAGGGTTACCATAAATCAGAAATACTTTGATGACACATAACAACAACATGAAAGACCATCTTCTTCCTTATCAATTTGCCTGTAGAATTGTAAGAACTACTAGAAAAGCACTTCTTTCAAGACTCCTGCCTTCAGAGGTGACCCAAGAGATGGTGTTTTTGGTGGCTGTTTCAGTGGATCTTCTGTCCATAGGAGACCAGGTTTGCTCTCTTTCTGTTGCCTTACTTCCCACAGGCAGTTTTATTCAAGAATATATTTCGGCCTGTAAAGTTGAGATCTGTTAAGTTGAGTGAAGTTTCTATTTCCCACCAACCTAATTGCTAAATTCCGATAGTATTTTAATGTAGTATTTTCATCATTTTGGTTGTGAGTCACCCAGAGGTGCTGTGGCACAATTGGACAGCAGACAAATGCTTTAAATAAATGAATGGATTTTAATACATTTTAATTGTCTCTAAGCCATCTCGATTGCTTTGTTTGATAGAAAGTGGTATGGTACAAAGAGACAGAAAGGATGAGATTGAAAAAGAGATCCATCTGCAGCAGCAGCATTTCCTACAGAAGCCTCCCCACAGTGACAGAGTTGAGTTGGTAGGAATGGTATTCCCTGAAATCAGTATTTGGGTTTGAAACAGTAGGGAGAATCCCATATATCATGTTGTAAGCCGCCCCGAGGTTTCGGCAAGGGGCAGCATAGAAATGTAATAAGAATAAGAATAAGAATAAGAATAAGAATAATATAAGGTAGAACTTGAAGGACTAGTGAAATCTGCTGGAATGACACTTCTGGGGATGGCATAAGCTAGGAGGAGTATTTGTTATCAGTCAGATTTACATAGGTGTTAGCAGACCAATGGTTCTTGCAACATCTCTGTAGAGGCATGTGCAGAACATATAATGTTTTTCCACATTTGAGTGATATGGAATGTCAAAGGTTCTTAGAAGTTCTCCATCATTGCCAAGAAGCTAATTTTATTTGGTCAGGAGAAGCTCAAATTCCATATCTAACATTCTGGCAGTGATGGAAGTCTTATGATTATGCTTGCAAGTCTTCTGTTTTGCTGTTATGGTCACAGTATCTCTCCTCAATGTTGGTTCCCTTCCTTATTGCCATCTTTGGAGACATGGAAAAGGAGAAAAGAAAGTGACAACTAATTGCAAAGGATCCAGTTCTCTTAGCAATGATCCAACTATTGAAGAAGGAAAAATCAATGGGACCTATGAGTCTGTTTAATAAAATCTAATTTGTGAACATTAAACAGAATATTGGACATCCTAGAGCTTATATTTAATTCTGCTCTTCCATTATTTTTTGATTTCTGTGGCTGGTTTGTACTTTTTGCCAATATAAAATACCAGTGGCTGGGAAATGCATTGCCACACAAGTCAAGTCAAGGAATGCTTGAGAAGTTGTTTAAAATCCCAGTGTAGCTGGTGGCCAATTTCAGAAGTGCCAGATTGCACACACCAGCCATCCTTGGGCTGTTTCTCATAGTGAAAAAGGTTTTCAGGAAACTGAAAGGAATAAATGCAATTCAGAAGCTCAAATGGAATCTAATTCCTAGGAGAACTCATATTAAAGGAAATTATCAGATTATATATTTCTTGTCAGTGATTTTTCTTTTACCACATTTCTTTTCTTCTTCAGTCATGGCTGTTTTAGCATTTGGTATCATTAATCCTTTTTAGAGGAATAATACACACCCCAGGTATTAAATGACAAATTATAGTTAACTTCTTCCCTCTATGCACCCAAATGGCCATTTTCAAAAGCTCTGTTTGCCATCTGAATGTATGCATTCTTTAGTGACCAAGTAAAGATATAGAAAACATTTTACACAGGCATTTTAGCTGTGTATTTGATCTGTATGATTATTGCTTTTGTGAACAGATCTTGTTCATACATTAAAAATATATAGGCTGAAAAATGGGATCACTCTGCCAATCAATAGTTAAACAAGCAACTAACATATTTGCATTAAAAATTCTATAGAAGTTGCCTTTGCTTGATTGCTTTGATGTCACTGCAAACTACCTGCAAAGAGGAGCATTTAGAGATTGATTCTGGAAGTTTTTAATTTGTTTAATGCATGGCTACTGCTGAGACCAACAGCCCTGTATGTCCTCTCCTCCTCTTCCTCTCTTCCATACTCTTAATACAGAATCAAACATGGCATAATGTTGCCACCATAGTGAGCACTTCCCCTTCTATCTCATTCAATGCCTGATGCTTGCAGGAGTGAGGACTCTCAAAACATTACAATACATTTTGTCTTACTGAACATTTGCCCTTCTGCTTTCACCAATCGTCATATGTTAACTGTCATGTCTAGTTCTGGCCTGAATTATGCATTCCCTGAATTGCAAGTTGCATTTGACAGACTAAATCACACGACTATTGCCCATACAAGATGGGCTTCCAAATAAGAAAACAAGACTGCCAAATTGGTTTTGCAACTTTTGTTGGGGAAGACTGACAGCTGACTCTCTTGGCTTCTGTTAGGGATGATGATTCAAGAAAACGGCAGTGCCTGACTAACAAAAGTATGGAATTTTTTGTTACAGCCCATTTTCTCCTTATTTCATTATTAAATGTGCTCAGAAAGGAAAGTGAGCCAGACTTTCACTTTCTTTCATTGATGAAGAGCAAAGAAGACTTTTAAAATTAAATTGCTCTGTTTAATTGTACCCATATATATATATATATATATATATATATATATATATATATATCAAGCGAGCGAGAGAGAGAGCGAGAGAGAGAGCACACATTGCTATTATTACTGCTCTATCAACTGTTTAAAAGTCTTTTTGGCACCATGTACAGGTGCCACTGGAGCCTGTATTCATCAGTGAAAGCATTATTCTTCCTTCTTTGTGCTTCTTGATTGATATCAGCAGAATTTGCAAACATCTGGAGAGATGAACAGGCAAAACATATCACTCACAGCTATTGAGGCCCTCTAGGGGAAACATGCTAACATGAGTTGAAGTGGCTGCCGCAGTCAATAGCCGCTGTGGCAGTCAATCCAGATCCAGTCAATCCAAGAACGTCACAAATAGGTCTCATAAAGAAGTACATTGTGATAAGGTCACAGTAAAAGCAAGGCACTAAAATTCGCCTACGTGCATTGGATGGTATGTTTAGTAAAGGATTTGGGTAAGCATAGCATCAAGATATGCAGAACCACAATGGTGTCACAGTAATGCTTAGTTTAGAACAATCTGATTTCTAGTAATATGCTTATAATTCTGATAGCCAAGGTTAACAGTGGGAATCGCTATGTAAAAACTTGACCTACTGTTAAAACGAAGTGAGAAATCAAGATGTGTTTGCCTTTCACTGTTACTTAGATGATAAAACCTATAATTAGTTTTTAACAAATCTTAAACCTGTGGAGCAGAATAAGGACTATCACATACTCTACAATTTGAGAGACAGCCAGAGGGCCGGCTTTGGAAAGAGCCATACTTAATTGTTCACTCCTTAGCACCTCTGGGTGAAAGACACTGAGTGAATGGACTGGGCCCACTTTTCCCAAAATACAGCATTCCATTGTGGATACCTCAGACCATGAATCTGAACTGGAAGAAGGGGTGGGATCAAAATGCTTGGCATTCCTACACCTCTTCTTCCTCCTCCTCCTCCTCCTCTTCTTCTTAGATCTAAAGTCTTAAATGATATAGATTTGAATATCCACCCTGGAATGCTATATTTTGGGAGATTCTCTATATCATCTGTGTCCCCATAGTTGCTCTACCACTAAGTATTTTTTACCCCCTTCTTTTGAGGGTATTAGTTTTGGTGATGATTAATCGGGAGTGGATCATACAGATGTTCTGCCACTACCAAGATCATCCCACTGGACCATAGCCTTTGCAAGTCTCTAAATATTTCAAATTGTCATAAAAGAACTGAGAGCCCAGGATACAAGCAACCTCAAAAACTTTTCCTCCCCCTGATGATGGCAGATAGAAGAGAAACCAAGTGGAGGATCTCTCACAATCACAGCTAAAGGAGAGATGGGTGAAAAACAGAATGAATGTTCATGAATGGGAGCAACAGCAGCCCGACTGCTATAAGATTGATTTGCGCCACATACAACAAGCACCCAGATTCTTACAAGGTGAGCAAGACGGGAGTTACTCAGTGAGGACCCTCCATCTGCAAATTCACGTCATTCTAACGCTGATTGTCATGACACTGCTGAAATGCTTTTCTTATGCAAGTCCCAAGGTGGCCCAAGCATGCACTGAAAATTATTGAGAAGGCCATCTCACTGGGAAAAGGAAAACCCTTGGTTAAATGGTGCCTTGCTGGCAAGCTCTGCTGACTTTCCCAGGGCATGCACAAAAGGATCACTGACTGATGACCTGTGGTTGGGAAAGGCTCAGCGCAACCACACTCTGGGTGAGGGCTGGAGGCATCTGTTCTGACTGAAACTCAGGTTTGCAAAAGCGGGCATCTACCAGCGTGTTCTGAGAGGCAGGGAGGTAGATGTAGAGAAAGGAAAATGAGAAATGAATGAAGCTTCACAACTCTGTTGTTGGTTTAACCATTTGGCCATCTAGAAATTCCCCAAATTATAATGAACAGTGCAGATGTCAACAAGATGGCCAGCTCCTTCCAGTAAATCTCTCCAAGTTCCCAAAGCAGATGTAATAGCCAGTCATTCTTTTTCCTAAATGGTTTGATTCTATTTTTAAGAGTAGTACTCAGGGCAGTTGACTGATGCAAACTTTAGCTAGCTCAAGCCTAATGATTTCTCCCCTCTTCTCTGTTGGTGCCATAGTTTTGATTACATTAAGAATGCCACTCACCACCTGGACATTGGAAATAGAGGTACTGATATACAGATTGGGGACCCTTTGGTATTTCCAAAATGAAATATATTCATTTTAACTATCTCATCTATATTATTTTATGGAATTAAAATAATCAGTCTATGAGTTTCCTATTTTTCTCTTACCCTTGAGATAGTGTGGAGGGTAGGGTGTAGGAAGCTATAGGAAGATTTCCTAAAGTATGGACTCTTGAAAAGGACATTTCTGCAAAACCTGCCCTGCTTTCACTATGGGGTTTCAACAACTATGACTTTCTAAATCTGCAGTGCTTGAGAATGATGTCAAATCACAGCGGGCCATTTTAGATGGCATGAAGAATGGTAGCCTCTCTGTATATAGTCCCTCATGAGCATAGATTGAATTAGAATATAGCTTAGGCAGATGATGAATAGCACATGAATGGACTCAAAGTACAGAATTCTGACTAGAAGGCAATAGTTTAGAGGGGGGTTTTGCAATTGAAATTGGCAAATGGATAAAACATTTGTCCCTTAATGATTGTGACTGTGAAGTGAAGATCACAGGAAGTAGGTAACTTGCAGGTTGGGGCTGAATTACAAGGGCAAAGAATAAATGACAAGGGATCAAAAAGAGCTTCCTACCTAGTCTGCTTCAAAACCATTTCCATCAAAATCTAAACTTCTGGATATAACCATTTGAGTAATGCCTACAGTTCTAATGGAGCTATTATATTCTCCTTAGCCTCTTAAAAAGGACAACAAGATAGGAAGTCAATCACAATTCTATGTCTCAGAAATTTCTATGGCTTTATTAATTAAGAGTTGCATGCTGACTTTTGTTCCAGTGGTCCAATTATTCTAAATCTTAAGCAGGTTGCTAGTCAAGAATACATCAGGGAAATTGTAAAATGAAAAGTTTAAAACTATGTCCATGAATTCAAGATAATGATCACAAATCAGAATATTTTTTAAGCAGAATTCTCTCCAATATATTCAAGTTTTTAGTATTGCTGCATACTGCTCTGGGGCCCTCTCCTAGCGCCTTATCGCATATAACCCATGATAGTAATCTAACCTGACTATGATGAAGGCATGTGGGTCTCTGGCCCAAACTCTCCTCTCCAGGAAGTAATACTACTGGGCTTCCAAACACAGTGAGGCAAAGGCATTCCTAGCCACAGTAGTTCCCTAGAAAGGCCCAAGAGCATTTCCAAGCTAAGAAGGAGTGCCCTCATCCTTCAGAGGGACCGCAGTCCCATCCAGAGCAGGTGATATTTCTATTACCACATCAGTAATAGAAAGAACCACACCAGTACTTCTGACTGGTCTGGATTAAGTTTAACATGTGAGCCAGCACTCAGTCCATCACTGCACCTAGACATTCGCTGTTGTTCTGTATTTTCATTTCTATAGCACCCCACATCCAAAGCTCTTTTCAGGAACTCTTTCTAGGGGGAAGTTTAGGCCATCCTTGACATTAGTAGAAAGGCAGGCTGAGTTCACCATGCTGTCCCCTGCATGTGCACTGGAGGAAAGATCTTCTTGTGAGTGCAAGCAAAAGGGAGATAATCAGCTGGGCAGCACTGCAGAAAGTGGCTCCCAGCTGTGGCCCTGAGAAACTATGGAGCAGATCATTGTTCTTTGTATCAGTGGTTTCTGAAGAACAAAGACAGCATGCTGAGATCCTGCACAGGTGTTTGGATGACACAACAGACCGACAGTGATAAAAAGCCACTGTAGTTTGTCATGGCACGTGAACCTACCTGCAGAGTTGGGTATCACCAACATATTGTTGAATTCCCAAAAGCTCAGAAAACCTCCTCCAGTAGTTTTATATGTGTATTGAATAGCATGGGGAACAGAACAGAACCCACAAGCCAAGGTGCATTCTGCCAGAACATCTTTTAGGAATTGTCAAGTGTACATCTATTGGGGACAACCGAGGTGAGATTAATTTACTGTTATTTGGATTTATATGTTGTATTTATAGATTTTACTGTAAGCCTTCCAGAGACAGAAGAGATGGATGACCTAGAAATACTCTAAATAAATAAATAAATAAATCCCCAGCCCTTACTTTTAACTATCACACAATACATAACATTATAGTTTCACATATAACGTAACACATATAATGTAACACATTTCAAAAACTCAACTATGAAATCTGGAACATAATGTGAGCAATAAGGAAATGTGATGAACTTTTCTGAAATGCAAACTTTACAGCACCAGCTGGTTGACGAATATTTACTAGTGTTGTCTAAAGTTCTTATTTACAAGGCTTGGAGCTGGGTTTTAGAAGCAGTTGTCCTGCTTTGCTGGTCAGCTGCATTATGAATAAATTCCTGAAGTAGATCCACTGTGGAATGTAAAAGGAGCCAGCAAGGTGCCCCAGGCCATGCCGTTGTCCAAGGCTTCTCAGAACTGGTCAGAACAGCAGCTGCCCTGAAACTACACATTCCAGGATTCCTTGCACCTTAAACTCTGTCAGAAACATGCTGACACCAAAGCTGGCATTTTTTTGCCAAAACTGCCACATTGTTAACATATGTTTATATTAGAAAACAAAATATAAATTGGTGCACTGTCGTTAGTATTTTGTTGCAATGCTGTGGCAGGCACAGCATGTTCATGTATCAGTGCATGCACATGTACTGAACAAATCCAGAAAGTGTATTTATTCATGAACTGAAATCCATGTTCAGTTGGGTCTGATCCCTCCTTGGAGAGGCAGGTTGTGTGGTTGTGATATATGATGGAATCTTGTCTGGGCTCAGGAATCTGCTGGAATTCCTCAAGTTGGATCCCTGGATTCCAGCCTGCTTTCTCTCTGCCCTCAGTCTGCCTCAGCAAGACGGTTTGTTTGTTTTTTTGAATAAGTTTTATTCTAAGTAAACCTAATACAAAGAAAAACTAAAAACAACATCAATCACATCAGAAACATCGGACCTACTGGGTCAGCCCCCACATTTTTTCTTTTTATGTTAACTTATGAACATATTTGAATCTATGCGAAGCCCCGTTTCTCTAGCCAATAATAAAATGAGTCCCAGGTTTGATAGAAGTCAGTATCTTCTTTCTCCTTCAGTGACAAAGTCAATCTGTCCATTTCTGCACAGTCCAACATCTTTTTTAGCCTCAGCAAGATGTTGCTAGCATTCCCAAGCATGCATAGACCTGAACTTGGCTTTGCTCATCTCCTAGGCAGGGCAGGGGGTGGAAAGGCAGTCTAGAGAACACAAGATAGATGGATTCTGGTCTGAACTCCACATTCTTGCTGTATGGTGCATATGTTCCCACATGAGGTACCTTAAATCAGTGACCATCATTCCCAGTTGGACTAAGATTTCTCTAGGAGGTTGCAATTCCAAGGAACCAGCATGCAGGTTATGCACAGAATTGTCAACTGAGAGTTTCATCCCCTCCTCTCTTATTTGTTTCTTGGCACTCTTGTGAGGGCCGTGAACTAGCCCTAAATAAATTATGCATGACATTTTATTATCTGCATGATAAAGCAAATGAAATGCTTCCCATGAGAGAAGACTGTCATATTAATATATGCTTTAAAAAATCCATTCCAACGGCAGGAAAAGTAACCACATTGACATATTTTTTGCATTAGCCTAATTTAATATAAAATGGAAAGTAGATATCTCTTGAAAAATGTCTAAGAACAGAACAGGAGTCTGGCCATGGAACTCTCTACATTTATATATTGCTGTTCTGAAGAATATCTATATCTATATGTTTTCATCAGAATTAAAGGTAGGATTTTAGTGACAAACTATATGATTTAGAGATAGAAACATAGAGGAAACATAGAAACAGAGCGAGGCAGAAGGGTCCTCCTGGGCCATCTAGTCTGACCCCCAGCTCCAGCTGGCTCCACTCACAACATGCCCACCAGATGCTGATCAAGTGTGTATGTGGGCACTATTTCCTTGATGAATGGTAAGTGAGTAAGTGCAGCAATAGTCTAATCTCAAAACAAAGTGCCTTTGAATTTACGAGTATAGTTTTGTGTCAGATGTTACAGTTCATGGAATTACTTAATCTTGTCTGGGATGTACCATTGAACGGTCATGCAATACAGATTTTATTATATTTACAGTATAATCAGTTTAGCATAGGTTTTTACTAAAAACAAAACAAAGAGCAAAAAACAGGTAAATCCTTCAGAATGCAGAGGAGGCTCCATTTATTCTTAACATACAAAATCAGAGGTAAGAGAGGAAGATTTTGTTGAAGTGTGGGGGAAAATACATTCCTAATGTATTTTAAAGCAAACTTACCTAATTTCAGTTTTTTATGCCACTGTACAAACCAAACTTAGTTATCCTTTCAAATGTGAAATTCTCCAAATTTTACAGTGAGGTTTGCCTATAAAATGTAGGTATCAGGGGAAATAACCTTACAATGCTTTTGGAAAAAACTTAAAATATTAGGAAAATTGCCAAAAATGCATATTTGGCAAAAAGGCATGTAGGGTAAGAAAGGTACAAACACATGATGATGAAGTTCATGTGAACTTTAAAAAAAAATAAAAGTTCATTAGAAACCAAACTTCAGTTTGGAAAACTGGGAAAGAGAAACTATAATTGACATACGTGCCTATCACTAATTCTAATCTAGGATAATATCTCTGTTGTATTAATTTGCTATGTTCAGTGAATCTTACTGCATACAGATTCATTGACTTTTGCAAATCACTGTGGGCAATAGTACAATCTTACCTACTTTGCTGCAGTTCTTGATTATTCGCCTTTGGAGTTCCTATCAAATATTTTTCAGATATTGAAAGTGAAGTGGGGTTTCCTTCTTAGGATAAACTTCAGAAAAAAATCTTAGTTTAGCCAGTAGTTTTGATAAGATCTGGAATTTCAAAATATCCTGGTTGCTGAACCTTGGAGCCTGGAAATGAAGAGCCAGGCTGTGTTGGACAGAACTGGGATAGGTAGATGAGGCTGCATCAAATAAATCAGGGGGTCAGTCAGATCTAGTCAAGTGTATCAGGTTAAAGTCAGCCAGGTCACGGTACACCAGGAGAGGTCACAACTATGTATGCACAGATTCTGTGACGCCCATCCTGTCTGTTTTTCACAGATTGTCCGATGTCTTCCACTCTATTGTCCACTTGGTGATAAAATCCAATTTTCTAAAGGATTAGGCATTGATGGGATGGTAGAGGACGTGGTGCCAAGGACTTTCCCCTTGAGTGGTGCAACGTATGGCCCACCTGAAATGCAGTCTTCCTTTTGGTCAAGATGGACTAGGAACATGAACCTAATTTACAGGCTCTTCCTTGACTAAAATATCTAACATGTTTTAAGGATGTTAAAATAATTGCATAAAACCAGTCTGTTCCATCCTCCCTATATATATTGTGTGACTGTACATGAATATGGCTTGCATCCAATGCTAGCCCTTCTTCAAGCATTCCATTGAAATGAAGGAAACTTAAATTGAACTTACACTGGATGCAACCCTAAGAATAAAGCTCTAGTAGAATTTACTTATGTGGGTTGTGCTTTTACTATTACAGAACACAGAGATTCAGCATAATACTACATTTTGGTTACCTTGACTGCAGACTTTGGGTGCACCGTAGAAGATAACCCCAAATCACAAGCTAATTCAATCAGAATCCTTAGATTGAAAGTAATTAAAAGCTAAGTCCTCTTTTTAAAAATATAAAGGAGTGCACACAGAAGAATGTATTATATTTCATAAGATCATTCCAAAGATATTTATGTTCTGTGTTACTGCCAGTATTTCTTACAGGAAGATTGCTTACTCTGTGCAAAAGCCATAGATATTGAAGTATATTCCATTTATTGGAGAAAAGCAATATGGAATGAAAACTATGTCTCACATTTTAAAAACCCGTTGTGCATACTAACTTCAGACTGAAAATGTGCATAGTGCTATTCCTATCTCTAATGCTTGACAAGATATTTTAAGAAAAAAGATACCCAGCACTAAGCTACCTGGCTTTAATATTAGACTGGGCAAGACCATTCCTGTTTAAAGAGATTTTGTATATTAGTCTGAAATGAATTACTGTAGAAGTGTTGGAATCATGCCCAGAGATAAAGAGCAACAGTAATAGTATTTCAGCTGCAATAATTAATTACGAATGAAGCATAATCCTAATTGTATGGGCTGGTACATTTTGGAGAAATTGGTGAAACATGTCATGGTACATTTAGTAAAGACAGAACCTCTCAGGAAGTTTTATTTTCTTGTTCTATTTTGATATGTTTAAGAAGTTGGAGCACCGTGACTATGAAGTCTTCATCTGCACAATATATAAAAATGACACAGGTATTACATATGGAAAATGCTATCCAGTAATAGAAGATAATAAATGTGATCATGCATGGAAAGAACATACATCTATGGTTTTGTATGACAAGAAGAAAGGGGGTAAGGGTGCTTTATCCAATGGTTAAAGAATCTGGTGTCCATCAGGTATTTGGGATCTGAAATTACCCTATCTCCTAAGTAGGGATGGGACAGACATTCATTCAGTTTGCATTCAATTTGTTTTCATTTATTCTATCACCAAAGAACAGTACTCATTTATTTCATTTTGATCCTGCAGAGGTACTTCTGTGTTGTAATGAAGGGCATAGAAAGGGACCCTGAGGGCCTCTGGTGGTTTCCGGGCATCTTGTAGTCTGAGATAGATGGCATTTAAACATATTTTCAGATATTACAGCAGAAGTCATTGAATCAGACTGGAGCATGCAATTAACTCTGTAGCTGTGGAGTTACTGTCACTAATGAAGACTATAGTTCATAGAGTGATAGTCCCAGTCCCAATATAATTATTGGACAAAAAGGAAAGAAAAGGAAAGGAAAGGTAAGGCAGAATAGCGATGAAGTTATAGTCCAAGTCAAATGGTTAAATATAAGAATAGTTCTGTAGTTTCAGACCAAAGTACTTCTATTATTGTCATGAGATTCTAATCCAGCATTCAGTTTTTACATGGCTTTAGATGAAGACAGTAACCTCTATCACCTTGTACACATGCATACCCTGGTTTTATACTTCAAACTTTTTTCCCTTCATTAAGAGATGCGACAAAGCAAACATTCTTTTACCTTGTTAATTTTCAAAGCATTTCTTGACAACCTCTTCTAATTGTAAATTATTTAGCATAATTATTATTAATTTAGTATTTGCTTATGTTAGCAGCAGGGTATTGTTCAGCACATCCCAATAGTTCACAAAGCAATAATTACATGATGGCACATTTTATACAGGGGAAATGTGTTTAAGGTAGAGAAATATAAAATAATGTACAGTTGGGTAAATCGCAGTGAATCAGTGAGAAACACATTTTGATTAGGAACACTGTGAAAACAGAATTCACTCTTGAAAAGACAGAACTCAGGCACCCTGATCTAGACTTCTGAGGGAAGCTAATAGTGCTTTGATGGAGTTGATAAAAATTCATACTACTTCTTATACTCGGGAACACCTTCAACTTTTTAAGCAATGCAGGCCTTTAGAAGTATTTTACAGATAATTTCTGGATCAGAGTGAACTATGATTTAAGTACTTCTGTATCTTTGGTAGACTTACCCTGTATTAAAATTTAGAGTAAAAAATAGCTCGAAGTCAAGAAATAAGCTATATGTTTTCAAGTACCATCACTAGGTAAAAGGTTTCCTGTAAGTCAGGGATAAGCAACTGCAGGAAGTCTGAAGACTGGAATTTTGGAATGGTAAAACTCGACCTGCAAACTAGCTAAGAGTGACCTTAACATCTGTGATTTAGACAAATAGTGAACACAGAGGGGAACTTCTCAGCTCCTTGTCAGACTTCAGACATGGCATTCTCTAATCAGGCAAGCTTACCAGCTGCCATTTTTAATATATGGAGAGAGAGAGAAAGAAAAGACATTATTAATTTCCAGAGCACTCCAGCATGTTTTATTGTGTGCAAGTGTGTGCATGCATGAATGGATGCATGGCTTGTATTGTAGCTTTGCTGGGCTTTTGTGGTTTCCATGATGTCTTAGTCTAGCACTCAGATATTTGTTTTAAAACTGTACGCTGCCATAAGGGCTGAAGGATGCCCTTTGACTTGAGCAAATAATAAATTAATGACATTAGTATGAAAGTAAGTGATTGGAGGAGCACTGGTAGGAGGAATTTTCATAAGATACTTGGACATTTTATTCTTCTCAAATAACCATTTTTCCAGTTTTAAATTCTTTGTCACGACCTTGAAGAGTTTTAAAAAATATGAAAATGCTTAAGCATTTTGGTGCACATTTCTCCTTACTCATGGATGTTTGAAATGTAGTTTTGCCTAATACACACTTTTTGCAAGCTATTTCCTAACTTCGTAGAGTGTTATTTTTCCTAACCTATGCACCATGGGATACCTTTTTCTTTGATTAGGGAATTCCAGTGCAAACGTGCAAATTTCAGTGGTTCAAAAGTATGAAATAAAATACAAGTCGAGTGAATGAAGAATGGAGAAGCCAAGCCAAGCATGAGCAGGCCAGTCAGTCTGCAATTGCTGTTTAAAACCGCTAGAGGGGGATCATTCTTAATACTCCTGCTTCGACTGATGAACTCTGTGAGATCTGTGTTCACACAGGCTCCTATTTGCCTGGATCGTTTACAAAATGATTTTCTGTGTATTGCTTGCTTCCTCATTAGTATTCTTATAACTCCTGCCAGCTTTATTAATGAGCTTACCTATGCAACAGTGATATAAGGAGTGGAAAATGAACAGACTATACACACAGTAAGGCAAAATAAAGAATTCCAAGGGCAAGCAAACAGCTGCATGTTGATTTATTCCTCTGAACAGATACTTACAGACCACAAGTTCCTACTTTCATAAAATAAGGGCAAGGTCTGAAAGGATAAATTTATTTTCTGGGCACATTTCATTTACATATGGAGAACAAAGGTTTCTCTGGTCTTTCTTCCTGCAGTCAGCTGTGAGAAGGGATAGACAGAAGTCTATTTACTGTCTGTGTTAGTTTTCCATGTGTTTATTCATGAATTCGTTCTGCCTGTTTTCTGTGAAAAGAAAGGTAAGCAAGCCGCACATTCAAAAATTGCATTCAAATTACATGTATGTTTGATCTAAAATACAAATTTGTATTTTTTTTGAGCTGAGAACTGCATCACAGCATTTAAAGAAATTGACATTTTGAACATAACTATGTACAATTCCAGGTACATTTTAGCCCAGTTATCTTTTTTTAAAAAAAAAGAGGAGCAAAGACAATGTCTCTGATTATGAGTGAACTACTGGATATGAACACCAGGGCATTCAGAGGTTTTGCATACACTGTGTTTGGGAGAAAAAAAACTGTAGAAAAGATGTGACTAGGCAACTAGTTGTTCTTATACAGTTATGAAGTTGCATCAGTTTCATAACAACAAAAACTAGGGATGCATGAATCTGCATCTGCATTAAAAAAAACATTTCCTATATGAAGAACTTCGCAAATTTGAGTGTTTTTTTCTAATCCAAAAACATACTGAAATTAAGCGTTCACCCATCTGCAGTAGCCAAATTCAGTAGATTCAGATGGTCCCAGCATGGAAATGACCATCTTGTATCTACCTGCAATGTAGGTGCTGAAGATGAACAGCCCACCAGAAAAAGAGGCGTCAGGACTGACTGAGCAATCAATTTTTGAATAACATGCATTTAGACCCATACTTTTAAAAGCAAAGAACTCAGTGACCTGAACATGCCAGCTCTCTAAAAAAAAGTCAAGTCAAATCTCAATTTTATTTCATCCGGAATATGCAGATCTTTTCAGATTTTGTTGATTTTTTTTATCAAAAGTGGGTGGAAAGAACATTTTCATGCTGTCTTAAAGGAGAAAATGCATTTCAAGTTCATGTTTGAGCATCACTGGTTGATCATCTGTCTTAATTATGAGGGTTCTGTTGAAATAAGTTCCAAAAAGTCCAAGAAGGCTCAGTACCCCTGGACATATATATGTATAATCCCACTCCACAGAGGGATAGTCAAGTCTCCCAATGTCTACCATTTTTATTCTCCAGGCATTTTAACAATTAATTGGTTTTATCCTTGTTTTATTAGTATTTATTGGATGCAGCGTGTTGTGTTGTTGTTATAGTTTTTTTGTTCTTTGGTTTTTTGCTTGTTGTAAGTCATCCAAAGATTTTTAGTAATGGGACAACATCGAAAAACTTTAAGTAAATAAATATTTTGAAAAATAAATATGCTGAAATATCCAAGCTCAGCTCCTTTTGATTTGTACAGGTTTTCTCTGTTATCAAGAAAACTTTGGCTAAAAACCAGATGGGGAATGAATAGACATCACTCTTCAGAATGTGGGCATGGATTATGACTAGGATAAAACAGAAAGGACAGATCTATGTTAGATGGCAGAGCTATTGACACTCTAGAAAATAAAACCTATTTATGTGTTCACTTAGCAAATGGAATTGAAGATTTTGGACTACTTCCATTCTTAAGAGTCAGAAAATATGAAGAATATGTACAAGTAATTAAAGAAATTGAAATATGAATTAATGATGAGAGCATGGGAAAAAGAACCAGAATGCTGCATCCTATTTAAACACATTTTGTTCTTTTTCTTGTTTTACTTATATGTGCTGTGCCAATAACATAGAGGAGGAATTCTAGTTTTAATTCTGAGAATGAAAATAGCAAAAAACAGGTATACCCATGTTTGATTCAGTTTGGCTCAGCCATAATTTGAAACGTTTTCCCTTTGGGCATGAAACAATTGTTCTGCTTGCACACTCATTTGCCACATTTGTTCCATTTCCACAGTCATTTGTCATATGGAAACAAATATGATGGTGGAACCTGTAGCAAAGTCATACTCTGCACAAGTGTCTTGAAACAACAGCTCAGCGATATAAGATGTGCAGAAATTCCTTTCAAACATTACAGTTTTACTTGAGCAGGTTGCAAAGTAGGGCAGCCTTGGGGCCAGAGGATGTCTGTGGAAGGGTGGCAAGATTTTAGGCAATGGAGCTGCATGTACGCCCAAGCCTGCTCTGTTGCCCTTGGACATGGAGAGGCAGGAATCCTTGAAGAAAGTCCTGCTCATACCCTGCTCAGGCATCTGATGATCCACCGTGAGACCAGCATGCCAGGCTAGCTAGTCCAGATCCAGCAGAGTTCATCTTA
Organism: Varanus komodoensis; assembly: GCF_004798865.1. NCBI lineage: Eukaryota > Metazoa > Chordata > Lepidosauria > Squamata > Varanidae > Varanus > Varanus komodoensis. Next base: position 60,948,083 of record NW_025335268.1, read on the forward strand.
GGTTATGCACACAGTTACACGGGTTGACTTGGTTGCAATGCATTGTTATGATATAACTTTGCTTAGTTATGGCTTATGCATATTCTGATATTCATGGTTGTCTATCCATTTTTGATTGGCGAGAACCCCATTCTTAATATTTCATATTGCATCTTTTGAACTGTTACTAGACTGTGAGCTTAAATATAGATTAAATGCCTGGTTATTTCCTCTGCCTATTCATTATTAAGCAGACTGAAGTACTCCAGAAATGCTTCTGCAATTTGCTGCAGTCATGTATGGAGCACCAGGACAAAGCAACTGAATGCATCCATCCTTCTTCGCTTCTCTGCTCCAACTTCTGTTCTATTGGCCTGCAGGGAATCATGCTGTTGGAGGCTTTCTTTGCATAGAACAAATGGAGCTAGATTCTGCAGTCAGGTGTGAAGCGCTGCCAAGTGCAAGCCACTTCCAATGTGACTAAGAGAGGTTGTGGAACAGTTCAAGGCTTAATTTGTCCTGTTCAGATGCCAGGGAATGAAAAGAGGTTTCATAGAGTCTCCCAAGAGCTAATAGCACCAGATGTACAGAGACCATTAATCAGAAAATAAGGACGAATTTATCACACCCAGCAGGCCAATCCACTACTTTCCAAGACTCCCAAGTCCAGTGAAGAAATAAAGTTGAATAAGCAACTTGGAAATGGTTGACCTTGGAACCTGAGTGTCTGAAATTCTGACCAAGAGGTCCTGTTGATTTCAAAGGTACCTCCATTCAATGAACTCTTCTTCTCTGGATACTTTACAACAAACGAACAAACACAGACACACATCCTATGCCCAATGGGAATCATTTGAACTCATCTTAAATAAAGTGGCAAGACATTTGCCATTGCCTTAGAGAAGGCTGCTGAGTTATTAACGTCTACCAAAAGAGACCTGCAACGGACATTGTAAGCTATGAAGGAATGCACTGACAAAGGCAGGAACACTATTACTTACCTGATGCTGTTCCTGATTCTGTTCTGAATCCTGAAGCAAAGCGCTGCCTACCTTAACCCAATGTAGCCACTCCTTTTCCATGGCTGAGGAGGTTGTCCTGAACTGCTCCCTTCCAAGGCCCAAAGCTTGGAGCCAGGCAAGCTCAAAGGGGCCTCAGTACCCTAAAGCCCCAAGTCTTGGCCTTCCTAATGGTTTTAGGTGTCAACTAGTTATAAGTATGCATTTAACTTGTACTTTTCTCTACTGCCTTTCCAACTATACAGTTTACAAGCTACAACTCTGTTCACTGATTGCTTTTCTGTCTACAAGGCAATGTATACAAAAACTAAAAATCCCATCATCCTTAACCAGTCTAAATATGGCCAAAAAAAGAAAAAAAGGGATCTGCAAGAATGAGTTGATGAAATACTGAAACATTTGTAATTGTGCCAGGAAGAACTCCATAGAAAGTCCTTCCTCAAGGCCTTCCATTAGGTACAGAATATGATGTGTGTCTGCCAAACCTACTCACATTTGTTCTGAGCTAAGGCAAAGGAGTAGAATTGCCTAAAATGCTGCTTCCCAAAAGTAATTGATCACTTCAGAGAAACCCTTTGGAAACAAGGAGTTATTTCAGTGATTTTGGAGAAATGACTGTCAGCATGAAAATGAGGTTCTAGTGTCTATAAAGAGACCATTCTATATGTAAATATTTGAATTACTTTCCTGGAAACAGAAGAGAGGAAATCTATGATTTTCTTATATAAGAGACCTACTCACATGGTATTGCTTATACATCATCCAGGGCTGATTTCTAAGTCTTACCCTCCACACTTTCTTCTACAATGCTACATTAGTACCCCTGTTCATGAAAAGCATATGGTGGATTGCCAAAGAAATGTATATTTCAGCATGAGGATAGTGGGTCCCAACATGTGTCAATGCTTGCTCATGAAATTGCAATGGAAAGCCAGACTGTCAGACTGTAGAACAGTTTTCTGTTTATGAGAAGGAATATTCAACATGGAGGACCATTCAAGCATAGAAATCTTTCGTGGTGGTGAGTTTTAAACAGACTGCCTATTTCCCTTTCTTGAATGTGAGCTCATTGTTCCAAGTGTTCTCTTGAGGACAATGGTGAAATAATTACTTATACCTTGTGAGATTCTACAATTATTTCCCCCATTATTCATTGGCTTGCCAGAGCTATTAATTAATCTGTTGAAAAAGAGATTAAATGACTTATTACAGTCAGCCCATTCTTGTAAAGTGCCCTTCCCCAGTCTGCTGCCTTCTAGATGGATGGGACTACAAATCCCATTATCCCAAGCCAGCAAGGCCATGCGGAAGGCTGATTCAAAGAATAAAGTTGTGCCATGTAGCCATCACTAGCAGCACATCTCCTGACAGCTGTGCATCTACAATGGAAAATTGTTCACATCGACAGCTTTATGAGCATAAATGCTTGCGTGCAATCAGAATCTTTGCTTGTTCTGTTCATGCCGAAGCCTCAGAGAAGGCCAGTGTGCATGCAGAGACTTCCCCTTGGCAGATGCTTGCACCAATTCATGGGCATTCCAGCTGCAGAGCTTGCAGCATCAGAGATGAGGCCAGGACATCTGGCCCTATTCCACAATCATATGTGGAAGGAACATGTGAGCTCCAGTGAAGAGGGTACACACATTTTATATACAACAAAACCACCTGCAGCATCTTGAGCCATTTAAAGCAAGCATTTTTCTCTGCAGCCCCAAGTAAATCAAGCTCTGTGTTTATGCAATCTCAACATGAGCCTTGATTCAGTTAGATCTCATGCCTATGTGCTTTTTAGCAGAGCTTGATTTACATGAGAAGTGTCTTTGGGAATCAGAACTGAGTGTTAATGCCTCTGGCAAAGTGTTTCAGTTGCTCGTCTTGTGATGGAAAACTGTGAGGAGGGGCACGTCTGGCACGAAGAAGCAGAAAAGCAAAGAGGCAACAAGCCTGTTTGTCATCATGTACGTGGCCTGAGCTATTTGCGCAGTAGAGACAGAAATGGGGTGGTCCAACAGACTGAACCACTGCAGAATTTATTATCATGTGTACAGAAAAAGCACATTTTTAAATGGTTGGTTGGTAGGTAGGTTGGTTGGTATTTATAGGTCACCTTTCTGGGCAGCAAGGTAGTTTACAGCATTATAGTTAAATGATGAGGATGAGGAGCAGGAGCAGCGGCTACCATCCATAAAGCAGCATACACCAACTTTTAGTAATAAAACAATGAAATATGATCTGGAGAAAGTGAAAGTGGACAAGGTAGCTTTCAGGGCCAAGCTTCAGTGATCGGCCCCAATAGATTCCAGTGGGCAATTATGCCAGTGGTGAGGGGCCACTGTGGTGGTCTGCTTGCCCAGCGAACTGCCCTCACAGGTGGCCAAGTGAGAAGGAACTCTGGTATTGACCTTATACTGCAGTCAGGGATCTGTTAGGTAGTGGCAATCCTTCCACCCCTCCCTCGTTTTTTCTTTTGTACAGGAAGGAGCATCCAAAGTGGCATTTACCACCTGCTCCTTGAACTGTTAACAGCAGCAGTCCTCTTTGCCACCCAACTCCTTCTCTTAAACCCTTCTACTGCATGTATGATTCACCAGATTTTAAATCTGAAAGAGTAGCTGTAAACCTGCCACAACACCAAGTGGTTAAATATTTTCATGCACGGTCTTCCCTGTTCCTCTTGGTTGGTGGCAAAACAAGAGTTATGTGCACCTTAGAAAATGAGGAAGGGATTCATCCATCGAATGGTAGACACAAAAATTCAACAATCATTGCCATTTAGCCTACAGTTTCTTCAATGTTTTATGTTCACTTATTCTCTACATTATTGAAATTATTATCACATTATAATAATGTATTTTATAAATGTATTTTATAACATATATTTAACTTGCTAGTTTTGCTTCTTATAATTCAGAGCATTTGTTTACGTTTCTGATTTTTTTAATCAAAGTCCTAGCATAGTCACATATTGCTAGTTGTTAAGCAAGGAAAGCAGGAAGAGATCTCTTAGTTGGATGAATTGCCAAAAAATGTTACTTTGAAAAACATAGGCAAGTCATCAGCATATTTCTGTGTTTTCATGTGATTATTAGAGGTAATTATGATGTCAAGAAATATATTTAAAAATGTAAGAAGACCTTTAAAAATTAATGTCACATTACAATTTCTGGCTGACTCTTGGGAATACGATAAAATCAATCAAGGATATTTTACATTGCTAAATAACAAGGGCATATTACAGAGAAAGTAAAGGGTGGCAATAAAATACATGTGGATATCTTACCAGAACATCAGTTATTCTAAGACTTTTATTATTGCAATTCATTGTTTGTTCACCTTGTCATAATTATCATCTGTAAAGAAATTGTGTTTATCTGAACTTTAATTTCCAAATGTTTTTGATGCTGTCAAGACTGAGTTGTAATTATATAAAGAGAATAGCAGTGTTCATCTGCTTAAAGCCTAAGGTATTCCTTGCTGACCGCTGAAAACCTAAATTATTCACACATTTTAGTGCTGGTTACTTGAAACTAATAACATAAATGACTACATATGGGAATAAGTGGAAATAGTTCCTGGCAGTTGATATAATTCAGATAGTAATCCTCACAAATCAATTGACATGAGAGATTTTCATGGAGGGTGGGGTGAAAGGACTTTGCACAGATTAATTCTGTGCAACACAAAAGCTTGCATAGCCTTAAATTTGCATATTTTAAGTAAAAGAAAATAGAACCAACTTTGATTTTTATTGGTTATTTTTGAAGACAAATGACAGCAGTTCTTTAATGCCAACACCTATGGCTTGCGCATCAGTAAAGTGACAGCAGTCCTTTATAGCAAAGGAGTAGATGCTAGCATACAAGCTGAAAATCAAGGTCTAGCAGATAAAGGTAAAACTGAGGATAAGTACATGGATGGCCAGTTGGAGATGGGAGAGCAGAGGGTAGTGAAACTACACTTTGAGGAGAGTTGTCAATATGTAGTTTTGACTTTGTGGAAGGTTAGGAGATTGCTCCCACCCACTTCAAAGAACCAGTCACTCAAAGAACGAATAAGAAATTTAGTTTGTATTTGATTGGAAGATGCCTTCTTTCACACCCAAACATGAAAATCAGTGCAGGTACAGTTTGGGGACAAAGCTGACAAAGTTACAAGCTCACATTTGAGCTTCAAGGTGGAACCTAAATAGCCACCTTCCTTATTCACCCAACCCAGTCTGTATAAAAAAGAAATCAAAACATAGCGGTTGAGCATTTTGAAGGGGTGTCACTGGCTGTCAATTCATACACTGCTGTTTGCAGTCTCCAGAAATTAGAGTAAAGTAGGAAAAAGTGGTAAGCCAAAAATAGATCATGATAGTAGTAGTAGAAGAGTCCCTTGGAGCACCTGCTGGAGGACCGAGAGACAACACATGGTGGCAACCAGTTATCTGTCAGGTGCACAACAACAACCTACTGTGACTTATTATGGTAAGGTTTGGTTTATATCTAGTGGAAACTGAGCATCTAGAATTTATGGATTTCCTTTTGTGCTCGGCCTGGCCTTAGAGAGCAAACCAAGATGAGAGGAAGCCTGTGAATGCTTGTAGAATGAACTTTGCACCACCAGCAACCTTCACTCACATCAGGTGCAGCAACACAAAGGCTGCTGCTCATGGCACAGAAGAGGGATGCTCCTTGGACAGTGCATCAATCTCTGTCACTGGGGAGTGCCCACAAATGCTGGCATGCTCTCTGGGAACTCAGGGCCACAAAAAAGTGGACCACACTCTGAGCTGAGCCCAGGTAATCTGATGGATTCCCACTCCTGAAATGAATTCTTCCTGGGTCAGGATGACTGCAAACCCACTGCTTTTGTGGAGTTTGGTAACATGCAGCCTACATGATTGTTAGCTTTCAGTCTTCTCCTTGCTCAAGAAATTTTAAGAGAGTGAGAGAAAGCAGTTTGGAATTTTGTCTGTTAACATACTGTAGTTCTTGCATACCATTTTAAAGAAAATGTTATGAATGGATGCATTCAGCTGATTCTGCATTAGGACATCCTTGCATAAGTCCACTGCATAAAGTGCAGATAATATTGGAATTCACACAGGTGGATTCCTCAAGCATCTTTACCTTAAATAAAGGATAGTATGCACCAGATATAATTGCCCAGGAACTGCCATCCCCAGTCATTCTGTAGATAAGTGCTTCTTTTGCTGTGAGAATGAACCTGTTTGCTTTACTAAAGCACCCTTACTGTCCTCTCCATCTCCCCTAGTGCATTGCGTACTGACAGCTTCTGGAACAGAGGGGACAGAAATTTTATGAAGTGCATGACAAAAGGCACTGCCTTTTGCTCCCAACTTGGGAAGAGGAACTGACAGGTTTTTCACCCAGGGAACATAGAAGGTATACAGAACATCCCGTAGCCTATTCATAGGAACCAATATGACCAGTTTAAGAGCACTGTAAGCTTTCTTTTACTTATTGGTATTATCCACCTACAATTCATCATTGTATTCAATAGAATGCATATTATCTTTGACCCTAAGAATCTCTGAATCCAGACTGAGATACCATAGATGTACACTACCCCTAGGGACTGATACAGGCCATAAATTTGCAGAGCTTTAAATTCGTGGAGGTTAAGCTCTCAATGGCTACTAGACCTAAGAGCTATATAGTCCATTGCATATCACAAGCTTGCTAGGGACCAGGACAGGAAACATCTTGCATTCACATCTTGCTTAATTATTTCCTGTAAGCAGCTGATTGAATAGCAAGCAGGGATGGATGGACCCTTGCTCTAATCCAGCATGGCTCTGCTTATGCTCTTATAAAATAAGAAAACACTCCAAGGACCCCAAAGTATTTGCTTTTAGTAATAATAGTAGCAATAACAACACTACCTGATACTTAACCTTGACAGTCTGTGGCCGTTTGAATTTGGGGTATGCTTCTTATGATACCACAGGTACATTTGAAAGTGGGGCATTTTACCAGTCCAGAACACTTCAAGAAACATTTGTATACATTTTTAAAGGTTTGTTGGATGAACTAGTTAAATGTGAATTCAGCAATCATTTACATAAAATTACCATCAGTGCAATAAAAACTGAATTTAGAATTGTCTAAAGAAAGGGAAAACTACTTCTACACTTGGAATGGATTATATGGCTATCAAACCAGAGGTATACTGCAAGTGTGTGCGTGTGTGTGTGTGTGTGTGTGTAAGACTGCAGTCCTCTCTTTCCTTACCCAGAGGTGAACACTGGTCCCTCAGGGGAATATCTGAATCAACATGGATAGGATCAAGCACTACATTTCTTTTCAAGTGCTCACCTGATGATCAATATGTGCACTTGTAAATGATGGAAGGTAAAACAGAAGCTCCGAAAACTGTTAATTGCAGAAGTGAAAACAAACAAGCAGGTGTAATGACTCCACTGGAATGAGGCCATTTTTCTTGGAGGGAGATGACCTGTCAGGCAATAAAACCAATCGTACCTCATGAATATAAACATGGTTCACAGCTCTGACAGGATTATTTCAGTGAGGGACCACCAGGTCACAGTGGCACAGGGGAAAGTTCCTCACCTCTCACCTCTATCTATCAGCACTTAAAACTGTTATGGGATCTTGGGAAACAAATGGCAGGATTTTTCATCCAGTGAGTTTGAGTCAGCACCTATGTGACAGCCATATGCAGTCTTCAATCATTAAACAGGTTATTTTTCTCTCACCATATGAAGCAGTCTTTGTCAGTTTGACAAGTGACTTTGTACAGGGTCAGTAAGCAAAGCTGGCACCTGAGGGCCTCCTCTCTTTTCTTCCCATCTTCTTGCCAGCTTTTGATTGAATAAAGGATTAAAACCACACAAACAAAAACCATCCTTTAGCATTTCCGAAGAGCTTTACAAAGTCATTTATTCTTCCCCAAACTACCATGTTCACGTCTGCAGGAAACCATATATTTTTTCATTTTATTATATGCTATTTATTCTTGGAAAAGAGGCTGTATCCTGCTCCCAGTAATACCAGTTCTTCTTTAAGAAATACCTCCAGGACTGTTGGAGAGCTTTCACATGGGCATTGCCCTTGAGAGAAGGTTGCATTAATCGGCTGCCAAGAGCAATAAAAATTAGGTGTCTGTTCATATGTTTGTTTTTCTGTGTTTCTCCAATCAAATTACCTTTTGTTAATTGTATAAAACTTTTAACATGTAAAGCTTTTTCAGATGGGATGGCAGATGAAATATGGTCTACAATAAATTCAGGTATATTCGGCTTGCTGTGAATCAATCTGCAGATTTTGCAGCAGATTTTTCTAAATAACCAGAGTTAGCATTAGGGTTTTTATTTATTACTTTATTTTATTTTTTACATTTGTATGATGCCCCCTACTCCAGGTGGAGACACTTAGGAGATTTGCACTAATGCACAACAGTAAGAGTGCACATTAGAATGAGTGCAAATTAGCACAAGCAGAACGAACTTTGAAGGCAGGGAATTCTGATTTGTTCTGATAATGAAACAGTCATGACAGTCTGTGAAATCCAAATGGAATGAGTTTATCCAAATCTGTCCATCCCTAATTATGCATAGAGAATAATACATGTAGAGTGGCTTAAGCTTTCAGGACCTGTACCCCACTGAGTGAGAGGCATCAGATATTCTCAGTTACATGGCTAAAGTCCAAAATGCTTTAGCTTTGCCTTGTAGAAAAGTTAACTTTGGTTGGCCTCTTTTGTTCTTTTTCCAACTCTAGAATAGCCTTTTGAGATATGTGTGTATGTATTTATATATTTATTCAATGTTTTTATATGCTGTCCAATACCACAGTCTCTGGATGGTTTACAAAAAACAACAACCTACCAACACACAACACACTGCATCCAACCATTAATGATTAATCAAAGATAAAACCAATTAAATAAATCAGAACCCTCTAGAATACCCCAAGTGTGTCTCCTAGATATGTGTAGACACTTTTCTCTAAAAGCTTCCCAATAGATGTGTTAGACTAAAACCCTCATGATTAAAGGAATTTATAGTCCAACATGTCTGCAGGGTTGGGACAAACCTTTTCAGCATCCTTCTCTCTAGTGCCCACAGACTTCTTCTCAAGCTGGGCCCAGTCCTGCAAAGTGAGCTGAGCCCAGAGGAACCCAGCAAACGTTCATGGAGACCCAATTGTGTGACCCAGGTGGGACATTCCCACCAGGTACAGCTGCCCAAAGAGCAGCTACACCAGGGGTCCCAAACTCGTGACCTGCGGGCCAATTGCCGGGACGGGTGGAGCACGGGGGAGGGGCTCTGCAGCCTTCAAAGTGCCAGCAGCGCCCGGGCCGGCCGCGGGATGAGCGGCCCACCACCACCACGGTGGTGGAATACTTGATGCGGCCCAGCTTCACCCAGACTCTTCTTCCAGCGGCCCCCAGGTAAGTTGAGTTTGAGACCCCTGAGCTACAGGATGCAAAAGCAACTGGGAGTATCAGGCACCATTCTTGGTGACCAACCTTGATCTCTGCCTGCTGCTGGTGGTAGAGGTGCAGCTGATCATGGAGGAGGGGCAATGTGAGCAGGTTTGCCAGACTCCATTCCTGGAAGCTAACCTGCCCACTGTTGCCCGTGAGAGCAGAGCAGGATGCAGAATAGGGACACTTCTTGAACAGCAGGTGGGACTCAATTCCAGGAATTCTGGGTCCTCTCACCAGAATGTCAGACTCTGGGTTGCTGCAAAGATGACCAGGGTCTAGGGAGCCAAGCCCAGGGATCTGACAGACTTCACCCTCAAATGAATTCCTTGGGCATGCCTAGCACCAAGTTTGAGAATCAGCATCCAATTACAACACTGGCAGGTTTGCGATAAACCAGTGTAATCCGCAGGCCAACCCATGCTTGTTTGTTTATAAAATAAAAGTTTCTGTAGCAGCCATGCAGCACTAAAATGGGCAACATCAGCTTGTTGGCAAGTTGCGTTTGACCCCTTTGCATTCCATAGCCACTACAGAACACCAAAGGAGCTATTTTTAGTGAGTAAAACAAGCAAACTTAACCTTAGCAGTTCTCTGTTTTTCTTTTTGCTCTTGTTTGCTCTTTTTTTTCACAGGCTGCCAGTGGACTGTGGCACATACAGACAGTCTCAGAAGTTAAAAGACCTGCTGAAGCTCACACAGTTGCCAAGCATGGTTTAAAGTGAACTGTTGGATGTACTGTTGTGCTTTTGCTTCTGTACAGTGACAATGCCAAGGGAAAGGGAAAGCAAGAATTTTAGTTCCCCATCTGACCCTCAAAGTTACAAATCAGCCCTACACTCCATATCCCTCTCAGCAATGTAGCTACACCAGCGCAGGCCAATGTCTGTGTTTTTATGCATAGATTTAACAGTCAATTAAAAATCAGAAGATATGGCTAAGTGACATAAAGGGCTCTTCTGTAAACAATGGAATAAAAATCAATTTAGTTTCAGTGGCTATATTCACCATATGTTCACTAAACTTTGGAATTGTTTTCAAGGTTCAGAGCTGATGCAAATATTTGGATTTAAATATTGCTGGTGTCATGCTTTTATTTGTTTTCCTACAGTGCATTTTGCTTCTCAGTTTGGTTGTTGCCATAGCACTGCTGTTTAACAATTCTTGCACACCGCATAGATTGTAAGAGGCCAAAGCATAAGTTAAAGATGCCTTTGGGCAAGTCTAATGCACAAATGAAAAAGCTAGTTTATCACCCTTCCTTGTTGTCAGCAAGTGACACACTTAAATTGCTGAGCCACAAAAATACTTTTTGTTTTCATTCTTTTATTCAGAAATATATTGTCCTGTGGTGCAATAAGAAATCAGTAACATATTTGCCACTTTAATGCATGGGTGTCCATTAGAAATTTCTCAGCAGATTACAAATTGTTTACAAATTAATAAAGAACTGATGATTCTGCTTGACATTTTCTATTTTATAGATTAAACAAATTTGTCTCAAATGAAAACTCTCTGCACTGGAAATGGCTAGTTAGTTCAAATGGCTTTATACTCTAGCCACCACTGAGACATAAATCATTTTTCTTGTGTGAAGTCACAATATATTACTGTTGTTCCTGAAAGTCAAAACCTGAACATTTGCAATGTGTTTGTCACAATTCTTATCATTATTCTAAATGGAGCTCTTTCCTGAAATTTAAAATCCTAAACTAATTACTTGGCTTTAAAGAAAAAAGGCTGAACCTAAGAACAGATGCTGTGTTCATTTAGCTCGTTCCTATTCTGCCTGTAAGAAAGAGCAGTTATGAAGATGCATAACATAGTTTTCATTTTCTGGATGATTAAGTCTGCCAGAGGCCACCAGACAAAGCATTTTATAACATCCTTTATTCCTGCATGTATATGAGTTTGCTGGAAATATGGAAAAGCAAAAGTGTTCCTTTTGTAACATCAAGTTTATGCAATAGAATTACTGTAAAGTTGCAACTTCTTTTCTTCTTCCCTTTTGCTGCAGTTCATCAGCTGAGCACCATTGTTCGTCCAATTTGTTGAAAGAATGTTCATTGAATGTCTAACTCAGAGGCAGCCTATTAGTGTACGCAGTCCCATCCTAAGCATGTTGACTTATCAGGTGTGGTTAAGAGCATGGGACTGGGACTCAGGCGATCTGGGTTCTAGTCCCCGCTCAGCCATGGAGCCAACTGGGTGACTCTGGGCCAGTCACAGACTCTCAGCCCAACCTACCTCACAGGGCTGATGTTGTGGGGATAAGATGAAGGAGCAGAATGATGTAAGCTGCCTTGAGCCCTTTGTAGGAAAAAGGCAGGATATAAATCGAAAAATAAGTACATAAATAGTTTGGGGGCTCTTATAAGCAGTATTCTTGGTAAATTGAGTCCTGTTATCTTGGCTTTAAGGAACTACTCAAATTCCCACAGGAAGCTCAATGGCACAAATAATTCTTTTGGCATTGAGTGCCTCTTAAAATCATGGCAGTGTGGAGCAGAAATCAGCTTTGTCTATGGAAGTAACAAAATGTGAGGAGGGCGTATGTGGGCAGCCTCTTTTCCCTGATAATGTAGCTGATTGTATTCAGTAACAGGAGCTTTAGACCAGGAGCAATGACTAATTATAGCACAAATGATCATTACATTTTAGTTTGGTTTGGGTCTTAGAAGAATTGACCAATATTTACAAAGTTCCCCATATTCAAGCCAATATGAACTTGAGATTTAGAATGCTCTAGTGTGAATAAAGTTGAAACAGACAAGATTCCCCATCCAGACCTAAAACCTTTGAGCATTTCCCTTCTAAAAGTGTGTTTTGTCCTTCTCTAATCAACCAGGTTTTTGGTGCTAGTACAGCACGGACCTCTGGGAGATGCTGTGCCTTCAAATTAAAGGATGAGACTTTCTTTTAAGATGATTTTATAAGTTTATCAAAACTAACGGAAGTTCATTTTGTGAAGTTTGCATTCAAGAGAGAAAGCATTTGAGATTACAAGGAAACAAAGGAAATAATTTGGACCAAAGAAAAGCTGATCAAGTCACCAGCATAATTTCAGTACTCTACGAGGTTGCGGTAACAGGTTTTCCATATCACCTGCTTTCTTGTCACTGGATAATTTAAACTGCAGCTTCTGTAGTACGGACTCCTTCTGCATGTAAAGTCTATTGCTCTACTTCACAGCGACAGACCCTCCGAGAAGGTCCATAAGACTCCTAAAGTCCAGTTAATATGGATTCAGATTGCAATGAATGTGGTATCCCATGAAGAATCACATTTTCCCAAGTAAAAACTTGCTTACAAAATGGGATGGCCTGACATTATGAAGGAGCAGTGGAGCTCTGAGGGAAGATATATAGACGTTGCAGAGCAGATGACAAAATCTAATGATCTGGAAAAGACCGCAGACATTAGCTTAAAATAAGGAATTCATCTGCTCATATTCCTTTTAGAAATTTTGAAATATGAAACCCTTTAAACTAAGTGGCCATTTGTCCATCTACTTGGGAGAATTTGGGCTGTCTAGCCAAAAGGGCAGTGAGGCAGCTTTCAGATCTTGGCTTAGATTGCACATCGGGACTATCACTGATGGACCTGATTAGCACTGATTTTGGAAAAAAATGAATAAGGATTATTAACGGTAGGACCCTCTTCCACAGATATGATTATTTGAATGCAGGATAAAAGCATGCAAAAGGATATATAAACATTTATAAGGAGTTTTTCCATCCTGAAAGAGTTTCAAGTCCACTTTACAAGATTGTGCTGGTTTAAGATTCATGATAATACAGGCTATATTTGCACTGATCTACTTAACATAGAATTTACAAAAGCATAGAATAATAATAGCCAGTATGCAACGTGTTATCGGAAAGGTCTCGTTGCCTATGGTGTGAACACTGCACAGGCAGTGAATACTTTTTTATTTCAATTGTTCTTTCAGGCTCTTGCAAACTTCCTTTTTAGTGGAAACAAGACAAAAGAACTGTGTGTGTGTGTGTGAGTGTGCGCGCGCGCATGCGTGTACATGATTGTGGGCAATGAAATGTCATATTCATAATGCTTTGGAATCTGAAAACCTCCACAGGAAGCCTGGACATGTACTTCGAGTCCTAATGCAGGCATTCTTTTTTATGCATCATCTAATGGAAGTTGCAGGAGATGAGCCAAAATGAGGGATATTTTACATCATCGTAAAGCCAAGTCAAAATAAGGAACACACTAGTCACAGTGGCATTTGGAGAGTGGAGTTATATCTCCATGGAGAAAGAGAGATACCCCTGCATATAGATGTGCTGTTTTAAAACAAGGCCCTTTTATTATCTGATTAAATGGGAGGATTAAAGTTTGGGTTTTTTAATTGCAGAAATGTTCACCTCTATAAGGTATAAAATATTGCATTAAAATGTACATTCCACTTTGGGGAATTATTTTATTTTCAAGTATGGCAAGTGTGACAATGTTACCTAGGGCAGAACCTAGGAATTAGCATAAAAGTTATGAGGAAATGGAAAAGCACCAAGGGATGCTACTTATTCTTACTTCTCTATGACCACCTATCAGTGATTATATTGAAAAGGAGTTCCTGTCTCCTGTTATACCACGGAACCAGTTCCAAACAGTACAATAGCTTCTACAGGCATATCTTGCTCTCCGCAGCTGGGCAAGTTCATACTGAAGCAGACCATTTACAGTTTGTTTCGCTGATTTTTAGCAGTTGTGCAACAGTTTCAGCAGCATTGCATCCATCTGTCCATTCCTGGAAACAGACTTGCATCTCAAACATAGGGCCATCATACCAGCTCCAGAGAGGCCTCCCTCTCCAAAACAGGGATGAAGCTGGAAGTAACCCTAGCTAACTAAACAGAAGATACTGCAGCACATGTGTGCTGCCTACTTAACACATTTATTAATTTATTTCAGCTGTGTGTCTCTTACACCTGAAATTTTGCTGCCTTTGGGAGCTTGAACAGAGACACGTGGCTTTTGTTAGTTGATTTTTCTATTCATTTATGACAGTGTTTCTTTTATAACACTGCATATACCTGCTTGTTAATATGTTGCTTTATTATAAGATTTATATATTTAATTATACATTATTATTATTTAATTATGGTTATTTGAAATTGTTTATGTACACACACACATATGCATGTGCGTGCACACACATACCGAGAGAGAGAGAGAGAGAGAGAGAGAGAGAGAGAATCTGGCAAAATAACTGGCCAGACAGGAGGCTGCCTAAAATATCCCAGTTGGAGGAAATGTACCAAGGGATTCTAGAGGGAACAATATCCCAGCAAGGTCCCATTTTATTGCTAATTTACACAGAATGACCCAGACAGGGAGACCAAACTATAATGATGTTAAATTTGTTCATGGTAGAATAGAGTAACCAGCAAGCTGAACTGTGAAAAACTGGATTGCTAATGCATAAGACATGAATCTTGGGAATTGACATCATACAGGAAGAGTTTATGACTTCAGTTTAATAGCATGCTCATCTGTAAATATTTCTAGGCAACCTGAAGGAATGGGGACAGATTACAGAACCAAGCAATATTTTCAAAAATGTTTCTAGTTGAAGGGATTGAAAAGAGGTTCTGGCAAGTTAAATGAGCTCAAACAAATATTAATCAAACTCAGCTGTTCCCATTTGCTGTGTTTCATTTCATTTCTCTCCTGTTCTCTTTTTCACACAAACACACCGAACAAACTTTCAACATTGAGGGACTTAAAAGGCTTCTTGAGAAATATATTGCTAATATTCACTTCAGTTTCTCAGCTGAGCATTGCATGGGAAAAACTGTGCCAAACCTATGAAGCATGGTTGGGTTTCTGGAAATGTGAAATATGTAAATGGAATACATTTGAGACAGATAGATGGAAACTAGCTGGCTGAGGATTGCAGAAAATGGGACACCGACTCTTTCTTGACTTCCTTGGGACAGTATGTAATGCTTTCCATGGGCCTCCACAGATGACATCGTCCCCATGGGACCCACCTCAGTGCAAGAGAAAGCCAGAGCTTCTAAGACCAGGCCTGAAAATGAACTAAAACTCTGGTTTCTGGTACAGGATACAAGAGTAGATATTCCTTTTACATATTTTGCTGAAGAGCTGCATTCTAGAAATGGTCTTTTTCAAGGGTTGCTTGGGAGAAAAATAGTTTAGGAACACTGTAAACTGCCCAGAGAGTTTTGGCTGCTGGGCAGGATGAAGAAGGAGGTAGAGGAAGATAGTGAGGACATGGGAGGGCACACATACAAGCACTGCTTCTTCCATTCCAACCTCGTTGATTATACAGGAGTGAAGCTAAATACATTTTTTGTCCTTTCCATGGCTGAAAACCCTAAAGGTGCATGGCTCCCAGTCCCATGGAGGTCCCCAACAGGGCATTTGTCAGTCTCTCTTCAACACAAGATGGTTGGAGTGAAGGGATGAGTCTGGCACATGTGCCTTCATGTCACAAACACACTTTCAGTTTTCTGATCCCTGCATTATGCTATTGTGATTACAGCATCCTGTGGGGGGAAATATGCATTTTGTCATCCCCCCACACACCTCTTTTCCAAGGACATGATCAGTGCCATGTTCATTTATATCAATGTATTGTCTGTCCTGGTTAGGTTGGGTCCCAGGAGAAGCATCCAGGCACATTGAGTGCTCATGGAGGCACTGGTACAGTGAGGTCTGGTCTGGTGAGGCAAGGGTTGCTTGCAGTAGTCAAAGCCACATCTGGCACAGCAAGCTCACAGACAGTTGAGAAAATCATGTCTGGTAAGCAAGAAAGAACACTATCAGGTCGTTGGACAGCAGCATCCAGGCGGTTGCTTGACATGAGCGGCGTCCCAAAGCTGTTGATCCAGTAATGAGCCTCACCTCAGGGACTTTAAAAGCAGCTTCACTAACTGCAAACCTTGAAATGCTTGTGCTCTTTTCTTCAAACACATGCTCCTGCATGCCTAGGGACAATCCTGGAAGGGCATCCTTGGATGGTGGGGTTCAGGTAAGCCAGGTTTCTAGGGGCAGGTTCTTCACTGCCCTCCCTTGCAGGAAGAAGTGCCTAGAATTATCTCAGGAGCGGTGTGGCCAGTACCGCATTGGACCCAAAGTCTCCTTTAGATGTTCTTAAACTTCTGAGTCCAAGACATGAAAGAGGTCCATCCATTCCATATCTAATATAACTCTTATTCTGATGGATGAATGGGACTTTGTTGACAACTATGGCTCTTGTGGCTTTTGAAAGATGATCACTCATCAAAACCCATCCCTGCCTTCAATAAGCCTGTGAAACGACTGTTTGCTCCTCGTAGTACATCATATTATAAGGACATGAAAACAATAGAATAATTTATGGGATTTATGATCCTAATGCTGTGTACTGCTTTTCTTTTGAATAATATATTTCTTTTGAATAATGCTGTGTACTGCTGTAAGAGTCATTTGCTATATACTCTCTGTTACTTCCTCCTTTCTCTTCCTGGTTCATGATATCCATAGTCTGAAACCAATTACATTTGCTGGATTTAGCCAATTAAATGCAATTTCACTGGGGCTTTCTTATCTCTGTGTGTACATTCTGTACCACAGGGTTTTGTCCTCAACCAAGATAGTATCTGGGTATTGTGTGTGTTGTAGGGAAGGGGAAGCAGTTAATTATTACATGTATGGAACTCATAATAGAGCTCACGATAAAACATGAACCATGTTCCTCCTATCGGAGAAATGATGCTCCAAGAGATCAAGGAAAGCATGGCCCTTGGTGAAGATCACCACTAGTCAATCCCTGCAGGAGAAGGAGGGTAGATCTGCTTCTGAGGTGGAGACTGGATGACCATTTAACTCAGGAGAGCATTGCTGCTTGAAGACACAGGCCAATAAGACTCTGGCAAAAAGTGCTTGATTCCTCAGGAGCACAGTCTTCCTTCAGTTTTGCCAGAGGGCTTGCAACGTATGGCAGCTGAGCCCTGGGAGGAGACTCAGAGGCAATGACAATACATACCTTTCACTGTACCTGAGCCAGTGCTAGACTAATATCACTCATTTGGTTCTAGTACCTTGTACCTTCTTTGGTTGTGATGGACCCTCTATGCTACATACCCTTGCAGATCTGCTTAGCTCCAGTTGAGAAACAGTGTATTTTATCTAACCTCTTAACCATGCCTGAATCTTTTCTTTCATCTTCATCTTAGCCTCACTGCCTACTAGACTGAAAACCCTGTGCTTCACTTTTTGCTTGCTTTGTGATTGCCTTTTGGAATGCCCCATCATTTGCTCTAATCCTGCATCTGAGTCAGTCATCGCAGGACAATGGGACAGAGACATCATATCCAAGTGAGTGGATTACTATAGCAGCTATCCCTCATACTGCATAGTCGAATGAGAACTGCATCCCCAAAGGTGTGTCTCCACTGAAGTGAAGGGATAAACTGTATTATGTACATTTTATGTCAACCCAATGAATGCATGGAATTTGCATGCCATCAAGTAAGGATTGACTTATAGCACCCCTGTGAACAAATGCCCTCCAAAATGTCCTGCCCTTCACAGCTTGCACCCTTCTTCTAAATTCAAGCCTGCAATTTCTTTCACGGAGTCAATTCATCTCATATTTAGTCTTCCTTTTCTTCTTCTGCCTTCGGCTTTTCCTAGCCTTATTGTCTTCCCCAGTGCACCTTGTCTTGTCATGATTAGCCCCGAGTACAAACAGCTCCACTTTTGTAACTTTTCTTCTAGGGAAGGTTCTGGCTTGATCCAATCAAAAACTCACGTGTTCCTCTTTCTGTCAGCCCATGGCATTCACAAAGCTCTCAACCAGCATTGAATTCTACATCACAACATTATAGTTGCTCTATTAAACAAACCATGAACGTGTAGTATTTCACAGATTATTTTCCCTGTCAAGCTAATGCACCTGTAATGATGGAACCACAGTCCTTTTTTGTGCCAGTCCTTTTCGTATAAGTTTGCCAGAAGCTTTTAGAGCTGTGTTTCTACATGAACACCAATTACTCTATAATGACCTACATTGTATATTGGAATTAGATGAACACCCAAACTAACTAAATAAATAAATAGGCTAGAAGTTTATTATATTCTTCAGTTCAGAGAAGCCAATATGACAAGATGTTTGTATATAGGAGAAATGAGTATAGTATAGTATTGATTACAGGTCCTGGTACTTTTCTATCTATTCCAAAGGTGAATATAAAGTATAAAAACTACTTTCAAAAACTCTTCTGTTTCCACAGGTCTTTTTAAGATCATTTTACTTTTAATTAATATCTATAAGATTGATTCTGGTACTTTGTTTGTTTTTGGTTGTGTTGCTTTTACCATTAAGGATGGTCTTAGATTTTTTTTAACCATAGTTAGGATAATATATTATTTTCTTTCCTGTTTATAGATTGTATTGTGGTACTTTTAGTATTTTATGCCTTTAAAAACTTTCTGAGAGAAGTTCTTATAATTAATAAAGAAAAAAAGACAAAAATATAATAAAAGCAAATATTTGGTCCATTTACAAATCCACATTTAATGATTCTGTCATTTGACATGCAGACAAATGAAAGTGCGCACAAAATTTCAAAATAAAATCTAGAGCATGCCAGCCCAACCATATTAATCTTTCTAGAGATGATGGCATGACTAATGAAAGCAAGGGAGATAGAAAATAAAGGAAGGGAAGGCACAATCCTATGTTTCAGAGGATGATTCTTTTGGTCCATTCAGATTTACTCAGGAAATACTAATGTTAAAAACCACCAAATTGGTAATATGATAGGAAATAAGAGATTAACGTTAGGCATAATAGCTACATTTTAAGATGTACGGTCTAACATTTAAACTAGGATTCAGCAGGATTTTGCCTTCGAACTCAGTTCAACCATGTGACAATAGGAAGCAAAGAACAGAGTGTTTCTGCGCCTGTACAGAGTGCATCACCCTCTCATTCACCAAAGGTTATGCATCTAAATTAAGTGGGAAATACAGCACAGAAAGTAACCATCAGATAGTATAAATTCAATGGAACATAATACATGGGAAGGTCCATGTTGTGGAGAGCCACCACCACCTAAGAGACAGATACTGTAAAATGGAAAGGGATGGATAGGAGAAGGGAACTTTACCCAGAACCAAATATGGAATCAAATACAATCTGCAGCTGAATTCCATCCATTTATATAATTGATATATTAAGTTCAAAGATGTGAACACTTAAAAATCTAAATTAAAAAGCTTCCTTCTAATAAATACACACATGTGTGGTTTAATCATTAGAAGAAAATGCATGCAGCTAAAAATACACACAATTGAAATGCGCATTTCAAAAACCATGTATAAATAAATAAGTATGCAAATAATATATGGATTTTAATGGAAAAATAGAAAAAAACAACACCCACAATCTGAAGTGGACACAAGTCAGAAAATCTGAATGAACTTTGATCTAGAACTTGGAGAACCTTAGTGACCTTGATGTTTCCTGATTCATACATTCCTAGATGAGAAAAAAGAACAGCCAAATTACAAGTTAAATATAATTAAATAATAGGGAATGCATTAAAGAATAAATTAAACTACAGGAAAAGCCTTCCAATGGACACACAGCCAAGTAGGAGGGACTCCTAGCAACCTAGAATTATTGCTTTTTTAGGATAAAATTATAAGTTGAACAAAAATGCATGCTTTAGAACAGGGGTCTCAAACTCGCGGCCTGCGGGCCAAGTGCCGGCCGGCCGGGGCACGGGGGAGGGGCCCTGCGGCCTTCAAAGCGCCGGCGGCGCCTGGGCCGGCCTCCGGGAGCGACGCGGGATGAGCGGCCCACCCCCACCGCGGGGGTGGAATACTTGCTGCGGCCCAGCCTCACCCAGCCTCTACTTCCAGCGGCCCCCAGGTCAGTTGAGTTTGAGAGCCCTGCTTTAGAATGTAACACTATTATGTTAGACACTAGCAGAATTTATACATTTGGGAGCAGAGTATGTGTACATGTGTATAGGAGAGGCCCCAACAAAGAGGACAGCAGGCAAAGTATCTTTGCTTGCCATGGTTGTAATACTTACAAGTGGGTCATAATTCTACTGGATGGCTTGCATGAGCAAAAGCACCATTGTTTATTGTGTTCTTTTTAAAAATTAGGTTCAATTAAATTTCAAAAATTGCACATTACTTAGAAAACCATTGCATGTTCCTAATTCAAAATAAGTGTTTGATATATGCATTTCCTAGCAACTATTTAATAGCAGACTTGTTAAGTAAGCTCCATTACTTTCTGAGCTATATTGCTGATGAGTTATTTCAACTAAACAGAAAATAGGATCTAGGCTTTGAATATCAAACAATAATAATAGATCGGTGAATCATCAGAAATGTCCCCATTGGCTTCAACAGGAACAGAGTTAAGCATATAAAATGGTTATTAAAAGTGGCTGCATAATTTGAGCTACTGAATATGCATTATTTTGTTCGTGTGTCACTGTTCTCTATTTTTAAAATCTTGCCAATGACAACAGCCTCTTTCTGTTATAGCAAAAAGAAATGCCAACCTTGCTGAATCTGGAAAAAAACCTATAAAAATATACATATTTCACTGGTCACAAACATCAGTTTACATGTGTTTATGAAGATCTACGCCTTTGGACATCAACTTCGATTCTAGATTCTGGGTCATGTGGTCTGGTCTCTACAGCAACACCAATTCATTAGTGATCAGCCATTTTGGGTTTCTGGACTTTGTTCAACCCAATGCATATGTGCCATTTGCCACTGTTTGCCTCCTTCCCTCTTTCCCTTTCTATTTCTATTACTGCTTAACTCTTTGTAAGTAACCAGTATGCACTAGTGCGTATGTATAAGCATATGTGCACAGGTCAAATAACAGTGCAAAAATAAATCTTCATTGTAGAATCTTATTAAGATTCCCTGTTGTTGGAAAATGGAAGGGGAGCAGGTTAAGGAAACTGTGATAACATGGGCACAAAATTTTGGATGTAATATTGAATTAGAAAAGTGGCAAAAGCTATGGGAGAGAAATATTAAGGTAACTTTAGCAACTTGGTATAAAGAAAATTTATATAAAATGTTTTATAGATGGTATTTGTCACCAAGTCGATTAGCTAAGATGTTTCCAAATATGTCAAACGGATGTTGGAAATGTAAACATAATGTGGGTACTTTTTACCATATGTGGTGGACCTGTGAATATGTGAAAAAGTATTGGATTAAAATACATAAATGGCTTGAGGAAATGCTACAAAAACCCTTAGCTTTTAAACCTGAAATTTTCTTGTTAAACATTATACCAGAAGATATTAGCAAACAAGAAATGTATTTGATGTTACATTTAATCACAGCGGCGAGGATTGCGCTTGCTCAATACTGGAAGAGTGAAGAATTACCCACAGAGGAACTGATTTTAAAAAAGATTCTGGACTTTGCAGAAATGGACAGATTGATTCTACCACTGAAGGAGAAAGAAGATACTGACTTCTATCAAACTTGGGACCTTTTTTATGACTGGCTGGAGAAACGGGACTTGGCTTAGATTTAAAGATGTTTTTAAATTTTTATAAATCAATTTGAATATGATTATAGAATGTTAAAAAGATATGTTGTAGGGGACTGACCCAGCACATCTGATGTATTTGATGATTGATGTTTTTAGTTTTTAGTTTAACATCTTAATAAAAATCTTTATATAAGAAGATTCCCTGTTGTTTTATAAATTAATATATGCCCACATAAATGCAATGATTCAATTTCACCATGAAAGTGAAAGAGAACCATGCACTATGGCAGTTTGCACTCAACATGCAGTAGATCTGATTCACAGAATAAAATTCAACTGAACTGGAAATGACCTAATTATCTTCTTAACTGGAGCTACAAATGTATTTATTTCACTTATGAGTTGGCCTATACCATGCGTCCTCCAACTACGGCCCACGGGACGGATCCAGCCCGCCAAGCCCATTTATCTGGCCCGCACCGCCACCCGCTGCCCATGCGTGCGCTTGCTGCACAGGCGGGGAGGTGGTGGCTTGCTCACCTGGAGATGGTTTTGGACTTGCTGTGAGATCTCCGAGCGAGCAAGCCACCACCACGCGCACCCGACACTGCCTCACTGGCCTGCATGCCCAGGCACCCCCGCCTCACCGGCCTGTGCCAGTCGCCGCCGCCTTTCAACTGGCCCCCATTGAAAAAGTTTGAGGACCCATGACCTATACTAAATCTGTCCAAGAAGAAACAATAGAATAGAACAATACAAAGCACTAAATTAAAAATGGTGGGACTAAAACTTCCCTAAATGCAACTTCCAGCTGCCACCTCCTTTGGGGGGTATCATGAGATCACATCCTTTCTTATCCAGCTGGTCATCCACTCCCTACTAGATGTTTGCTTGCAGCTTCTCTAAGTAACTAATTACAATAGCTGCCCAAATCTGGCCAAGCACTTTGAGTATGTCGCAAAAGCCATGCACTAATATCCAATCAAGCATTGCCCCAGACACCTCCACAGACTGAATGACATCAGCTCTGGACCATCTCAGCCAGGACAATGAATTCCAACCAGTGTCACCAAGAGATCCAATATAATCATAACCTGCTTGTCCTGGCATGTTCACTCTACAGTTCATCTCTACAGTAGCTTCCACAAGAAGGCAAACCAAGAAGGTATCTTTCCCTTTGGGATTACCTTGATCGTCACAACCCACCAGCACAATCTGAGTCAGGACACACACACATACACATGCATGCATGCATGCATGCATGCACACACTTGGTTTCAGCAGTAACACAGCATCTAATAAGCCTGGTGAACAGATGAACACCAAACAACTGCAAATTTTCCTTGGATCTTTCCTGCCTGTGTCCACTCCTTTTTCTCCTACACCATCTTTGGCCAAATCTGGGCTGGCAGAACTATTCCCCTCCAAAAATCATTGGATATTCCTACTTTATACTGAGAGTAAGACTAAAGGAACCTAATAAAATGCTTTGTAGTAGCTACCCTCACACATAGCTTAACTGGATCCACAATGGTTTGACCATGGTTGAGCTTTTTTTGAACCATCAATGTCATTTGTTGAACAGTAATACTAGAGCTATTGTGAGAGAAAACAGCAACTTGTGTTTCTTACCCTTTTTTTAGCATACAACACTCCCCCCTTTTGCACATATTGTGAGGGAAAGAATGCAGTCTTCTGAAATAGCAGTAAACATGTGTTATCAAAATAAATAAAAAACCCTTTTAAAAACAGCCTAGTTTGGGAACATAAAATAGCACTCACCTTAGAATGTTTTCCCATTTAATTTAGCAAATGCTGAGCTGTTATATTCTGAAGCCTTGCACTTATAACAGGGAAGAAAACATATTGTGGAGTACAGTGCCACTTTCCAGATACTTTCAAGTTGAAACAAGACTGAACACTGTATTTTACAATGCTCTCAGGCCACCTGCTTTCTGAAGAGTGATAAAAATGACTGAGCGGCCTACAGTTTTCCAGCCATTTCTTAAAATGCTTCCAAATTTGCTGGTGCTGGTGCATTATTGAAGAAAATGCCCAATAGCCTTTATAAATGGAAAGCTCTCTAGTGTGGCTGGCACAAGTCGAAAACTGAAGAGTGGGTGCAAGGGGAAAGACATTCCAAATGGAAGAACATCCTACAGAACAAGATCAAGTCTTGCATCTGGTTTCTAGGCAGCCCCATCGAAAAGTGAGTTCTGTGGAAATCAGTGGGATTTGTTTCCACTGAAAAGTGGCTGATATTAATATACGTTGCAGTTAAGCATGTGCTGAATCCAATTTGCCATCTACTTCATAATTTTATGTATGGAACATATCAATATGATGCATGGAATGTCTGATATATGTGGAAGAGTTTTATTTCACTTGCAGATTAAGCAGTTCATTCAAAAAGTGCCTATGAATGAATTCATTTGAACAATTTAATGGGTACTGTCTAGACTAGCATCCTAAGTATTTCAAGTGAAACTGTCTAGGGTAAGAGACCAGCTGTCAGCTGTGCCCAAAACATAAGTATTATGCTGAGCAGTGATGAGAAATTTTTGACTAAGTCAAAAGTTAGAATCTGTGAGATGCCAGACTCATTTCAACACTGGATCTCCCCACTTCATCTTTCGCTTCTATAGTCCTCAGTGGTGAGGACTATAAGGAGGAAGAAACATGGAATGGAACACAGAAGGAGCTCTCCCCTTCTCCTTCTGCATGCGCGAGAAACACAGGTCTTTTCTTAAAACTTAATTGATTAAAACCCAGTATAAATCAGGGTAGCATTCCTTTTGAGAGATGGGAGAAGCACCTGCCTATGCAAAGAGTTGATCTGAAATTGAACTTCCCCCTTCTTCCCTTCCTTTCAGGAAAGCTTCTGGCCCAACCAGCAGGGTGGCTCCATGCAGGCTAGACAGGCTAGGCAGTGGGAGCACTGCATGCTTTGTAATTGGTCTGCTTGCTTCACTTTTCATGCCCTGACTAATTCAAGGAGGTCTGCCTGCATCCCCACCCACTCAGTTTTAAAAGCCCCTCTCCCTTTCTAAGGCAGACTTGTTCTCACTCTCTTCCAGAGACTCTTCACTGGATGACTTTGAAACTGCCAAGGCCTCTACTACTGGCTGGTCCACCTACACCTCCTCAGAACCTGACTGACTGCTACAAAGCACACGGGAGCAGAGCAGGGCCAGCGTTAGCAGTCCCAGTCCTGCTCCTTGCACCTTGTGCCTACTCCATGTAACCATGTGTTGGGAGTGAGGATGATAGAGCTGCTCTGGATGCATTCTCAAGGCCTGATGGCTGGGCGTCAGAGTAGGAAGGGTTTGGAATGAGGGCCAGTTCCAGACGCTGAGATGAGAGAAGTAGAGAGACTTACCTCAACACCAGACTCCCCAGGTGTGCAGGTAGCCTTGGGGAATAATGAACATGTGCGGTTGGCAGGAAGGGACTTGGGGCAGGGAAGTTGCCCAGACAAAGATGATTCAAGCATGGGTTTCTACCCCATGATGCTTTGCCAGCAGAGAGGGTGGTCCAATTAGAGGACAGGTGTGCAGAAAGGAGGTGTGCCCATTTGCAGAAAGGATGGGGCCCAGGCATGCTCATAAGGAGAGTTCCTGGAAGTGAATACTAGACTGAATTCAACAAATCACTCTGTGCAGATCCATTCTGAGTATTTGTGCATCTGGAAAATGCTTTGGTCAATAAAGTACATTTTACAAGAAAGGTCTGTGGCTTTGAATGTGCAAAGGGAGGAATCCCAGCTCATGACATCATCTAGATTAGAAAAACATGAGCAGGTGTGTGTAGGATTAGGTGCTACTTATTTATTCAAATAGCTGTTTATGGCTAGATATCATGACCTTGAGCTTGGCATGAACCTTTGACTTAAAAACAACTAAGCTGGCACTGATAACTCAGGGTAGAAGTAGCTGGTTTATAAATTCTTTTGCTACTGAAGATGAGGAACATCTGAATGTTGGTAAATTCTAATCAGAAGCAAACTGAAATGAAATTCTTGCCATCTGTGCTGGTCTAATTCAATTGGTGCTGTTAATCCCAGCATGGGGAGAATCATGTGGCTGTACAGCTGTTAAAGATGCGTATCAGTGACAACAAGAACAGCAGCGGGTGGCAACCCAATTCAACATGAGCTGAACTTACCTAGGAACCCAAACTCTGGAGGAGAGATGGGGTGGCGATGCATCAGGGCAACCAGATGAACTGCAAGCGTTGCTTTCCAGTTGCAATGCTATGGAGGCATTCAAGAGTTTAGAAACAGGCTTCGTCAACAGCATAGGAATTACAGAGAGGGCAAAATAAAACACCAGATATGGAAATCTTGACATTTTGTCCATTTCTTTCTTATACTTTTTTCATAGTCTTTTATGAAATGCTTTCTATTTCATATTTTCTAGTGAATTACCATATCAATATGCACACACTGTGAGTTGCGTTTGTTAACACAGTCCTATCCATATTCTCAGAAAACCTGTATGTATCCTAGAGTATGTGGTGCATTTATATGAGTAGAACACAATGTAGACAGCTTCAGAATAATGTAATGGAAAACAGCTGTTTACAACAGGAAAACTATGCTATATATGCCACATAATTTTGATTACCTTTTAATTTTTTTCATATTAGCACATATTAGTTTGCTAGATGATTAAGAGAAATATTTAGACACACTATAATGAAAGATTGCTTTAAGTAAAAATGTGTAATGAGCTGTATCTAGAACTAGTTTTATTTAGAATAGGTTCATTGAAATCAAAGGGTCTTAAGCATAGTTTGCATGCCACCCAGGTGACTGGGATAAAGGATGGTTTGAAAGAATTTCATAAATAAGAATAATGATAAATAATACATAATAAGAAGCTTATGGGTCTTGCATAGATCAAGTGTTCCATGCCAGAAATCTGTGCTTTGCATCTCTAGTCATTGGGTAATCTAGTTTTTCTAGATCTTCCTTCTTCCATTATCTCTGGCTTCATACAGCTTAAAGGTATGTGTATGTTCAAAATATGATGAACAAGAATGTGGACAATCGAAAGCAAATGTTGCAAATCTGTGAAATATACCAGTGGACATTGTTTCCCAAGTGTGATTGTCATCATTCTCTGATGCATACCTGAGAGACAGAATGATACATGCATTTTTGGAAAACCACAGAATTATTAGCATTCTGTCTTTAACATCAACATTTAATAAATGTTTCATATTCCTTGTGACATAGTAGTATTACTAATTATTAAAATGTCTTTGTTACAATAGCTAGCAATGCGATTCTACACACATTTACTGCAGACTAAGTCCAACTGAACTCAATGGACTCATATCCAAGAAGATGTGCAGAGGATTGCACTAAGGCAAAATTATACCATAATGTTCTGCCTGGACTATCCTTTTGGGATGAAACCATATTAAAGTGCCTATTTCTGACAAAAAGTTGTAAAATATGTTCAGTGGATTTGAGAACTCCCTTTTGGGTAGCAGCTCTTTGTAACATTTATGCCCTGAAACGAATTATGCAGACATAAAAAGAAAGAAAGAGAATCCAAGAAGTTTCACTATCCCAGTCTAAGCTCTGTGGCAGATGTTAACATTAGTTAACATCTAAGGTGAAGAGGTGAAGTCCCTTCCACTATGTGAGGTGCAAAGACATTTGAACCAAACATATGCAAGAACCAGAAAATCTGCTTGTATTCTGCATTTTTATGGCATGCTTTCTTGATTTGAACTGTAGGTCACATAAATGTATTCAGGAAACTGACTGTGAAAGCCGATACTAAGGTTAAAACATTACTAATCATAAAATCTGTTCTTTACCTGGAGGATGAAACCTTTAATAATTAAATTAACCCTAAAGTTCTCAACCACAAGTTACATTTGCTCTATGTGAGGGCTGTCCTTAAAGTTATGCCTTTGCGCTGGCAAAGCACAGCACTGTGTTGGAACTCTGCACAAGCCGAACTCCAGGAAAGGAGCATGATGCTACCAATAGTACAATTACTACGGAAAGCTGGGACAACCACAGGAGTCACTGCATTTCATGTGAATCTATTTGCCCCTACAGAATGAAGATAGGAGGTGATGTGTATCTAACAAACTGAAGCTCAAGCCACACAAGTATGAGATGCTGCTAATAGGTGGTTCTTCTGACTGGACTGAGCAAATTCAACCTGTTCTGGATGGGGTTGCACTCCCCTTGAAGGAGCAGGTTTGAGGATTGCTCCTTGCATCATGGATGCCACTTGAGGCTCAGGTGGCCTCAGTGGCACAGAGTGCCATTACCAGCCTGGTTTCAGTTTTGGTAACCTCTGAACTAGAGGACAGTTGTGCACTCTCTGTGGGGCGTCCCTTGAAGACCTTTGAGAAACTACAGCTGATGCACAATGTGGCAACCAGAGAACAGGAACCAGGATGTCTGAACCCATTGCATTGGCGGCCGATGTGCATCCAAGCCCAGGTCAGGCATGTGATTTTAACCGATAAAGCCCTACATGGCTTGGGACCACAATACCTGCAGGAGCACCATCCTACCACAACCTACCCAGATTCAGTGAGGAATTGGGGCCTGCCTCCAACTGCCGACTCCTAGGAAGGTTTGGATGGGGAACCAAGGAGAAGGACCTTCTCAGTGGCAGCCTCCCAGTTATGAAACAAGCTTCCCAGGTTATCAAACAAGCCCACCTGGTACCAACTCTAACATCTTTTCCGGTCCTGGTTAAATGCCTTCTATGTCAGGGCATTTCATTTGTTTTACTATTATTTTGGGGCATTATGACAGTTGCTTAATGTATCTTATAATTTAATTTGTGTAAGCTATTTTTAAATTTGGTTTTAGACATGACGTTTAAATTTTGTGTTGTAAGTTTTATGATTTCTCAGTTATAGTCTGTATTTTATATTTTATATATATATTGATTGTATTTTTGCAAACATCAAGGGGGTTTTGGTTATTGGGTAGCATAGACACACAATTAATGATGGTGGCAATGATAGAGAA
This sequence comes from Varanus komodoensis, assembly GCF_004798865.1. Lineage (NCBI taxonomy): Eukaryota > Metazoa > Chordata > Lepidosauria > Squamata > Varanidae > Varanus > Varanus komodoensis. Next base: position 60,977,070 of record NW_025335268.1, read on the forward strand.
AAGAAAGAATGCTATCACCTTTCCTTAATCACAGTTTGCCAGGTACTGGAGAGCAGGGAGAGCAGGGAGAGCAGGGAGAAGGAAATGAGTAAGAGGAAGGTGGAATGTTTGATGTTCCCAAGGTGGTCTTATCTGTAGTTTGGTGTGGCAGCATCTCTGTCAAGCAAGGAGAGAAACTGAGGCATCGACGGCAGCCAGCTCCAGCGGCCAGCGCAGGCTCACGCGGCACCGGAGAGTGCTGCCCGCCGGCCCAGGTGATCGGGCGCGTGCGGTGCGCAACAGGGCAGGACTCGGAGGTGCCCTGCGGACTCAAAGCAGCGGCCACGGCCGGGGCCGGCAGCCTCGGGCCGACGGCCGAAGGGCGGCGACCTAAGGGGGTCGCCGCCGTTTGGGGTGCCGTTCAGGGGGACGAGAGGGGGGCTGGGCTGGCCAAGGACTCTTGTTGAAATAAGCTTGCCTACTGCGGAATCTTAGGGAAGGGGAAGGATTTTTTTTTCTTCCCTCCTTTCTTTCTCTTTTTATCGTTCTTTCTCTCCTCCTTCGACCTGCTTTATAATTTTACCCTGCCTTAATCAGTACTTTGAGTCATCCCTGGCCATGTCGACGTTTTTATATCCTGGGGAACACATGGGCGCTGCTATTGGCGTGGTCACGGGCAATGGTCGTTACAGCAATAGGGGCTTACCGTGTCCACGTAGAAGAATGATGGACAGATGGCTGACACCTATCCCTCCTTCTGGTTCTGACCCCAACCAGAGGGTGCCAGGTAGCCTTGTCAACCACCCCTCGGGCCTGGCGGTGCTGCTGCTCAATGCCAGGTCGGTCAATAATAAATCTTCCCTCATCCATGATTTGATTGTGGATGAGGGGGCCGACCTGGCTTGCATCACAGAAACCTGGGTGGGAGAAGGGGGGGATGTGGCCCTCTCCCAATTGTGCCCGCCCGGGTATCTGGTTCAACACTGTTCACGCCCAGAAGGGAGGGGAGGGGGAGTCGCGTTGGTTTACCGAGCCTCCATCTCTCTCACGGGTCTTCCGGTCCCTTCGAGACCAGGGCTGGAGTGCCTCTACTTGGTGTTGGGCGAACGAGACAGATTGGGGATTCTATTGGTGTACCGTGCACCCTTCTGCCCAGCAGTCTCCCTATCTGAGCTGACAGAGACCGTCTCGGACCTGGTGTTGAGGACCCCCAGGATGTTGGTCCTGGGGGACTTCAATCTCCATGCCGAGTCTGGACTGACCGGGGGCGGCTCATGACTTCATGGCCTCTATGACGGCCATGGGCCTGTCTCAACACGTCATCGGCCCGACCCATGAACGTGGACACACTCTGGACCTGGTTTTCTCGACGGGGCAGGAAGAGGATGACCTGAGGGTGAGGAACTTATGTTTGACCCCCCTGTCATGGTCAGATCACCTCCTGGTGAGGTTTGTGCTCGAGAGCGGCCTCTCCCTCTATAAGAGTGCGGACCCGATTATATGGGCCCACCCCCGGAGCCGGATGGATCCGGATGGATTCCTGAAGGCCCTGGGGGAGTTTCCGGCTGACAAGACTGGTGCTCCTGTCGAGGCTCTGGTCGAACTGTGGAATGGAGAGATGACCAGGGCTGTGGACACGATCGCTCCCAAGCGTCCTCTCCCACCGGGCAGAGTCCGCTCTTCCTCTTGGTATACACCTGAATTGCGGGCAATGAAGCGGATTGGGAGTCAACTGGAGCGTAGGTGGAGGAAATCACGGGATGAATCTGACCGATCACACTTGAGAACCCACTATCGGGCCTATGCTGTGGCGGTGAAGGCGGCGAAAAAGAAGTTTTTTTCCGCTTCCATTGCCTCCTCACAATGCCGTCCGGCGGAGCTTTTTCGAGTGGTACAAGGCCTGGTTCGCCTGGGTCCTAAGGAAGATCCGATGCCACCCTCAAAGGCCCGCTGTGATGACTTTGCCAGGCATTTCAGGGAGAAAATCGCTCAGATTCGTCACGAGCTGGACTCCACTAATGAATCAGAGGGCTATGGAGAGACGCCAATGCTACAGTCTGGTCCAAAATTGTTGGAGGAATTTCAATTATTAAGGCCCGATGATGTGGACAAGGTACTTGGACGAGTACGTCCCACCACTTGCCTATTGGATCCTTGCCCGTCTTGGTTAATAAATAACTCCAAGCACGGGATTGGGACCTGGATCTTGGAAGTGGCTAACGCTTCTCTGAGGGAGGGTTGAGTGCCTGCCCCTTTAAAGGAGGCGGTAATACGACCAGTCCTGAAGAAAGCGTCACTGGATCCAGAGATGGCCACTAACTATAGACCTGTGGCCAACATCCCATTTCTGGGCAAGGTGTTGGAGCGAGTGGTGGAGGGACAACTCCAAGCACTCTTGGATGAAACTGATTATCTGGATCCTTTTCAATCCGGCTTCAGATCCGGGTACAGTACTGAATCTGCCTTGGTCGCCCTGTACGATGACCTGTGCAGGGAGAAGGACAGGGGGAGTGCATCCCTGTTGGTTCTTCTGGACCTCTCGGCAGCTTTCGATACCATCGACCATGGTATCCTTCTGGATAGGCTAGCGGGATTGGGGGTTGGAGGCATTGCTTTGCAGTGGTTCCGCTCCTATCTCAACGGTCGATTCCAGAAGGTAGTGCTGGGGGACCATGTCTCTGCATCATGGCAGCTATGCCATGGAGTACCACAGGGCTCCATTCTATCCCCTCTGCTATTTAACATCTATATGAAACCGCTGGGAGAGGTCATCAGGAGGTGTGGGCTGCGGAATCATCAATACGCTGATGATACCCAGCTCTACCTCTCGTTTTCCACTAATTCAGATGAGGCAGTGGATGTGCTGAACCGGTGCTTGGCCGAGGTAATGGAATGGATGAGGGCCAATAAACTGAAACTCAACCCAGACAAGACGGAGGTCCTGTTGGTTGCCGGATCGGGTTTCGGAGAGGGTGGATTTGACCTGGTCCTGAATGGTGCAACACTCCCTCTTAGGGACAAGGTCCGCAGCTTAGGAGTACTCCTTGACCCAGAGCTTTCTTTGGAAACTCAGGTGACAGCGGTGGCGAGGAGCGCCTTCCTTCAGCTTCAGCTGATTAATCAGCTGCGCCCCTACCTGGAGTTCGACTGCCTGGCGATGGTGACACACGCACTGGTGACTTCCCGCCTAGACTTCTGTAACGCGCTTTACGTGGGGCTTCCCCTGAAGACGGTCTGAACACTTCAATTGGTGCAAAATAGAGCTGCCAGGTTGCTAATGGGGACGGGGCGTTATGCTCACATGACTCCAGTCCTCCGTCAGCTTCACTGGCTGCCCATTGAAGCCCGGGCCCAATTCAAGGTGTTGATTATGACCTATAAAGCCCTAAACGGCTTGGGTCCTGGCTACCTGAACGAGCGCTTACGTCCGTATATGCCCGACCGCCCTTTGAGATCTGCGGGAGAGTCCCTTCTCCGGGAACCCTCCATGAAAGAAATTAGGAGAGTAAGTACTCGGAGGAGGGCTTTCTCTGCGGTGGCGCCCAACCTATGGAACTCACTCCCCAAAGAGGTCCGCCTGGCACCGTCGTTACTGGTTTTTCGGCGCCAGGTAAAGACCTTTTTATTTAAACATCATTTTAATTGTTAAAATATATGAACTGGCCAGGGCAACTTCTTCCTTCTCTTTTCCCCTCCTATATTATTTATTTACTTATTTTATACCGATAATTTTAATTTTATATTATGATGTTTGTGACTCAATGTATTTTTTGGTATTTTTGTATTTTATGGTAATTTATTATGTTCTGTTGTATTTCAATGTACTTTATTGTGTTGTAAGCCGCCCCGAGGCTTCGGCAAGGGGCGGCATAGAAATGTTATAATAATAATAATAATAATAATTATAATTATAATTATTATTATTATGTAGGTGTATAGGGGAAAGCTTGAAGGTGGCACAGTCAGAGGAGGAGTCAAAGTGGGAGTCAAAGTAACAAACAAACAAACAAACAAGAGCCATACATCAGCATTTTTGAAAAGGCTTCTGGAGTTGGGATGGAGAGAGAAAAAAGATCACACGGCCTTTTTCGATGAGAAAAAAGATCACACGGTCACCTTGTGCTGTGGGCAAAGGAGGCTTTTAACTTGTCTATGGGTCAAAGGAAGAAACTGGTTTGTGTGTGTCGCTAAAGGATGTGTGCATCTATAAAACAATGTCATGAATTCTTACAATTAAGTATGTATGTATGCTTTTTTGTTTTTATATATTATTGACACTGGCTCTCACTGCATTATTGAGAGAGAGAGCCTAATTACACAGGCTCTGTTGAGAGCCTAATTACACAGGAGGTGTTTGTTGATGTCTAGGTAGACATTAAAAGTGGGTATTTTCAGAATCTTTAGATTCAAATGTCTCTGGTATGCCAAAAAACCTATCTGATAGCAGAGTAGTACCTTACATTCTTATATATTTATAAAATTTGTATGCTGTCCAATTACTTGCGTCTCTGGACGGCTTACAATGTAGATAAATTGACAATCCACTCTGGCTGCAAATTAATAAAATACAACAATAAAATTAAGTATTAAAACATATTAAAATATTGATTAAATAAAAAGGTCTTGACCTGGTGCCGAAAAACATATAATGACGGCGCCAGGCGGACCTCTCTGGGGAGCACATTCCATAGTCGCATTCCATGTGCATTATAAGAGCTCATTCTTATAAGATGCTGCAGGATTCGTGGTTGTACCATGGAAAAGGAAATGGAAAAGAGAGGGGACAGAGGGAAAGAGAGGGAGAGAGAAGGCGAAAGATATGGAAGGAAGGGGAACAAGAACAATTACAATGCCAGGAAAGAATGCACGATACTTATTCAGATAGTTTAGAGGCATCCCTATTTTCACACAATATGCTGAGACAATCCTGTCTTCGTGCCAGTGTTATTTGCACTGAAATGGGATCACAAAATGCACAAATGGTTTAGCTGAACTTCCATGAACTTATAAAGGAAAAGGCTAAGATAAGCTTGACCTGCAAAAAGCAGACAGTGCTGTTCCAAAGGGCTTAAGGCCACATATCAACAAACCACATGTGGTATCATACTCAGATCTGGTCGAAACCAATAAGAGCCCAAAATAAGAAGTGTCAAAAAGGTAATAGCTGCTATATTTTGCTCACTAAACTCAGTAACTTTCCTTCCATTTCTTCCAATCTCAATGGGAGAAAAATAGTTAGTTCTGATTTCATGTCATGGTAGGCACATGCCAGCTGAACAAAATCAAGGGGATTTCACTGTTTCCATTTTAGGAAAACAGAACAGATACCGTATACTGGGTAGGAGAGCATGAAGATATTTGATAAGATTCCATTAAGGTGAGCTGTCAGCAAGGTTATAAATGAAGCCAGGATACCTGAGTGGTGTGATATCGTGGAAAGTCACAATCAGTTTGACATTTCCGAGGTTAAATATGTTCTCTTATCAGAATAGCAGTACTTTTTTAAAAAATCCTATTTAAGTATTTAAAAGAAAACAGTCTGGATTTCTCAGTTTTGTTCTGTTCTTGAATACTGAACACTAAGTAGAAAATCTGATTTAAAGTTGGATCTATAACAAATCAAAGCCAAAATATTAGGTTTAAATCATATTTAGACAGAGGAGCCAAAGAACTGCGTGTCTCTGAGTAAACATACATAGGATTAGACTGCAAAAGCACGATCCTATACAAGTTCATTCAGAATTCAATCCAATTAAAATTCAGAGGGGCTTATTTCCAGGTGAATAGGTATTGGACTGCATCCTCCTCTAGAACAATCTGTACAATTATTTTATTTTTTCTCTGTTGTGAATATTCTATGATAATTGATATCTAGTTGCTAAATAGCCAACTAAAAAAATAAGGAGGAAATCTTGAACTATTTAATTAGGCAAAACACACAGCAAGTCTTAACTCTGAATGAAGAGTTTGGTGTTCTTAGACATAAGCAGAATACCCCAGATACCATATAAAAAAGCTAGCCTTTATTAAATAAGTCACAATGCAAAACATTCCTGCCTGATATTATAATACCAAGTAAGTCCTTTTCTCCTAATCTGCAACACTAAAACAAGTTCTCCTATGGAAGATAAAGCAAATATAAACAGACATTATTATAATAGAATGCACTTTAAAAGTGTGTTGTAAAAATGAATACAGAAAAGAGATTCTGCTTATCCCTACCCTAATCTCTGAATGTGCAAGTATACAACTGACTAAAGGGGAAATGCTGGTAATATAATAATATTTTCCTACCATCCCATCCCTTTCTGTTATAAAGAGAGGAAAGTTTACATGTTCATCTTTGTAAGAAGTGTGGGAACTTTTGTATTCACTTTCATTTATCCTTCATGACTATTTAGCCTGTGACAGGCAACAATATTAAGATAGATACATCTGGAGATCCACTTATGTCAAAAAGGAAGCAGAGACCAAGATGGCACAGAAGAAGAGATGATATTGATTATGGCAAATGCAGCATGTTGGAGTTAACTATCCAATCCCAGATAATGAAAAAATCTGATAGCTTCTGAGGGCGACAGGATAAATGAAGTCTCATAAAAATGTAGAAAATATGTAATACTAAAGCTCAGTATAGTCAGCAGAAGTGGTCTCACTGCATGCAGGATGAGCTCAATCCACAACAAAGCAATGGCAAAAGCTAAAAATTCAAGATGACTAACCTGAGTGATCCACTGTCATTGTTAAAAAAGAGAGACATCAAAAGACACAATAAGAGATTTAAAATAAAAATTAGGTATAGGAGAAAATTCTGAGCTCAAAAGAAATGGCTTATTTTATTTAAAAAAATAAATAATAGACACTTCAGAATGAAAATATCCAACCAAGACAATGCATGATTCATCTTTGTCCAAAGTACATTTGATGTGTCCACCTGGGGTGGGAGATAAATTCAGTTTATTTTTTAATGCAAACTTATCTAATTTTGCTCATAATTATATTAGGGAACTGCTTAAACAAAACATGAATATTAGGTAGACTTGCATACATAAATTCACAATTACATAAAATACTTATGATTTTATGACAACTTAAAAAACCAATTTCAATGTTTTCAAAAAATCAAAATTAAGAACACAGACATTCTCAAAGTTTAAGATAAACTGTACTTAAGACTAGAAAAAAATGTTCCATACAAAGAAGTAGGCTTTTGTGCACAGATTCTCCCGCTGAACAGAGTCATATGAATGCAAAAGGATATTGCACCAGATTTTTTTAAAACCTTCATTTCTTTCCCAAATAAATTTCACCTGCACTTTGGAGGTCATGGAGTAATTTCTTCAGGGCACAAAGAAAAAGTTGGTAGGCTGCATGTAGCCTGTGTACCTTCGACTGTAAAACAGCTTTCCATTATCCAGGATAAGTAGCTAATTGCATGAACAGTATAGGTTAATTGCATAGGATAAACCATGTACTCTTGCAGGATTGGAAGGTGCACTGACTCCAGTAAGGTCTTTGCAGGTGCAATTTATTTATCAAGCTGGTGGTGCTTCAGATAAGCTAACTAAACCACACAGGATTAATACCATTAATAAGGCTGAGAAAAGATTACATGATTTCTATATGGAGTTTTTCTAATTAGTTTGCTTTTCAATATGAATGTTTACTTCTCTCAAAGTTTGTGTTTACTTCTGCATGCTGCCTTACCCAGCTCAGAATGACTCATAGGACATGTGCTGTGATCCCACAGTCATGCTTACTCTGAAGTAAGTGTGATTTTGTACTCTCAGGAAAATGTGCGTAGGACTGCAAGCTAAAGATAAAAAGTGAATAAAATAACATGCTTAACCCATGGTGCTAAAGCCTGGCACAGGCCAAGAAATTGAACATGTTTTCTGGAAAATGTTAGGACTCAGACGGCAGTCAATGGACAGCCACTGAGTAATTTATTCATGCACCCCTTAGAAGGTCCATCTTCAGAAGTAGAGGAGGACTTATTTCTGGCCTAGGACTCCAGCCAGTGGATGAAGAGGACCTGTCTTTAGCACAGGACCCACCTCATCCAAGAAGTTTTGGCACAAGTTCAAAACACACCTGGCTGGACATAGCAATGGTGCAGGGACTCTCTTAACCAATCCTCAATGTTCTTCTTCCACCTCAAGAAAGCTTGCAGACAGAACCAGAGGAACGCTCTTCAGGCCCTGGAAAGAAATGCCAGCTCAAGCTGATAATGATGCTCCACTGCAAGGAGAAGGCCCTGCCTACAGGGCTCTGCTGGGGAACAGGGCTCACACCGCTTGCAGCTCCAGGGCACCAGCCCAGCCAGCATGGAAGGTTGCTTCCAATGAGGTCCCCTGTTGGAACCAATATGTCACCCTCTCCAGTCTCGGCATGCCTGTTTGCCATCTTTGACACATTCAGTTCCAGACTAACTGACTCTTCTTCTACTGCATCATTGCCTTTTGGTGACAGATTTCTGGCGCTGATGCCAGGTTGTGGGGAGGGGCAGTTTGTCCCCGAAGCAGGCATATTTTTACAGCTACTGTGTGCCTGTTGGAAGGTGACTGCCACTCTTCCCCCTCCCCACATATCTGGGCCTGTTCTTGATTTAGAATCACCTGGTTACTGACTGTAGACCAGGGGTCTCAAGCTCGCAGCCTGCGGGCCAAGTGCCGGCCGGGCGGGGCACGGGGAAGGGGCCCTGCGGCCTTCAAAGCGCCGGCGGCGCCAGGCCGGCCTCCGGGAGCAATGCGGGATGAGCGGCCCACCCCCACCGCGGGGGTGGAATACTTGCTGCGGCCCAGCCTCACCCAGCCTCTACTTCCAGCGGCCCCCAGGTCAGTTGAGTTTGAGACCCCTGCTGTAGACTGTTAGAACAATTGCTTTTTACTATCATCTTTTGAACCAGGATAAAACCATGTGGGATGAATGCTCTGTTCACATATTCAAATTAGAATAGAATCAAGAAGTATGATAAAATATAAATTGGGGAAACTGCTGTCTAAGTTTGGCATCTCTAACATAGTGCTTTCTTGGGATTTGTTTAATTGTTGTGGGGGTGGGTGAGTTAATCATAAAATATTTTAACTGGGAGGCTGGACTAGTGCCAAACCAAATGCCAGCCTTCAGCATTCACTTTATTTTCACAAATATCTCTGGAACCCAAAAGGCACTGGTAGGACATATAAATGTCAGATGGCTGCAGCCTAGCACTTATCTTTGAAGATGTCCACCCACCCAGAAAAAAAGGTACATTGGGAATGGGGGTACAGGGATCCAAGATCATATTGAGGTTCTCTAAGATATATTAAGAGACCAATTGCATGCACATGTTCCTCACTCTTTTCCCAATGTTTAAAAAACTGTGATATTTCACAATAATGTTCCAAAAGCAAAGTAGTTAGAGCTTTGCACTGCTAGCACAATCCCCTATTCACTTAATCAGGCCTATGCCAAGGAGAGCAGTTTGAGAAAGGAAACCTTGTTCTGTGAAGGGAAATAATAATGATGACTATTTACATGATTCCTCTTTAGAGATGGGCAAATCACACATGTTATGCCACATTAGTAGAAATGAGCACAAATTAGACACTTTAATAAGGAACGATATAACATTGTGTCTCAAAACTGAACATGGGGGAATAGATTAGTCTCAAAATGTGCTTCATTCTCTGCAAGTTTCTAATGTGTCCCCTGTGATTTTAAATGCCTTTAAAGCACTTCCATATAATACCCGTGCATATAGGTTTCCCATTTCCTTGTAGTCTGAAACTTCATCATCATGGAATGCTGCTCTCTGACTTACAATTAGCAATTGCTTAAATTTATACTGAGGATCATATTAGGCCTTTCCATTATGAGGGCTTGTGGATTTCTTCCTGCTTAGGAACAGAAATCAATAGGAAGCAGTCATGTAACCTTTGGACCAGAACCGTTGGTGGTTCTCAGCACTTCAGAAGGAGGTCACAAAACTTGGAAATGGTACTTGGAATACTGTGTGCAGTTCTGCTTGCTGCACCTGAAGAAGGATATTGTAAAGTTGGGGAAAGTACTGAAGAGAACAACTAGGATTAGGAAGGGGCTGCAGCAACCCTATAAGAGAATATTACAAAATCTGAGAAAGGGAGGCATAATTATGCATAATTATGCATTTCTATCTCTCTTCCTTTCATAATACCAAAACCTGAGTTCATCTACCCAGATAGCTTATAGACAGAGGTATAGAAAATTTTATTATTATTATAGAATTATATCATAATCATCTAGAAATTATAATTATAGAAAGTATTGTTATATTATTATTATTATTTGTTAATAATATTAAAGCTGATTGTTGAGACTTAAACTGTGGAATTAACTTCCACTCTCAATGGCTACTAGCTGTTGGCTAATATGGCTTTATGCAACATCCTGTATCAGAAACTGTCTGCCCATGTACACCAGGGAGGGTACTGTTACATCCATATCTTCCTTGTGAGTTTCTCACTGGCAGCTGCTCCTTGGTCTGATTCAATATCCCTCTTCTTTTGCAATTATTGATTGGTTTACATTGTAAGTGTGCTTTATTGCAATAGTTTGGTGGAGACTAATAATTCTTCTTTTCCTTTTAAGCAAACCTATTAATATAAAAATACACAATCAATTTTATATCAACAATAAAAGATTTTGAAGAGGACCACAGATAATATGTACTGGTGATTTCCTTGGCCTTGCTCTTCCCCCAGAATTACCCCCTTCTTGCTCCCAGAATAGTGTCCATAACTCCACCATTCCCTGCATGAATGGCAAATCACCAGAAAGCCAGCATAGGAACCAACTGTATAGGGTTTATAGATAAACCCTGTCTATAGCACAGCACTGTATTACTGTTTCCTTCCTTTTGCCCATGCTTGGTGCAACCTGTTGCTCAGAAACACAAAATGTAGAAATAATTAGGAACACCACTCTTATTTTATGCATCTGTCATCTTTATTCTGTCACAGAGGACAGGGTTGTGCAATTCATTTCTTGCTAATTGCTGTGATTGTATTGTGAAGGTTTTTCTTTAATTTTGTAACCACTTTGAACTTTTAGAGTGGATGAAAAATAAATTCAATCACTTGGATCTAAACAAATCATCATCAGATTATTAGTGTACTAAAATAACAAATATTCTTGAAGATGGAGTGCAGAAACTGAAATAGCTTCTAATACCATGGTATTCCCCACTTTCTTTAGCCATTATTTCTCTGGGGGCAATGAAGGAACCACAGATGAGAGCAGGGGGAAAGGAGGACCAGTTTCACACACCAAGGCATTCAGTGGAACTGGGGTCCTACTAAATGAGCATAGGATTGAGCCTTAGGCTTCACAAAATAACTGCTTATTACATGTTCAGCACAGAATATTTTGACTTAATATAGATTAACACAGAGCCCCATTCTAAAAACAACATCATCATTCATCACTATCAGCAGTGTCTGGCCCTTTTCAGAGAGAAGCAGAGACAGTGGCTATAAAAACATTGCTCCTTCTATCTTCTTGTCACTTTAGTCTGAAGGACACTGAAGGTGTTTCGGCTCATTTGACTAATTTGGAGCCCCTGTGAATTGGCCTGAATTCCAATGTTCAGTAAAGTTCAGACCTTAGTTCATGTTCTTCTCATGAAAAACAAGCTCACGTGTGTGTGAAGAGCTGAAACCAAAGATTCTTTAATGGGGAAAATGGTGCTTAAAAACAATAGAAAATGACATTGGAAGAGGGGAACAAATGTAGAGAGTCTTTATTTGAAAAGGGTGGAAGAGCACCTGAAAGAGGGATAACAGATGAAAGACATAACAGTATCAAAATGCAATAGAGGGAAGGTACAGCACAAGCCTGGACTATGCTCAGTTGCTTAAAATAATAAGGTTGCAGTTTGATGACTTGATTATTGTAATTATCACATATTAGTCTAAATGTTTGAAATGTTTGAAATGTCAGCTGTCATCACTGAGCATTTTAAACACCCGCAAATCCACTGATATAGATGAGAACTCACAGAAGACAAGGGCAGCCCATTAAAATCACTATGTGTCCTGGCTGCATGAAACCATGTTAAGTGCACAGCTTTGGGTCACTCATCTTATCAATGTACACAGTGCAAAAAACCTGGAAAAGAAAAAGTGGGCACAAGAGCAAAAATCTGCTAGATTCTTTTGTCACCTTTGCTTTAGAGATCATACCTTCATTCTGTGAACAACAGAGATATAGAGACTGCTGACACCTTGAGTTGTGCAGGAATAAAACATTAAAACATTCCAAAGAACCAGAAAAAACAAACCCCAAGCAGCCCAAGATTGACTAAGCAATATTTAGTAGCTTCAAGGAGTTGTGGAATGTCACATGTGTCCACTGGAAAATAAAATAAAAGGAGGGTGTGAATTTGCCTGCTGGTTCATTTTGTAGCTGAGTTTCCTCAAGGAGGAGAAGACATGTCCGGTTGACACACAAGTTAGAGGGTGAAGATACATTGTGCTATTTGTGGCAGGCCCCATTAGTTACTTAAAATTTCCAAAGCTCTAGTGGAGATCCGTAGCTCTCAAAAGGCATTTCATGTTCAGCATATCCATTTCATTAAATTCTGTACAAGCACTGGCTCCCATTACTAGACATTAATAGAAAGGACAAGCAAGATTGCAATGAAAGGCTTCAATCTATTCAGCTCTAATAAGCAGTGAGGAAGCAAAAGTCTGCTTCAGCCCTGCTTCAAGCGTTTCCCACGCTGGTGCTCTTCAGCTCTTCTCATCCGGCCCCTCAGCCTTGGTCAGCCTGGCCAATGGCCTGGAATCATGGGAGATCTGGTTCAAAATATTGGCACAGCAATAGAGTGGGAAAGGCTTTCCTACAAAACCTTACTGAGATTTCCATCCATATCCATAGCATCCACACTTGAATTTAGGTTTATTCTTTTCTTTCTTCAGATACCGCCAGTATGATGCATACTCAAGACATCACCTCTTAGATCCTTCATATTGAACATTCCAAATCAGTACTTATTCAACTGATTGATAAGATAGATCCATATTTCACATAGATTTTGAGAAACTGAAGACAATGGAAATACACAAAGCCTTATATATGACCATATTTTGATTACTAATAACATTATTTATTCAATCTGTCCCTCATATTGATAGCACATAACCATAGCATGGCTCAGATGGCATGACAGAAAACTTCACAGCACAGTTATAGCAAAAGTGTGGCCAAGAAACCAAACTAGTTTGGGAATTATAAAAATGGTTACAAAGAGGTAATGTTGTGAGTTCAATGTCGAAAATAACATCCTGAAGACAGTGGCTGTTAATGAAATATTGTGACAAATAAATGAACTAAGCAGAAGGCATGGGTGGGTGGGAGAGGCTGGACTACCATAGGCACAGAGCCAGTCAGATTTCAGGGCACATGATTACCGGGATGAAGACACTGAATGGATTATATAAGCAACTACATTAAGTGCACTCTTGTTCTTGCCTGCTACGTCTGCTAACAAAAAGATGTAATGGGTAATGTATATCTCATTTTTCTTTCTTCTGAACACTGTCATAAAGTACCAAAGTACCTATTGTTTACTTTTGTCCTATTGCTTTTAAAATAAACTTTCTGTGCTCTTACTGATAAAGAGATTGTGCTATTCAATTTAATAAGGTAGGCAGAAAGTCAAGATCCAGAGATTCCCCTGTGGATTGTGTTTCATAGGGACTCTTCTAAACAAGGTCGCGGTAAAGTAGCTATAAAATAAAACCACATCTAAAATTAAACTCCTAGTAAGAAGTGTGAGCCACTTGACTGAAATAGACAAGAAAACAAGGCAGGCTCTTTCCTTTGGTCCTTCTATATCTTGTGTCTCGGGAAAGCAATTTTTCCTAAGGCTTAGTGCACTCTTCCCCAATCTGAGGCCTTCTACATAACTTGGACAATACCTGCCAGCATTTCATGCTGGCCTGGAATAATAAGGGTTGAAATCTTGAGGTCACCAGGTTGGAGAGGGCCACTTTAGTAAATGTTTGACCTCTTGCACTCTGTGGTCCAGCAATCCTTTGCAGTAACTGCAATTTTATTTGGACCCTCAAGTGCCTTCTTCCTTCTGAGCTCTTCAGCTGAACTGAGTCCTGCATAGTTCAGATGTCCAACAGGCAACTTAGCACATTGCAAGGCAGGTCCCTCAGCTGCCTGTATAGTGCTTTGTACACCTTTCACCCCCAATATACCACATCCATCAGCTGAAGACTCATAAAAGTATTCACTTGCCACTGGTTTGTTTTAAATTTTGCTGCAGCCATGCATTTGGAACAAAAATAATATGACAGATCGACCGAAAGTCATGAATGAATGAATTACAGCTGGCAAGCACAGTGCTTTCAATCTTTTGGCAGATGAGAAGAGAAAGCCCCAGCTTTTATCATCATTCAAGTGCGTTGACCTTAGATTGCCCCTTTGCCCAGAGGGCCATCATCACTCGGTCCTGAAATGCTAACTGGCACCACTGAATTTGTTATGTCATTGCACCACAATTTTTTCTAAAGATATTACCATATGTAGCATTTTGAGCCTGTGTAAATGGTGCCAAGATGAATACTGAAGAATGGGGAAGCTCCACATTTGGAGCAAGAAGCAAATAGGTGCTTGCTATCTAGAAGTGCTGACCAGGATGGATCCTACTCTCCCTTAGTTTTCTTTCAAGATACTTCCTCCAATGGCCCTCATGTAAACAAAGGAGTAAGCTAAGATTTTCATGGAGGTTCCTGTATGTTCTCTGAAATCACTATCTAAAATTTAAAGCTGACTTAATAGAGAAATGCTGTAAGAAGCCAAAATGTATGTCCATGAAATGCAGGAAAAGTAACGTGAGGGGACATAGCAAGTGCTGGTTGATGGACTCATAAATTGCTCTTTCTCACCAGTGTCATAATAGAACCTATCTGTAGAGTTCCTGTCTGCTTCCCAATGTGAATTTAGAAGGCAAGGAGAAATAAATATCAATTTCTTAAGCAAGTACATCAAGTCCTTATTTTGAATGGAAATATTTTATTTGGAATCCACATAGGATGCAATGCCATGACATACACAAAATCAAACCAATTTTATATGACTACTGCACATACATTGACTTGCAAATTGTAGGAACAGAGAAGAATTACCTTGAGAGATTGGATCAAAGGTCCATGTAAGTCAAAATTCTTTCTTCAACTATAGCCAACCCAATGGCCTCAGTGAGTTCACTAGCAAAAGCTGATGGAGACAAGCATCTGCTCCCGATTGCCTTCAGCAATCCGAAAGCTGCCTCTGAAAAAGAAATCCCATGTTTCTCTCTCATGGTAATTGCTTTTCCAAGTCATCCAAAGTAATGGTCCTTGAAGCGATGACTAAATCCTGCCTGCTTTCTAAAAATTCAAATATCAAAATGCATTTATAAATGTAGTGAATTCGGGTTGGATAATTGCTCCTTCCCTGTCTGAAGTGACCACCTTAGCACTTCCATGGTTTCATTGCTTTCCCATAAACCCTTTTGTATCAGGAAATGCCAAGGATTAAACCTGGTACCTTGCTGGAAGTTTTTGTACAAGTGGGGAATTATGCAGCCCATGAAAAGTTGTTAAGTTAGAAGTCCCATCATTCCTGACCATTGGCCATACTGACTGGAGCTGATTAGAATCCAACAATATCTAAATAACCAACTTAAACAAATTTCCCCACCTTTCCTCAAGGCAGAAGAACAAGAGGAGGATCAAGTATGAGATGCAACAATTCTATAAAGAGAGGTCCGCCTGGCGCCG
>NW_025335268.1:60992945-61053352 GCF_004798865.1 Varanus komodoensis
TCGATGTTGTAAGCCGCCCCGAGGCTTCGGCGAATGGGGCGGCATAAAAATGTTTTAATAAATAAATAAAATAAAATATAAAGGATGTCACAACCTTAATTTTACAAGAGCTGAGCAGGACATTTTGGAGGGCATTCACAGAAACACAGAAATTTTGCGAGTCAGAAGGGGCTTCCCAGACCATCTAGTCTGACCCTCGGCTCCAGCCAGCTCCACTTATGATATGCCTACCATGTTCATGTTTAGCCTATCCTTGAACACCCTCACCGATGGGGCCTCAACCACCTCCTGTAGGCCCTTTCCATACCCTAGCAATCCTAACATTCATTCACAGGGTTTCCAAAACTCAGAGACAACTTGATGACACATAACAGCAACAACAAAAGCCAGAACTGGAGCACATCCTTTCACACATAAATCTCAATCTAATTTTCCTCAAGCTTGATTCTAGCAGCCTAATTTAGGAAGGGGAAAGGCCTTGTTTCCACTACTGTTGAATCACTGGGGATCATACATCTTTGCTCATCTATGGCAAAGATCTACCCATAGTGCCCCCTGCCTTTCCTTAGTCTAGGGTATTGTCATACATGCATCTTAGTTGACTTTTCCACATCCACATCCTTGTGGGTGTGCAACAAATTGCAGAATAGGAGAAAGCAATGGAAAAAGTGGCCACAAGAATACCACATCATAACTCCATACTTGGATACCTGGTTTAAACTGAAGGAATATTTTCCATGTTCCCAGTATTATGAGTTATTTTAGTTATATAACTGCAAGTTTAAAAAAAACTTCAGAAGAAACTTCATAAATATACCAAGCACACTATAAATCTTTCATTAGAGCAGACTGAAAATTTCCTCCAAGCTGAACCTCTCTTTCATCACAAGTGCTTGTTTATCAGAAACTCATTTTTCCTCATCTGAAACACAGCACTTTTAAAACAAACACAACTTAGCACATTTCCCAAGAATGCCTAATAGCCATTAGTTGAAAGGTGTAGATGAATCCTCTTGCTTAGGTTCTTTGATGGAACGATGGCCCTATACATTTAAATTAACCCAAATTATGAAACATTGCCAATTTATGAACTGAAGTAGTATAAAGATTTGAACTTTTTTTTAACTTTATATGTGGAGGAATTGTATAAAATATCTTACACCACTGTCTTATGTAGGACATATTGCAAGTGTGAAAGTGAATACAGCCTTCAACACTTCTCAGGAAAATATGATTAACCTACTTTTCCAGAATCTAGTATATGGCTATTTAAAGCTCTGTGCAGGAACACATTTTACTTTTACACTTGGCTAATTTGCTGCAGAAAACACCAGTGTTGTCAACTTAATTGTACTGTATCACACAGAGAAGTGGACCCAAATAAGTAGGCTTAGACTGCACTGAAAGAAAAATGGCATACATGAATTAGGTAAGGCTACTGTAGAAGAGGTACTTCTAAACCAGGTGAAGGTCTTCCAGATGTTCTTGGTACCATCGGCTCTCAGATTTGACTTTGCTGGATAGTGATTGTAGGCATTGTAGGATCACAGTTTTCATATCCATCTTCTAAAGTCTCTAAAGAGGTTCTTAAAGAAATGTTTAAGAATGTTTATGTTGGCATAGAAATGTTCTAATGATAATAATAATAATAATAATAATAATAATAATAATAATAATAATAATAATGAGACTTGACACTGAGAATCAATGAAATGTTACCCTAGCACTTCTAAGTTCATCACTGGGCTAAACCTTATAGGTCATTGTAAACTAATCTCTTTGCTGGGAAAGGCAAATTATCCATCTACAAATGTATAGGTTGCATCTTAAGCCATGAAAAGCCACACACTTGAGCTACTGCAGCCTCACTAGTTTCTATTATGATGGACCTCCAGAATTCCTCAAGTTGGAATTTCTCATATCAATGACATTGGTGACATTTTGCATATCCACGTAGTTTCTTCTGCTCAAGTTGCAACAAAAAAGAGACCATGAGTGAAAGATAAACCAAATATGACTGATACAAGCCATGATTAGAAAGAATATTTTCAAGGAGGAAGATGAAAAGCCTACTAGTCCAATCCTGCATAAGACATATTTATTTATTTTTCATAAAGTGTTAAAGACATCTCCAACTGTCCAAGTGATGTGAAGAAGGAGTGAACTTCCTGGCTGCTCTGACAACTGTTGAGACAGAAATGTCTAACATGAGCATGAGCCAGAAAGAGCTTTGAGATGGAATTTGGAAAATTCTCAAGGCCTGCCTGTTAACACATCTGTAGCCCCACATCTGCAGGAGTGCAGGTCCTGTTTCAGCCCTAGGGTCAAATTTCATTTTGAGGTGTGATATTCCAGTAGTGGGAAGGGTTGCAGGCAAAAGAGACGAGGCCAAAACTACCAGCATAATTCAATCTAGATATATTATTGTTTGCATTAGGAAAGAGAGTTTGACTTTTTAGAATTCTGAGCAACTGTACAAAACTAGGAAACCAACATAGTGGCTGGGGCATAGGGGGAGAAGCCAGGGCAAAGGGCTCTAATTAGTGGTTGGACTAAATGGGAAAGGGGCAGGTGAAGGGTCGTAGCCCTGGAGAATAAGACAAGAGATCTAGGAGATGGATTCAGCCCCTGAGCAGAAGTTCTGCTCTCCAACGTTAAAGAGATACATTTTGATGGCGAGTCTTATGAGCCAAACCCAGGCTTGTGATAGAAGCAAGATATTTCTCACATTAGGTGAACTAGTTATCCTTGGGAACAAGAGCTGAGGTACTTCCATCATGTACTGCTGCAGCCAAAGCCTCATTAGAATGCATTTAACTTGGGAGAGGCAGATTTATAGTGACGAATGTTTGTGGCAGCACTTTCTCACAGAGCCAAGCCAAATATAGAAGACAAAGGAAAAGATGTGACAAGGTTTATTGCCTGACTTGTTTGCTTTCTGAATTTTACCCTAGTGTAACCTACCTTCTGGCATAATGGGAAGAAGCCATGTGTTGATCAGCTGAAAATAATCATGAGGCAAATAAGCTTGGCTGGAAAAGAGAGGACATTTGCCTTTCTTTTCTACTTATTAGTTGTAATTATAATTTCACACAGTGTTTGCATTTGTGAAGCTACAGTGCCTGCTGGATTGTATTTGCATGCATGTAGATATGAAAGCCATCGAATCCCATTAATTTCAAAGAGTCTCAAAGGGAACCTTAAAAAAAGTTAATGTAAATTATGGAACAATTTCAACAGCATTAACAAAAGGGAAACAGCATGAAGAATCCAGCCAAACTTTCACCATGCATGTCAGAGAATAGAAGAAAAGAGGGAAAATTTTACTTGCAGCATAAGTAATTCAGCATAATTCTTGGCTGCAAGGTGAACTCTGGAGATGAGGGGCAGGAAGGGAAGGAATACTCCTGGCCTAGCCAGCATTTACATAGTGTTGTCAAGATACTGGAAGGACCACAATGCAAAAAGTAAAAGTCAAAGCAACCTTTCCAACCTGATGCCCTCAAGTTAGATGGTACCTAGTTAGATGGCTTTAGAAGAATGTCAGTAGACCATGTGGGCCATGACATCCTTGATTAGGAATACAGGAACAAGGCTTATACTGAGTCAGACCATTGGTTTGTTTAGCCCAGCATTTTCAACAAGGACTGTCAAGCTTCCTCTTGGTTTCAGGTGGGATTTTGTCAAGCCCCACCTGAAGTTGCTGTCAATTGAACTGGGAACTTTTGCATGCAGAGCAGATGCTCTACCACTGTGCCACAGCTCTTTAGCATTGTCCCAGACTAGAAAGAGAGCGAGCTTCATAAAATGAGTCATAGAAACTTGCTGTACCAAGGATGATGAATCTCTTTCAGACAGGAGGCCAATTCCATTTTGGAGAAGTTCTTTGGGCAATGGTTGACACATATGAAGCAAAAACATGGTGTTATGTGACATCAAGACATCTCTGACTTATGACAATCCTAAGAATGAAAGCCCTTCAAAATGTCCTATCCATGACAGCCCTACTCATCCCTGGCCAGCTCTTCCAAATTCAAGGCTGTGGCTTCCCTAATGGAGTCAATACATTGGTCAAAAGGGGAGGGTTCAGATTCAGCATATTGTGGTTTAAAGCTCCTGTTGCCAGTAACTAAGCCTTAGGAGGGCATTTCAATCAATATTCTAGGATGGGAGAAATTGCACATAAGCTGAGAGAGCTGCCAAAAATTGGCATGTTGGGGGGGAAATTGTGTGTAGGGCAAAGAGGGAGTGGCCATATATGTAATCCTAGAGAGCTGGATTGAGACACCAGGTAGACTAGATTAAGCCCCTGGGCCTGAGGTTCTTCAGCCCATCCTGCAAATTTAAAATAGCAGCATCCCATCCTGTGTCAAAATTCTTGGGCACCTGCCCTGGATTCATACCTCTCAGCTTGTTGGATTTATTTGGTGCATGCTGGAGCAGAGAGATGCCAGAAGTCCTGGGCCATTGGCTGCTCTAGACCATGTGCCAAGTTGCCATGCATTCTTGGGGGTTGGTCACTGGAAGCAAAATGTAGGTAGCATTAACCATAATCCTCTGGTTTCAGTCACAGAAGGCCATCTTTTGATAGTCAGCCAGCATCTCACACAGCATTGACTCTGGGCACTGTAAGTAAAATTTGTGTTTGAATAACTAAGTTATTCTCTACACAATGTGTTTATTTGTTGAATGAAGCATTTTACAAAACTATGGTTGCCATTTATGGCTGGGGTTGCTGCATTGCCAATGGGCATTCCAAAATGTGAACAGGACAAAGACAATAAGACTTGAATTTGAATAGGAGGACAAAAGAGTTAGAATCTGGATAACCATCTCAAAGAGAACTTTAAAACATTTTCTTTCTTTGCTTCAAGTATTTCAGCCTCATTGCTGAGGGCAGAAGTAACGAATCATCCATATCTGTTTGCACCTTTGTGCAAGTTGGTATGTATTGGCTAAAAGGCACTCATCCCATAGTAAATAATTCGCAACTGCTATGTGACTGTGAGCATAGATTTTCTGCCTTGGTTTATCAAGTTGAGTATCTTAATGGTTCACTGCAGTCTTTTGAATCTAGAATTAATTGTTAATAATGCAGCAGCTGCCAAACTTTAATTAAATCAGGAGTAGAGGCAACAAGATCTCCCTGCTGCATGTTTGTTTAAAACTTCTTCTCCCTGGCTTAAATATTTTAAGGATACATGCAGGTTAAAAATTCTCTAACACACTGCGCACTCCTAGGAGGAGTCAGGGAAGAACAAAGTGGAAGATCCCAAGATCTGGGGGCCTGTCCAGTCCAGCCTTGAAACTATGGGGCTCTGTTGTTTTGTTGGGCTTCTTTTGAGCATTTGGGATAGTATCCAACAGCTGCTGACTGCAGTTGTCCATCCCTGTCAGTTCTGTTGCCCAAATGGCACCACCACTTGGGATAACCCATCCTGAGCAGAAACGTGGAGCCTGCATAAGCAAGTGGCAGGATTCTCTTATACTGAATACAACATAACCTGCCCTTTGTGCAATACGTTTTTTAAAATAAGTTTTATTATTTTCTACTATTAGCAAACCTAACAGAAGAAAATAAAAAACTAAAAAAATCTTCAATCATCAAAAACATCAGACCTACTGGGTCAGCCCCCCATATTTTTTCTTTTTATGGTAATCCCTAAACATATTTAAATCTATGCATAGTCCCATTTCTCTAGCCAATAGTAAAAGGAATTCCAAGTTTGATAGAAGTCTGTATCTTCTTTGTCCTTCAGAGACCCCTTTGCGCAATACTTTATTCTCACAAGATGAGTTGTGTCTTTTCCCCATTCAGTGGCCCAAATCGGGGATTTTAGTCTGAAAGCTCTGGAACTTTGAATGTTGCAATCATCTTATTTTATAATTAGACAACCGTATCAAATGTGGATGTTAATTTTTCAATTTCTATATTGAAAAAATAGTACTTCTAAACCAGAACTATGTAAATGAAGGACATATTTACAGGCAACTACCTCCTATGAAATGAATCTGTAGCTTCCCACTTGGATTTGTCCTTGAAGATCATGGAGTTAGAGGACCAGAAGTGCTATCTAGAATAGCCTGATTCAACTATACAGGTGTGCATTTCTCAAATGAAATTTTGCATAAGACAAGCCCGATTACTAACACATATCCCTTAAATATCCCTCCCTGTTACAAAAGAAAGCTTTCTCTCAGCAAAGCCCCACAAATGGACTGTGTAACACTCATGTTTCTCCCAGAAAATATGGAATGTAGGGATGCCACACATACATGTTTTTAAAAGCTCACAGAGTTACTATCCACTACACAAAAAACCTTCATTTTTTTACTGTGAAGAAGTGCACAGATACTGTGCTAGAAGTGAGGCAAAGAAAAGCAGATTTATGAGTGGGAGAGAAAGGAACAATTAGTTGGATCCTCATTTTTTAAAAGAAATTCTTCCTCCGTGTCCTTCATTCAGCAGGTGGATGAATTCAGAATTTCAAGGATGATGCGATACTTGTGGATCTAAAATGGAAGATAGCTAATGAAAACTCCTTTGGATGCTGTTAGCTTGCACTGATTATCATTAGATTCAAAGAAATAATTTTCCCACTCCAATTATCTCAGTTTTGCATGGGATCACTCTAGAGTAGACATTTAGTTAACTGATTCCAATCATGCTACATAAAGGCAGGGACGGCCTTGAATGAAAAAGACCTGAGCAGTGCTGCCATGAATAGGACATTTTGGAGAGCTTGTTTTCAAAGGGTCACTGTAAGTCAGACACAACTTTGATGCCACATCACAACAAAGTCTATGTGTCTTCCGTTTCTGGCTCAGGGAGATAAGCATGGGGGGGGGGGGGAGAGGCAGTTTGCTCTGCCTCCTTCTGAGTAGAACTTGCAGCTTCCTCTTTCTCATGACTCTCTGTCTCTGATAAAGGTCCAGGCGTTTGCTCAACGAGCTGGGGCTCAGAGGAAGACGCAGCAGCTGGCTCAGCTGTCCCTGCATTGGGTTGTGGGGTCGACTCTTGGGCACTGGGTGCCAAGTGCAAGGTCTCCTCGTGAGTCACTGTTTCTGTAGGAGCTTCATGCACGACAGTCACTTTGCTTCATATTATTCTGATTTAAAAAAATATTTACAGAATGGATTAACCTTATTTACATTGAACCTTATGGGGAAATTTAATTTGGCTCATGACCAATTTGGGTCACAACCAGAGACCGGGAACGGATTAAGTTTGTGAGCCAAGGTACCACTGTATCTAAACTCCATCTTTTGGCTTCTGTATAATCTGGTTTAAAGTCCAATTCAATTTGCAATCTAGCATGATCTGAAATCTGAATTACCCCCATATCTACATTCTTAACTTTAGTTATTACATCATTAGATATAAATAAGTAATTATTCTTGAATAGGATTTATGAGCTTCTGAAAAAGTTCCTTCTTTCATTCCCCTTTAGCTCTCTCCAGACATCTTTCATATCTGTCCTATTTATCATCTTATATAGTTGCTGTTGTTCTTGTTAGTCGCGAAGTTGTGTCTGGCCCATTGCGACCCCAGGGACAACATTCCTCTAGGCCTTCCTGTACTCCACCATCCCCCGGAATCCACTTAAACTCATGCCGATTGCTCAGTGACTCCATCTAGCCACCTCATTCTCTGCCGTCCCCTTCTTCTTTTGCCTTCAATTCTTCCCAGCATGAAGCTCTTCTCCAGTGAGTCCTTAGTTCTCATTAGGAGGCCAAAGTATTTGAGTTTCATCTTCAGTATCTGGCCTTCTAAAGAGCAGTCAGGGTTGATCTCCTCTAGGACTGACTGGTTAGATCGCCTTGCAGTCCAAGCAACTCACAGGCGTCTCCTCCAGCACCACAATTCAAAGACCTTAATTCTTCGTCGCTCAGCCTTCATTATGGTCCAACTTTCACAGCCATACATTGCAATTGGGAAAACCATAGCCTTGACTGTATGCACTTTTGTCGGCAGGGTGATATCTCTGCTTCTTAGTATGCTGTCTAGATTTGCCATGGGTTTCCTCCCAAGGAGCAAGTGTCATTTAATTTCTTGGCTGCAGTCCCCATCTGTGGTGATCTTGGAGCCCAGGAAAGTGAAATCTGTCACTACCTCCATTTCTTCCCCATCTGTTTGCCAGGAAGTGATAGGACCGGATGCCATGATCTTAGTTTTCTTAATGTTAAGTTTCAAGCCAACTTTTGCGCTCTCCTCTTACACCTGCATCAAGAGGCACTTTAGTTCCTCTTCACTTTCTGCCATGAGAGTGGTATCATCTGCATATCTGAGGTTGTTGATCTTTCTCCCGGCAATCTTAATTCCAATTTGTGGTTCATCTAGTCCTGCCTATCTCATGATGTGCTCTGCGTATCAGCTAAATAGGCAGGGCGACAGTATACAGCCTTGCCAAACTCCTTTCTCAAATTTGAACCAATCAGTAGTACCATGTCCAGTTCTCACTGTTGCCTCTTGACACGCATACAGGTTTCTCAAGAGACAAATAAGATGGTCTGGTACTCCCATCTCTTTAAGGACTTGCCACAGTTCTTGTGATCCACACAATCAAAGGCTTTAGCATAGTCAATGAAGCAGAAGTAGATGTTTTTCTGGAACTCCCTAGCTTCCTCCATGATCCAGCGTATGTTGGCAATTTGATTTGTAGTTCCTCTCCCTCTTCGAAATCCTGCCTGTACTTCTAGTAGTTCTCGGTCCACATACTGCTGGAGCCTAGCTTGTAGGATTTTGAATATAACTTTCCTAGCGTGTGAAATGAGTGCAATGGTGCGGTAGTTCGAACATTCTTTGGCATTGCCCTTCTTTGGGATTGGAATGTAAACTGACCTTTTCCAATCCTGTGGCCACTGCTGAGTTTTCCAAATTTGCCTGCATATTGAGTGTAGCACTTTTACTGCATCGTCTTTTTGGATTTTGAATAGCTCAGCTGGAATATTGACACCTCCACTAGCTTTGCTGTTGCTCAGACTTCCTAAGGCCCATTTGACTTCACAGTCCAGGATGTCTGGCTCAAGGTCAGTGGCCACCCCATTGTGCTTATCAGGGACGTTGAGCTCTTTCTTGTATAGTTCTTCTGTGTAGTCTTGCCACCTCTTCTTAATCTCTTCTGCCTCTGTTAGGTCCCTGCCATTTTGGTCCTTTATCATGCCCATCTTTGCATGAAATGTTCCCTTCATATCTCCAATTTTCTTGAAGAGATCTCTGATCCTCCCTATTCTATTGTTTTATTCTATTTCTTTACACTGTTCATTTAAGAATACATTCTTATCTCTTCTAGCTATTCTCTGGAATTCTGCATTCAATTGGGTGTATCTTTCCCTTTCTTCCCTTGCCTTTCACTTTACGCCTTTTTAAATTTGTCCCTTGACCTTTCACATTCCATGTTAGTATATTAATCTGTTTAACCATTTTGATTTTCCCAACTCTGTAGCTTTAGTTCCAAGTATTGTGATCCACATTTAACATTACCAATACATACAATATAGAAAACATAAATCAGAGAATAAACCCACAGCTTCCCCTCAACCCCGATACATAGACAGATTTTCTTTGAATAACCGCCATTCCCCTGCGGCCTTCCTGCCCTTAGGCACAAGGGGGAGGGGAGGAAGGCACTGTCGTTACTGGTTTTTCGGCGCCAGGTAAAGACCTTTTTATTTAAACATCATTTTAACTGTTAAAATATATGAACTGGCCAGGGCAACTTCTTCTTCCTTCTCTTTTCCCCTCCTATATTATTTATTTACTTATTTTATACTGATAATTTTAATTTTATATTATGATGTTTGTGACTCAATGTATTTTTTGGTATTTTTGTATTTTCTGGTAATTTATTATGCTTTATTGTATCTCAATGTATTTTATTGTGTTGTAAGCCACCCCGAAGCTTCGGCAAGGGGCGGCATAGAAGTGTTATAATAATAATAGTAATAATAATCTATCTATCTATTTATAATTACATGCATTTATACCCCATCCTATTGCTTCAAGCGCTCTGGATGGCTTACAAAATAGATAAAAATACAATAAATATAAAACTAGTATAAAGCATTAATTATTAAACAGTATAAAACAGTATACTGCATTAAACAGCATTAAACAGCATTAAACAGTATAAAACATCACTATAAAATGTGACTGTGAAAAAGGGGGAAGAAATAAAATATAATCCTAAAACATCTAAAACATTAATTGTTAAAATAACAATTAAATAATTAATTATTAAAGATCTGATGTCCTGCCATTATTTTTCATTGATGTAGGCAATAGCTGTACCTGCACGCAGAACTTCTATTTTTCAGAGTATCCTTGGTGATTGACAAAACACCTAGTATTTCAAGGTAGCTTTGAGGTAAAAGTGGCAAGGTTGGTTGGAACAGCCTAACTATTGCAAACAAGAGGAGACAAGGAGATTGCGATCAAGATGTTGCCAGCTATAAAGAGAAGTGAGATGCCCTGTTAATTGCTTCTGTCAAACTTCCATCCTTTGGACTTGAATATCTTAATAATCTTGTATCTTTCAAGTCCTGTGGGATCTTCTCTTTTTTCTCCAGATTAGCAGTAACAGCTTGCACAGACACTTAGTGAAAGCTCTCCAACCAATCTTATGTAGATTTGTGCAGAACTGCCACCTGGCTTTGATTTGTCCCCAGTCTTCAGAACCCTCAGGACAGCTTCTTTTTCTCTGGTGGTTAGTAAAATGAACAAATAAAATACAACACAAGCCTATGCAGAGTCATGCCTTTAACTCAGTTATGACTAACCAACTTGGATGTTTGGTAAGCCTGTTGTTGTTGTTAAGTCATCAATTCATTTCCCACTTATGCTGACTCTATGCATGAATCCCCCCCAAAATGCCCATCGTTGACAGCCCTGCTCAGTTCTTGTAAATTCATGGCTGTGGCTTCCTTTATGAAGTCAATCCTTGCCATATGTGATTCCCTAACTGCATCTGTGAAACAAATGAAGATGTTAAAATCCTGTTAAAGTCACACACTTATTAACTCCACTGTTGCAACATAGTTCTTGTTGTTGTTAGTCGCAAAGTCGTGTCCGACCCATTGCGACCCCATGGACAACACTCCTCCACCATCCTGTCCACCATTCCTGTCCTCCACCATCTCCCGGAGTCCACCTAAGCTCACACCAACTGCTTCAGTGACTCCATCCAGCCACCCCATTCTCTGCCGTCCCCTTCTTCTTTTGCCATATATTGTTCCCAGCATTAGACTCTTCTCCAGGGAGTCCTTCCTTCTCATTAGGTGCCCAAAGTATTTGAGTTTCATCTTCAGGTTCTGGCCTTCTAAAGAGCAGTCAGGGTTGACTGGTTTGATCACCTTGCGGTCTCCTCCAGCACCACAATTCAAAGGTCTCATCTGCAAGGTATCATCTGCAAAGGCTTTTTGCGCTCAGCCTTCCTTATGGTCCAGCTTTCACAGCCATACATTGCAACTGGGAAAACCATAGCCTTGACTATATGCACTTTTGTCGGCAGGGTGATGTCTCTGCTTTTTAGCATGCTGTCTAGATTTGCCATAGCTCTCCTCTCAAGGAGCAAGTGCCTTTTAATTTCTTGGCTGCAGTCCCTATCTATGGTGATCTTGGAGCCCAGGAAAATAAAATCTGTCACTACCTCCATTTCTTCCCCATCTATTTGCCAGGAAGTGAGAGAACCAGATGCCATGATCTTAGTTTTCTTAATGTTGAGTTTCAAGCCAACTTTTCTGCTCTCCTCCTTCACCCACATCAAGAGGCTCTTTAGTTCCTCTTCACATTCGGCCATTAGAGTGGTATCTCTGTATATCTGAGGTTGTTGATATTTCTTAATTCCAGCTTGTGATTCATCTAGCCCAGGGTTTCACATGATGTGCTCTGCATATAAGTTAAATAGGCAGGGTGACAGGACACAGCCTTGCTGAACTCCTTTCTCAATTTTGAACCAATCAGTGGTTCTATGTTCAGTTCTCACTGTTGCTTCTTGACCTGCATACAGGTTTCTCCAGAGACAAATAAGATGGTCTGGTATTACCATCTCTTTAAGAACTTGCCACAATTTGTGGAGATCCACACAATCAAAGGCTTTAGCATAGTCAATGAAGCAGAAGTAGATGTTTTTCTGGAACTTCCTAGCTTTCTCCATGATCCAGTGTATGTTGGCAATTTGATCTCTAGTTCCTCTCCCTCTTTGAAATCCTCCTGTACTTCTGGTAGTTCTCGGTCCACACACTGCTGGAGCCTAGCTTGTAGGATTTTGTGCATAACTTTGCTAGCATGTGAAATGAGTGCAATGGTGCGGTAGTTTGAACATTCTTTGGCATTGCCCTTCTTTGGGATCGGAATGTAAACTGACCTTTTCCAATCTTGTGGCCACTGTTGAGTTTTCCAGGTTTGCTGGCATATTGAGTGTAACACTTTTACTGCATCGTCTTTTAGAATTTTGAATAGCTCACCTGGAATACTGTCACCTCCACTAGCTTTGTTGTTGCTCAGACTTCCTAAGGCCCATTTGACTTCACATTCCAGGATGCCTGGCTCGAGGTCAGTGACCACCCCATCATGGTTATCAGGGATGTTAAGCTCTTTCTTGTATAGTTCCTCTGCCATCTCTTCTGCCTCTGTTAGGTCCCTGCCATTTTGGTCCTTTATCATGCCCATCTTTGCATGAAATGTTCCCTTCAAATCTCCAATTTTCTTGAAGAGATCTCTGGTCCTCCCTATTCTATTGTTTTCTTCTATTTCTTTGCACTGTTCATTTAAGAAGGCATACTTATCTCTTCTAGCTATTGTCTGGAATTGGGTGTACCTTTCTCTTTCTCCCTTGCCTTTTGCTTCCCTTCTTTCCTCAGCTATTTGTAAAGCTTCCTCAGACAGCCATTTTGCTTTCTGGCATTTCTTTTTCTTTGGGATAGTTTTAGTTGCTGCCTCTTGTACAATGTTGCGAACCTCTGTCCATAGTTCTTCAGGCACTCTGTCTATCAGATCTAATTCCTTAAATCTATTTGTCACCTCTACTGTATATTCATCAGAGATATGATTTAGGTCATACCTGAGTGGCCTAGTGCTTTTCCCTACTTTCTTCAACTTAAGCCTAAATTTTGCAACCAGAAGCTCATGATCTGAGCCACGGTCAGCTCCTGGTCTAGTTTTTACTGACTGTATAGAGCTTCTCCATCTTTGGCTGCAGAGCACATAGTCAATCTGATTTCTGTGTTGACCGTCTGGTGATGTCCATGTGTAGAGTCGTCTCTTGGTTGTTGGAAAAGAGTGTTTGTTATGACTATCATATTCTCCTGACAAAATTCTACCAGCCTGTGCCCTGCTTCATTTTGTAGTCCAAGGCCAAACTTGCCTGCTATTCCGGTTATCTTTTGGCTTTCTACTTTAGCATTCCAATCCCCCATGATGATAAGGACATCATTTTTTGGAGTTAATTCTAGAAGGCGTTGTAGGCCTTCATAGAACCGGTCATCTTCAGCCTCTTCAGCACCAGTGGTTGGGGCACGGACTTGGACGATTGTGATGTTGAATGGTTTCGCTTGGATTCGAACTGAGATCATTCTGTCATTTTGGAGATTGTATCCTAGTACTGCTTTTCCAACTCTTTTATTGACTATGAAGGCTACTCCATTTCTTCTGAGGAATTCTTGCCCACAGTAGTATGGTCAGCTGAATTAAATTCACCCCTTCCTATCCATTTTAGTTCACTGATTCCTAAGATGTCGATGTTCAGTCTTGTCATCTCTTGTTGACCACATCCAGCTTGCCTTGATTCATGGATCTTACATTCCAGGTTCCTATGGAGTATAGATCTGTGCAGCATCGGACTCTCCTTTCACCACCAGATACATCAGCAACTGAGTGTCCTTTCGGCTTTGACCCAGTCGCTTCATTCTTTCTGGTGCTACTAGTCCTCTGCTCTTCCCCAGTAGCATATTGGACACCTTCCGACCTGAGGGGCTCATCTTCCGGCGTCATATCTTTTTGCCTTTTGGTACTGTCTGTGGGGTTTTCATGGCAGAGATACTGGAGTGGGTTGTCATTTCCTTCTCCAGTGGAGCACGTTTTGTCAGAGCTCTCTGCTATGACCTGTCCATCTTGGGTGACCCTGCACGGCATAGCTCATAGCTTCATTGAGCTACACGAGCCCCCTTGCCACGACAAGGCAATGATCCATGAAGGAGACATAGTTCTTAGCAAAGACTCAAACGTCTAATCTTTAGTCTAGTCAGGAACTGCTTTTGATCTCAGACTTAGTGTGTTCCACTTGACCCAAGTAGCACTTGCCCAATAGTAGGAACTACTTCTTTTCTACAACAAAATGCTGCTGATTTATACATTAAGTAGTTGGAGGACACGGTTGGGAGCACGGTGTTTCATTCATGTCCTACTTGTGAGCTTCCTGTGTGCAGCTTTTTGGCCACCATGTGAACAGAATGCTGAACTAGATGGACCTTGGCCCAATCTAATATGGCTCTTCTTATTTATGTGTTTCTTATGTGAAGTAAGAGAACATGGACATCTGAAGCAGGGGACATAAGAACTCTCAGTCTAAAATTACCTAGTCGCACCACTGCCTCTTCCTACTGCAAATCTCACATAACTACTTTTCTGTCTTAGATCCTAGCCATGATGTCCTCCATAATCAGTCTCTCATAGAAACAGATTTTAGGGCTTTAGAAAATAACTCAATGAAAATATTGACCGAATTTGTGGCATCTGTGAAAAGGGGAATTACATGTAAGAGATCACCAGGAAAGTAATCAAAAATAACTTTGTCAGAATCATAATTATACAAATTCAAGGTGTACCCACACTTGGAATTAGGAAGAGGACATCCAGTGAATTTTAAGCTTGCTAAATTCTCCAAAAATCACTACCACACTCTTTTTTGCTAGCTCCCCATTTTGATTTTCCCACAGATCATTGAACATGGAAAATGCACATATCTGTTCATGTGTTTCAGAAGTGTGCACTTCTATGAATTAAAACACACACTTCAATTTGTGCCTCAAAAAATCTCATTTTCCCCCATATGTGATTGTAACTTCAAAAATTTACCAACAATTCTTTTAAAGAGCCATTCTGCTTGCATTTGCATTCAAGTTTGTGAATGGTAGATTTCTGCATGATTTGTGAAGAGAAACAAAATTCCCATATATCTCTGTAAAAATATTATGGGCATTTTTTATCTCTGCAGCTCAAAAAGTATAGTGTAAAGTTAGAACAGGTACAGAAAAGAGCAAACAGAATGATCAGGAAAAATTACATTTAGAACCATTAAGTACTTTTGAGGAAAGGCGGTGGTAAGGAGGGGTGTATAAAAGAGGTATATAAAATTGTGAGTTTTGTGAAGCAAATGGAAAGGGAGATACTGTTCTCTTTTTTCCATAACACAGTGGCCTCAGGTTATCCATTGAATCTGAAAGTCAGGAGATTCTGGAAAGACAAAAGAAGCATCTTTTCCATAGCACATAGTTGAATCTCACTGTGTATAGTTAAATTTATGTGATGTGGTGATGGCCACAAATGCAGATGCCTTCAAAAGAAGGATGAAGACATAAATTAATGGATGATACATCTGTGAATGGCAACCAGTCATGATGGCCACATGTCCCTCCAGGATCAGGGAAGCAACATTCCTCTGAATACCACTAGTTGAGGCATCAGTGGGAAAGTACTATTGTGAACATAGTCTCTCTGCTGGCTTCCCACAAGGATCTAGTTGGGCACTATGGGAAATGAGGTGCTGAGATAGGAAGGTAAGCTATAGGCAATCTGGTGCCCTCCATACATTTTGGACTATAAGTCCAAACCAGCATGGTCAGTGGTCATGTCTTATGGAAATTGCTGATGACCTGTTGTTGTTGTTGTTACATTTCCATAGTGCCCATAGCCAAAGCTTTCTGGGTTGTTCACAAAATTTAAATCACCCATCCAGAGTTCAACCAAGTCCAGCCCCACTTAGCTTTCAAGATTAGACAGGGTCAGTAACCTCAGAATCCCTATTCAGAATGGTATAGGGATCTAGGAAGCTCTCCTGATATCTTTAGGATCTTTTGAATTGCTTGGTAGCAGGGTGCATGTTGCTTGTCTCTACCCATGTTTTATTTGCATATTTGAAAACTACCAAGCTTTACAAAACCTCAGTAAGATTGACTTCTGTGAAGAAAGATAAGTCTGGGTAACACTGCCCATAAAGCAGCATTTAGTACTTATGCATGTTTGTGAGAATGGCTTGACTGACAGCTGTAGAGGGAAAATTATCTGAGGCTGATGCAAACAGGAAAGCAAATGGGAATTGATTTTTTTCTCATGTTACCTGGGGAAGAGACTTCAGTACAGGGCCCAGTGTAGAGAAACAGAAACTTCTGGATGGAAATAGTGTCTTCTGTGGCAGACATAGCTTCTGTGAACACCCCTCCACCAAGAAAAAAGGGGTTTTACAGATTTCTGTGTAAGAGAAAACCAGGGAATGAAATAGCTACAGCTGTCTTAGGAATTGAAACAAAGCTAGCAAACTCCAGAATATTTATAGATTACCAAACATAACAGCAGTAATGTTTAGCTGTCATATTTTTCAACTTTCAGCTGTTAGGGACAGGAAAACTGAAACATTCTCACTACTGCTCTAAAATATATTTGTTACAAAAGATATTTTTTCCAGGCTATCTATTGTTTTTGAAGTATGCCGTTTTCTGCACTTCCAATTTAACACCCCACTATTCATTTATCACTGTAGGGCATCATGGACAGCTGCAGACTAAAGATTCAACTGGATATTGGCAGACTCGTCTCACAGAAATTTAATGTTGCCTGAGGATACAGCTACTGTCTAATTTTGCCTAATGAGCAAATGCAGTACAACTTGGCTGTTTGTTCTTTGGTTTGTTCTTGTTGATCTCTCCAGTAATGTGATGCAAATCCTCTGTCTGACACCGCAATTTACTTTTAACATTTGTTGTATTCCTTCTGTCTTAATCTAGATCTTTGGAGTAGCTACAGACCACCAGTCCTCTCCTTTTGATACTATCCTCGCTTGGTAAAAGTCAGTTCAGTTTTACAAATGTATTTGTTCATTACTTCAGATTGTATGCTGCTACAATTGCACATATCTGGGATCTCTGTGCAGCTCACAACAATTAAAATGACACAGCATACTAAAATCAGACATAACATTTAAACATATTAACAACATAATCAAGATATAAAATATGATTATCATTATAGGCTTTTGCTGCATTGTAAGGTATTGACAGCATTGATATTTGTGCACACAACTAAGA
Organism: Varanus komodoensis; assembly: GCF_004798865.1. Classification (NCBI taxonomy): domain Eukaryota; kingdom Metazoa; phylum Chordata; class Lepidosauria; order Squamata; family Varanidae; genus Varanus; species Varanus komodoensis. Next base: position 61,010,244 of record NW_025335268.1, read on the forward strand.
ACCATAGTCTCCTGATGCTTGTGTGTTCATCTAATAACTCCACACAGACTCAGATCTTGGAGAAATGGATGAAACCCATTTCTAACAACAGTAGATGGCCATTTAAGTGATAAAGTGTGGAACCCTTTTCCCACCCACAATCTCCAGAGGTGCAGCTAAGCTTTGATTATGAGACTGAAATTCAGGTTACATGCTGATGGTTACATATGCCCTCTAGTTCAGTGGTTTTCACCCTTTTTACAGCTGGGGACTGGCAAAATAGGGGAAAAAATCAGGGCGCATTGAGGAAATTTTAAAAAAAAAACATTAAACACATAATATAGTATTTTGTGTATTAATTTTTCAATATAATACTAAAAATGATAATTTTCTAAAATAAGCAGAAACCAATCAGTAAAGCATGATAATAAAAGAATAAAATATTAAAATTAAATGCAATCAAATACAGCCAAATTTTTTAGAAACCAATATTTAATTCAAATAAGGCTAATGTGAAACCTGTTGTTGCTTCTTTTCAAGAATACTTGACAGTCATGGCTACAGTGTCTGAGAGACGAAGCACACAGACAACCATTCTGTTTCTCTGTTTGGTTTTTATTAGTGACAGGGCTGAAAAACTCTTTTCGCACAAATATGTGGTAGAAAATGCAAGAAAATAGGAAGCAATTTAATAGCTCTGTAACTGAGAGATGGATATTCTTTTTCCAGTGATATCCAAAATTGTGACAATGATTGCATTTTATGTTTGGACACCAGAGTGACATCAGAGCTCTTTCCTACCTCCTGTAGGATCAGTTGGGTTCCCCTGGTGATGGCAGCAGGGCTGAGTGAGTAAGGAGAGCGGAAACTGAGTTTGATTTGCTGCTCTTATATGCTGCCCCTCTGCAGCTCCCCCTCGGCTTTTTCACCAACCGGCAGGAAAGAACTGGTGCCAGTCCACAGACTGGTGGTTACAGACCGCTGCTCTAGTTAACCATGTAGCCACTGTGTGACTAGAATGCTGGACTAGATGGGTCTTTATTTGACATAGCACGGCTCTTCTTACATGCATTTAGAGAGGAGGTTTAAACTGGTGCTGTGCTGAATATTTTGAGAGGGGAATTTTCAGTAGTTTGTGTAGGTGGGACAAAATTATGATATCAGCAAAGAAGAGGAAGAAAGGATTGTGTCAATGATATGTCTATGAAGAGCCAGGAGCTTCCTGAACCTTGCAAGTGTAGATGGCCAAGGTGTCTTTTTTCTTATTTGCAAAATATCCCATGTTCTATGACAGCAACACTCCTGGAATGCCCAAGAGACCACATGGCATAACTAAAGCTTTGGGAGCTTCAGATACTTTCTTTCACATTTTCCTTCTCTACTCTTTGGGTTTCTGCTTCCCTTCAGTGATGGCACAGAACTAGTTTAAATCTTTCCATCCCTGAATACTGAAAGCTGGATGTTTTGTCTGTATTTAAGTGCATGTAGAGGGGTTTTATGTTAAAAGGGAAAGGCTGTATGGCAGAGGGAGCGAACGAACGAGTGAGAGAGAGGGAGGGGTGGAGTCAAGGGAAATGTCATTCATGGATACTCCACCTCCATTTGTATTTAAACCCATCACAGGTGTGTTACCTCTAACCTTCTTCCCACATGCATAAATAGCATGTGGGAATTCTCTGATGGTGGAGAAAGCTGCCCACCCAGGTAAAATTGAGAAGAACAAAGAGAAGAACACCATGACACTTGATTCCCTCTGGCCTTCAACACTTTCAACAACCCCCAAATTAGACACTTATTTCTTCCAAGTTGCTTACTGGAGAAAGTATAGCCCTATTCTGGCCTGTATGGAATAATCACACAAGAGAAGACATAAGTGGTTTTGTCCCCCTATGACTAGGGTGACAGTCCTCTTGTATCCATGGGCCTCCCCATGATCTGAGATGATGATTTTCCAGGGCAATGTGCTAAAGCTCCCGTTCATCTACATGTTGATTCTGCACAGATCCCGAATAGGGCTTACGTGTAAGATGAATTACGTGTTCATTTTCAGTCACCCCTAACACTGGTATCTAATTCTGCTGAAATCAAGTTAACCACAATGAATAAGTGTTTGGTTGATCTGAGGCCTATGTTGTTTGTTGTTGCTGTTATTTTGGTACATATGTTGGCACATCAGTTTGCTTAATATGCATTAAAGCCAGAACCTTGTACCCATCACAGAGTGAACATTGTTGAAATTCTTAGTCTTTGGCATTATTACTAATGGCAGAGCATTGTCTATTATGTAAGTACCTGACAACATGTTGTTATAGGGAATTGCATTAAGGATAGTGCCAATCATAATTGTTGCTCAAAAATGTTTATTATAAGGGGAGAAATTGTTATCAAGGACCTTTGCATCATGAAAAGAACAAACCTTATAGGAGTGTGTCCTTGTTCAAGAAAAGAGTTCTTTTCAATACTGAGAAAAAAGCTCTTAGAGCTTTAAAAATTACTGTATTTAGGTCATCCCATCTCAGTATGGATTAAGAGACCTGGAAATGTGTTATAGACTGGTAGAAACCTTAATGTTCATGGGTTGCAGCATCTTCCTTCCAAGGGAAAAAAAGTTGAACTATCTGGAAGTTTTAAATTTGAAAAAATGAAAAAAGGAGACCATACATAAGGTTTATAAAAATATGCATGATGGGGAGGAAGTGAGAAGGTGATGTTTCTTTTTAGAGATGTGAATCATATCTGAATCCTGAATCAGGCAGATTTGGGCTTCATGCAAAGTGAAGAAACGAAATTTCAGTTTGCTCTAAAAATTATTTTAGGTTCTCCTGAAGCAGATTAGCAACCGAAAAATTCAGAAAGGGATTTGATATGTCTACAGAAATGTATACATCCCCATATTCCAAAACACACACACACACACATACTATATACAGTATTTTAAAAGGTCACGATAAGGAGAGACAGATGACATACCATATCATGACTGGCTTGTCTAGCTATGAACCAAGGAATAAAATTCCCAATGTTTTAGGCAGGCAGGTTGAAAGACTATGCCATAAGTGGCTCCTCTTTCTTAAAGCAGTATTTTGTAGCAGTCTGTTGCCTTTGGCAACAAAGGCAGCAAAAGCACTCAGGTATTCCAGAAACATCTTAAATGTCATCCTTAATTGAGAAGGACCTGCACTCACTGCTACTCTTTTGACGCTTGGCTGCTGCTGACACCACGTGCCCAAGCAGGTATGTGTAGTTCCACTCCATCCCCACAATCTGCATCAGGCTGAAAGGAACCAAAGAAGAATCTTGCTGGACCAATCAAGAGGCTTCTCTGGTCTAGGGTCCAACAGCAGCTAAGCCAATCAGTTGCCTGTAGGAATAAGTGGGAAGGCAAGATCAGCCCTCACAAGCCTTTCCCTTCAGCTGGCATACAGAGACATTCTCCTGGAAGTAATATATAGTCATCACAATTAGTAGCCACAGATAGACCTTCTCTCCCCTTCGAAAGCCATTCAGATTTGTAATGTTCAAGCTATCTAGGCTGGTGCTCCTGTTAAAGCAGGAGTGAACAACTTGTGGTTTTCCAGATGCTTTGTCCTGCAACTCCAGTCAGACCAAGCCAGCACTGAGAAAGGTGGGGGAAGGTGGGAGTCATAGGCAAAGCATCTGGATGACCACCAGTTGCCAGCCCTGTTTTAATGCTGTCCACCACTCGGGTTAAACCTTTTGCTAGTAATTGCATGATCAATAAATGCCAATATTCATAAGGTATCTGAGAGTTACCATGTGACTGGGTTAAGTTTTACTCATGAATATACTGGGATTCATTTACCACCAGCCAATGCTTTAATTTGCCATCTAGAGACATACAGCCAACTGTAATAGGACTATAATTTATTTAACGTATATTCATATTGTCATATTGTCTTGCTTTGTTTTGTTTCCTTTATATAAATTCTATTTTGTTATCAGTGGTGTTAACAGTTATTTATAGATCTGTAAGTATTTTATGCATTAGGAATAAAACTGAGTTCTGCTAAGCCACACACACACACACACACACACACACACACACACACACACCATATTTATTTATTTATTTATTTATTTTAGACGCATTTCTAGGCCGCCCCATTCACCGAAGCCTTGGGGCGGCTTACAAATAAATAAATTAAAATACATAAATAGCAATATAAAATACACATAACTGTATAAAATAAGGTGCCCTGACCAAAAAACTTTAAAATAAAAATAACATTAACAATTAAAATGATGCTTGAATAAAAAGGTCTTCGCCTGCCGCCGAAAAACAAATAATGACAGTGCCAGGCGGACCTCTCTGGGCAGCGCATTCCATAGATTGGGCGCCACCGCAGAGAAAGCCCTCCTCCGAGTACCTACCCTCCTAATTTCCTTCACGGAAGGTTCCCGGAGAAGGGCCTCTCCCACTGATCTCAGGGGGCGGGCGGGCACATATGGACGTAAGCGCTCCTTCAGGTAGCCAGGACCCAAGCCATTTAGGGCTTTATAAGTGATCACCAACACCTTGAATTGGGCCTGGACTTCAATGGGAAGCCAGTGAAGCAGACAGAGGACAGGAGTCATGTGAGCATAACACCCAGTACCCGACAACAGCCTGGCAGCTCTATTCTGAACCAATTGAAGTATCCGGACCATCTTCAAGGGTAGGCCCACATAGAGCGCATTGCAGAAGTCAAGTCGGGAAGTCACCAACGCGTGTGTCACTGTTGCCAGGCAGTCGTACTCCAGGTAGGGGCACAGCTGATGGATCAGCCGAAGCTGAAAGAAAGCGCTCCTTGCCACCGCTGTCACCTGAGCTTCCAGTGAAAGCTCTGGGTCGAGGAGCACTCCCAAGCTGCGGACCTTGTCCCTAAGAGGGAGTGCAACCCCATTCAGGACTAGGTTCAATTCACCCTCTCCGAAGCTCGATCCGCTGATCAACAGGACCTCCGTCTTGTCTGGATTGAGCTTCAGTTTATTGGCCCTCATCCAGCCCATTACCTCAGCCAGGCACCGGTTCAGCACAGCCACTGCCTCACCTGGATTGGTGGAAAACGAGAGGTAGTGCTGGGTATCATCAGCGTACTGATGATTCCGCAGCCCACACCTCCTGATGACCTCTCCCAGTGGTTTCATGTAGATGTTAAACAGCAAAGGGGACAAAATGGACCCCTGCGGTACTCCATGGCATAGCTGCCATGGCGCAGAGCCATAGTCCCCCAGCACCACCTTCTGGAATCGACCGTCGAGATAGGAGCGGAACCACTGCAGAGCAGTGCCTCCCAACCCCAGTCCCGCTAGCCTATCCAGAAGGATACCACGGTCGATGGTATCGAAAGCCGCTGAGAGGTCCAGAAGAACCAACAGGGACGCACTCCCCCTGTCCTCCTCCCTGCACAGGTCATCATACAGGGCAACCAAGGCAGATTCAGTACTGTACCTGGGTCTGAAGCCGGACTGAAATGGGTCCAGATAATCAGATTCATCCAAGAGTGCTTGGAGTTGTCCCGCCACCACCCGCTCCAACACCTTGCCCAGAAACGGGATGTTGGCCACTGGTCTATAATTAGTGGCCATCTCTGGATCCAATGACACTTTCTTCAGGACCGGTTGGACTACCGCCTCCTTTAAAGAGGCAGGTACCCGACCCTCCCTCAGAGAAGCGTTAACCACTTCCAAGATCCAGATCCCAATCCTGTGCTTGGCGTTATTTATTAACCAAGACGGGCAAGGGTCCAATAGGCAAGTGGTGGGTCGTACTCGTCCAAGCACCTTGTCCACATCATCAGGCCGCAATGTAGCTTTCTAGAGCATCAAAATGTGTTTAAATAGCTGGATAATGAACTGGACCTTGTAGAAGTTTCCCTTTTGTATTCGTATGTCCCACAATGTACTCCTAATCAAGTGCAATCATAAAGGATTTTTTTTCCCAATGACTGCTGCAGTTTGCTCTCTAGTTCTTGCATTTTTTTTCCTCCTGGGCAGTTAGCTCCATGAAATCTTTTACAGTTTCATGATTATATCCTACTAGTACACGTTAATCTAAGTAACAGTAAACAGTATCATTTTAAAAGACTGTAATACTTTACATGCTATGAAATTAAACTCTTTAATGAATAGCTAAGTAAAGTAAAGTATCATAGAGTAGGGACAAGCTTGTTGAAGAATAAAGTTGTACCATTCTGAGATACAAATGATGCATGGCTTCTAATTATTATCAGCTTTGGATTTAAATCCATATGCTATAGTGTGTGAGTAGTATAACTGCCATTCAGTCTTGGAAACTCTGCAAGTAAAAAGGGCACCTTTACAGTCAGGTCCAATAACTTTCAGAAGGCCAGCTGGCAGCCCACAATTACAGCCAGATTTCCAGTCTCACAACTGTTTTATCACGAATAAACTAAGTGAGGAGGAGGGGGACTTGGGAGTACAATAAAGGTGACTGCCAAGTGGGCAGCTATCAGAGATACATCTAATGGGCTCCCTGGGCATATTTATAAATGAAGTACAATTATGGAATTAGATGTTACACCTTAGGCGGGATTGTTCTTTATGTCACCATGGCTCCATCTGAAATGGAGAACTGAGTTCCAAATGGACAATGGAATTCCCCTGCCCCTGGTGACATTAGACTGCTATCATGTGGGCCCAAAAGTCCCACAACACTCAGTGAAGCTCCTGTCCAATAAAGCACGCACAGGATTGGACTGCAGAAGTCTCATGCTAGCAGGAGAAGCAAAAGAAGTCTTCACATTGCCTTCAGCTGATCTAATTTCTCCAGCTTGGTCTTTTTAACAGAACCCATTGCAGACAATGCTGCTTTGTTAATACTTCCAAGAATGGTATAGGAATGGAAGACTTCACCAGTGATCCTTCGAGTAGAGATTCTGTTTTTTAGAAAATTTCCCCTCCAGAATTATTTAAAGTAAACCCTGCTTAAAGAAAGTTTTCACATGACTACGAGTTTTCATACAATTATTATATTTTATTCCATACACCGATAAGCATTCAAGGTAGTTTAAACCAAACATAGATGATAACATGAATTTGAAAATAAAATACAAACGACACCTCAATGTGAAACTTGTACAGTATTTCTATGGCTCAGTCATATAATATCCTTCATATATAAATAGTGAGCTGACACATGGTCAATGCACATAAGTAAATCCATATTTTACTAGCTAAAATGAAGCAGCACATGGTCTAATGAATATGAATTGCACATAAGTGAGAATCACTGTAGCTTCTAAGATGTGACCTGCTAAGACAATGCAGGTGGGCACAGATACTTGGTGCTCCCTGGATTGAGACTAGGATGAAAAGAAGGGAGTGTGTGAACTTGGAAACAGAGAACAAATGGATAAGAGATGGAGCCAGAGAAGGAGGAGCAGAAATGAGATTCAAGAAGAAGCTCAAAAGGGCAGAGAAAAATTACATAGAGATCACAGAGAAGAAACAAAATACAAAGAACAGGGCAGTGACTGAACAGAGACCTGTGGAGTTAGGGAAGAACGGAAAAGCTATAAGCCGGGAGAGAATTGGAGATAGGACAGAAAAGGAAGAGAGCAAAAAGTGGTAAGGCTGCTTAGGAAACAGGAAAAAATGCCTCTCTGGGCAGTTCTGAGAAAGTGGTTAGCCTGGTACAGAGGATGGCTCCCAACACAAAAGTCTGGGGTGCAAGGAGAATTGGAGGTACCCCCTTCTCTTGGAACCCATATTTTCCAGGGCACTAGGAGGTCAGGAACACTCATAACCTTGGGGCCAGTTGATCATATACTAACCCATATACAAGAAGCAGTCACTCTTAGTCTTAGCTCAGTGTAGTGGTTACATTGGGACTGGGGCTTTGGAAACCCAGGTTTTAGTCCCTGTTCAGCTGTGAGGTTCACTGGGTGACTTTGGGACAACCACTTACTCTCAGCCTCTCTTATGTTGCAGGATAGTTGCAAGCATAAACTGGAGATGTGGAAGATGATGTAACACACCTTGGTGATGACCATCACCATGTATTTGTCACTCCCCAAAAAAGAGCTCCTAATGTCAACATTATAATTTTTATAGAATAAAGCCATTGTTCTGATCTAGAATCCCCCTCTACATGCAAACTCATACATGCATTATTTGTATTCATTGTTGTCTCATTAATTTCTGCAGCAGTTCCCTAGCAAAAGAAAATACTGGTCTATAAAAAGATTATCCAAACTCTCCTGTTACCCTGAAGGCAATCTATTGCTTGTATATCACTCATAAGGCATTCAATGAATTGTGATGGTCATGTCTATCAAAGAACAATTCCAAAGAGTAATTTAGAACTTATTCAATATAGTAAATCAACTTAGTATTGTTTAAACTACCAAATCTGAACTTCATTAAAATGCCAAATATGCTTTTGATTGCTGTCTAATAGCTGATCTAACATTTCATATGCAGTATCTCCAGTATTCACAATACAATACATAATATTGACCTCTTCAGCCTTGGTCTGTGAATTTGAGGAAATTTTGCTCGATAAACCAAAGTCCTTTCAGTTGCATAAATGGATTTCCAAGTTTTCTCAGGCTCCAACTTTCTGGGAAATCTGTTCAAGGCCATGCACTGAACAGATGTGCTCTTTAGGTCATATGCATATGGTTCACTGTAATCAATTCTAGCTCCATCACTATCTGGATGAGACTTGGGAGATCTGCATTGTAGACCCAGCTGGGTAACTTTGGGCCAGTCACTGATTCTCAATCTAATATACCTCACACGGTTGTTGGGTATATAACATAAAGAAGAGGCGGATCATGAAAGTTGCCTTGACTTCTGTGCAAAAGGAAAAAAGAATGTGGTATAAATGCAATGCAACAGCAACAACATTAGGGAAATGTGCTTAATTCACAATGGGCAGTACTCAACACTGCTGTCCAGCCTCCACCACTTCCATTGTGTTTATGGGACCCATATCTTGTTCCATGCACAAATTATATTTATAAATGTAAAACTGACAATGGTTGTTTCTGGAATGAGACTTGTCTTCTTTGGAACCCTTTTTTGACAGCTGATCTGCATTCTCCTGAAAATAAGTATTTCCACTTCCTTTGAATTGCTCAAGGAAAAATTAAATTTTCATTGTACTAGTACTAAGTCCCAATTGTGCAGGGGCAGCACTGAATACTGCCCTAAATTTATATTACTGAATGAGAGCATATAATTAAGACAAGGAGAATCATCGAATGTAATTTGTGAAAATAGCAATGGTTGTGAATCAGAAACATCAGTATATAACTCTGAAATGTCATCTATTGTCATCCAGCTCCCTTGTCGTTTTTCCATAGGGAAACACAGTTTAAAGGAGGAAGTTTTGAAAGCAGACAGCAACTGCTGCATCCAAGTGGGAGTATAACAGTTTCCCTTTAGGCTGGCTTTATCATCAAAATTACCACACAGTTTCTCAACCCTCTATTTCCATCTTAGGTAAGAAAACACTTGGTCTCTCTAAACTTGGTCCAAGTCTCTAAGCGTAAAAGTCAGGCTTGGTCAGAAACAAACCCACACAAACATTGAAAGGCACAGGTGAGTGTTGGAACATGTGACCTCTAGGAGCCAGGCCTTAGGGGAGACTTTTGATTTATGACACGCTGGGCATTTTTATATTCATGCTTGTTGATGGTAGAAATTGTGGTGGCTTCTTGTAAGTCATCCTGAGTATTGGTGAGTTGAATGGTAGAGCAGAAAATGTAAATGTATACGTGCTCATTCATTACACTCCATGGCACAGTGAATGTAATGCAAATTTTCTAGATGCCTTTGCTATGGAAACAGATAGATGGGGTCTTTGATGCCTTCCCAGTGAAGCAAGATTATAATCAGGCTTTCTTTGTGCTAAACTTTCAAAGCAGTGCACAGAGTATCCCGCAATGGATCCTGCTTTGGTACCAACCAGGTGCTGAATATCTCATTCTCCACGCACTGTGCTGGCTGTTTGCCCCTTCTGGTGAAACTGTATGAGAAAGCGCTTTGGCAAAGAGAGGCAATTAATACCCTGCAGAGTAATGGCCATGTACTTAACCCTAATAGGAAGGAAATGCATTACTTTAAAGTTTGCCTTTTAAAGAAAATCCCAACACTTAAAGTGTCTGCCCCTATAGAACAAGTTCCCTACATGGCATTTTGCAATTAATTTCATCTCCTGGAACTAAAAACAAATGATCTAACAGGGAGATTTATGCAAATATGGGATGTCTAGCTCTTTGAACTGGCTGCTTTAAAAAAAGAAAAACAGACATATTTTCCTTGGGGTTCAGTGTTGAAGTATTTTTCTTATTTGTTTCAGGATTGTTGTTTTTATAAAGCAAGCAGGTATTTTCCTATACATTGTATTAAATATCTCTTTTGAAAGGAAATGCTAAAATGTAAAAAAAAAAAAACCCACACACAAGAAAAAAAGTAAGCCTAAATGAGATAGAACTTTTTAAAATGACTGAATATTCATCTGATTTAAGTGCAGTGAAGTATATGTGTCCATACTTATGAACATATATTTATAGAAAATATATATCTGGGCAAGAACCAGCCAAACACTTTTAAGTCCCATTGATCTGAAATGCTAGCAATTTATACCCATGTGTGTTTTTTTTAATTGAGCCCTGAAATCAATGCAAGTCAGACAAAGCTGAAATAGACCTCCCATTGCAGTATTTCATTTGCAGATGGCTAAGCTGAGGGGTCATTTTGACTGTTTACAGAGCTGAACATGAAATCTTTCTGCTTCTTACATTGCAAGCTTTAGTTAACTGCTTGAGCACATAAAAGAAGAACCTGAACCATCCATTCAGTCCAGAATGTTGCCTGTTTTATTTGTATCTGTTTATAATTCCATGCATACCCTGCTTTCCTTCTTTTTCCTTTTTCCACTGTAGCTTCTGAGAGCATCTCATAATCAGTTCACAGACACATGAAAATAAAATTCCACAAATATCTTCAAGCAAGAACTATAATTAAGCCTATATTCCCTTTATGGAATGGGGATGCAGCCTGGGGGAGCCCTTCCAAATCTCCAGACCAAGTTCCTCCTTTCCACCTGACCATAATCCTAACCAGGTGCTAGGAAGAGGGTTGGAATACTGTGAAATACTGGAATTCTGTGGAATACATCTGGAATGCTGTGTCCAGATCTGGGCACCAAGATTTAAGAAAGATGCAGATAATTAGAAAGGGTGAAGAGAAGGGCAACGAAAAATGATACACTGCCCTGTGAATTAAAACTGAGTGAACTGGGCATGTTCAGCCTTGAGGAGGGAAGGCTTAGGGGCAGTGATATCCCTCTATGAGTACCTCAAAGACTGTCACAAAGAGGAATGTCAAGATCTCTTCTTGCTGATACCAGAGTGTAGGACACAGAATAATCAGTTTAAGTTGTGACATCCCAGATTCAGGTTAGATATCAGGAAAAGTTTCCTCACTATCAGAGCAATACCACAGTGAAACCAGTTGCCTAGAGATGTTGTAGGCTTCCCCACAAGACAGACATTCAAAAAGAAACTGGACAGCTATCTGAGTGGATTGGTGTAAATTGGCACCCTTCAAGAAGAGGGTATTCTTGGAACCAATGGCCTTCATGGCCCCTTCCAACTCTACTATTCCATGATTCTATGATTCTAAGAATAAAATGGTTACCACAAGTTGCCTAGATAGTACAAAATATATCACAAGTAGAAAGGGGAGAGGCATGTGCTTTAGGGGACCTTCACCCCTTAATACTTCCACCCCCAATTCAAGTCAAAAATTTGTTCAAAGAAAACATTTGGCTCCACCTTGTCTTAAAATGCTCAACTGTGAAAGAGCTGTGCCCTAGGAATGCATCCACTGAGAAGACATGGGCTGAGCTGGAAAGAGGCTGCATTGAAGACTGCTAAGAGAGAAGCCACAGCATGAGTAATTTGTTAACTTTTGTCTTCTTCACAGGATCTTTTATAGTTTCTTGCCAAATTGGGTCAACAAAAGACAACAAAATCTCCCTATCTTGGAGCAGGAAGAGGTACCTCAGGAAAAACAAATCTCTCTCTCTCTCTCTCTCTCTACACACACACACACACACACATTTCTGTCTATAAAGAAAAAGATAGTCCAACAGCCAAGCAAAATAATATAAAAATACTCGTCTGCCCACACAATCCCAGAATGTTCCTCTGCCAGATGGATGGGTGAGTTCCACTGCATGTTCTGCTTATATGAGTAGAAACATGTGATGCGTATAGGTCTATTTTATACCTGCTGCACCAAATCTCAGAAGGCTTTGGGCCAAATTCCTAGTTTTGTAAGACTTTGGGTCAACCAGACTCACATTATTTGCTATGGCAAGTTTGAATTGCTGTCTGTCTCCTCACCATGCACACACACAGTCCAACAGTCTGCTTTATAAGCAAAATGTTAGAATGTATTTGAATAAGAATCTTTTCTCTGTCTCTCCCCTCCTCTCTCTGTTGCCAGTCCCAAAGTAGTGGCTGTTGCTGCTAGCTACTTCCTGGTTCCTCCAAGCAACTCATTCAGGCTAAATCTAACAGTTTTGTATCGTCACATCTCTTTGTTTTTGAGAAGAAAATAAGTAAACTAATAAAATAAACTAGAAATGTACACATAGCTTTTCAGATATGCAGGTCACCTATTTCAAGTGTATGATGTGCCTCAGTAATGACCTTCTCCAGCTGTCACCCTTTTTTCTTCTCCCCCTTGCTACAATGTCTTCTACATTTAGCTGCCTTGCACTATCCTCGTGTATGTCTCTGGCCAGGTGTTCTTTTCAGATGATCTAGAAATGGACATATCCCTGTTACTTCTGCTTTTCCCAAGTATTTCCTAACATTAAAAAAAGGTGGGTTGTACTTTGCCATTACTCTGAGTATATTCAGACAATAAAGTTGTGTGTTCAAAATCCCAGGCCTTCATGGAGTTCTCGAGCTCTGCTGCAAAAAAACCACAACTCATTATCTGAACACATAGTATTTTGTATCCCATATTATACAAAAGGTATTTTAAAAAAAATCTTGCATATGACTGTTCTGGCAGAGATATCTGATAGTCCTAGCTCCCAAAAATTTGAAAATAATTCATAGTGATCATGGATTCCTTGCCTTCCTAGAGAAACAAAGTCATACATATTTTTGTCCAAGATCCTGCTGGAATGCTATGCTCTTTCTTTGGGTTTCACAGAACTTGCAGGGTTCACATTTCCCCATAACTATCTTTGAAGGTTCATTCCTGACCTGAAGACTGTTCTCCTGATCAGTTGTAGACATCATCCTCTCCTAGTTGTAGCAATTGAACTTTGTGTATTCCATGCGCTGAGGACAGAGCTTCTGATATACTAGCTCTTTTCCCCTGGAAGTTAGCACCATTCACACAAAGGTCATCCTTTACCTGGAAGAATACTGTTATCTCTTAGGATAAGCAATGTTTTGTTTATCACCAACCCAGAAATACCATGAGTTTTAGTCTCTAGAGGATTACTCTTCCTCTGTTAATTGCTGACTCTTTCCCAGTCTTTCATCAGATACAGATAACTGCTGTGTCATATTGGTATAGTATAACATTTCAGTACTGATACTCAGCTTCTTTATGCCTATCACAGGGTACCTGTATCAGTTTTGAAATACCTTGGGAAAGGACTAATGCCTGTGGGCATTCTTAGCCAGTTGTATTTTTCAAAATGCATGGCAAATTTTGTCAGATACCTGGACTCTTCATTCAGCTTAGTACGCCAATCTATTTTTGATGCCACAGGCAGATAATAGTTTTGCTTTTGACAGATCTAGCATTATATTTTCAATACTGGGCAGTAAAATGACTTCTCCCCAATGTTTTATTTAATGGCTTTGAATCTATGCATATCCTGAATTTCCCTAATGATTTTCACATCACACCAAACTCCTTATCCAGTGTATCCTGTTTCGTAGTAGTTGAATAATTCCCCACCCTTGCAGAATTTGGCACTCATCTTTCCTAGCCTGGACTAAAGCTACCAGTAACTTTCCTTTTGAGAAACGTGATGAGCTTCATCCTTGTATCCATGTCTAATTTATCAACTCCTTCTTAACTGTCCATCTCCCTTGTACCCATCCCTGAATTCACTCTGAATGCTGTATCGATTCCAGCCTTCCCACTTAATCAGAATTATACATCACCTCACTATCCACTCTCAGTATGTTCTGAAATTGAACTTTTAGGCATTCCGTAGCCTAAGCCACCTTAAGGCCTAACATTGGCAATACTCTCTGATCATCCACATCCACAGACTCTTGCCTGTATTCCTTGTTGTCTTCAGGCTACAACTGTCAAATTTGCATTTTTCCACCAGTTTTGTTTGAGTATGATTACACATGCTTACAAATCTTGTTAGGCCCTTGCAATGGCTTACTGAGTTCACTAAGTGAGCAGGAATAAGGTTGCACCTGGTAGGACTGTCCAATTGTTGTCCTGTTGAAATTTCCTGTAGGTGACACTACTTTATCTGCTCCAGCAGAATGTGGTCATATTCACTTGTACTCTTCATATTTATATAGTATACCCTATATCTGGATTTACTCTGTTTTGATAGGGATTTGCATATATAGGAGTTAAGTTTGTCTCTAGCACTGGCTGCGGCATTTCTTCTCATAAGATGGGCAATTCTCTTTCTATCAACTGTCCTTCCCCACACAGTATTTGCATTGTTCTGTAGTGTTCACTGTTGCCCTTACATCCAATTGCTTTTTCTCTTCTGTACCATAAGGGCAGGTTCCACTTCCTGCCCTTGTTGGCATTTAATCCTATATTTGGACAACTCAGCTACTGTGGAACTCTTCAAGTATTTCTCTATAGTTGAGACTGCTTCTTCAAACAGTCTCTCCTGTACTCAAGAATTCTGTATTTTGCACACTATCTGATCACTTATCAAGTTACCTTGATACCTTCAAAACTGCATTTGGCTGCTAACATCTTTAAACTGCTGCAATATTCCTCAATTTCTCCCTGCTTTTCTTGGTCCTGCATGAAAAAGCTACATATTTTCACCCTTGCATTCTTTATGCAGTCGCACGGGGCATGAAAGCAACTTCCACATGCATTACTAAAGTATGCTGTGCTTGGGGAATATTTACACAGTGCCTCATTTACTTCATTCCAATCAAAAATAGAAGCCATTTCTTTTTCATTATCCCATCCTTAATTTGCCATCACGTTGACCACACAGAGATTAAACTCCTTTTTTAAGTTTCCCATACCTGTGCTACATTCTACATTGCAGGTGTTATGCTCTTGGTGGCGTCAGGTTCTCCAATTTTCACCTTTTCTTTCTTTCTCACTTAGTTTTTGTTTTTTGCTAAGTCATTATTTTTTCTTCTCTGTAGGATTCAATCACTTCTGCCACTGTGTTCAGCATTGGTGGATTGAACCTTATGTGATTGATTGATTGATTTATATCCTGCTTTTTTCCTACAAAAGGCTCAAGGCAACTTACATCATTCTCCTCCTCCATCTTATCCCCACAACAACAACCCTGTGAGGTAGGTTGGGCTGAGAGTCTGCTACTGGCCCAAAGTCACCCAGTTGGCTCCATGGCTGAGCGGGGACTAGAACCCAGATCGTCTGAGTCCCAGTCCCATGCTCTTAACCACTACACCAAACTGGCTCTGATCACATTGCTAATCAGATGTTCTGTTTTATAAGCAAAAAATTATGTTTTATTTAAACAAGAGACTTTTCTACAGCACACTTTCAGCTGTGAGCTCTCTCTCTAGACCAAATATAATAGGTCCAGCTGTACTTATTTCCTGGTTCCTCCCAGGAACCTCAACCAGGTATTTTTTATGTGTTGTTAAACATGCACCGGTACACGCTTAGTCATGGCATAGACCAGTGAAGCTTTCTTCTCTTTCATAGAATATTAGAACCAGCAGCTGAGACCTGGAAGGAAAAGAAAAATCCATTGATGATTACCCTTACTAAACATTTGAGAGTTAGACTCAGCTGTTTCATCTGAATTTAATATAAAGTAGCTTTGTTCCTGGCCCTCTCTAGGCACAGACCTGCAATCAGTCTTTTCTTTATAAATTGCCCATTTTAAATGTTAATTGTGCCTTTTAAAGTGGCTTACCCAAAGTCACGCTGCTCCCTGAGTTAGAAAAATCACCAGAGGGTCTTGATTTCCAATCTCTCTCTCTAATTATTAATCACTAATAACTGTAATTACTAATAAGTTGCAGGTGTTTTATTGTGGTAATGGTGCCGCGTACACAAAATGTAATGTAAAACAAACAAAGGGAAAGCTTCAGTTGCTAAACAGATTTCTGAAGTCATCCCCCCCCCTTTCACTGCAATCCTATTGCTATCCATTCAGAAGTCAGTCCCACTGCACAATGGGCTTACTCCCACACAAGTGCTTTTAGGATTGCCACTTTAATGTCTAATCATTCCCTATAGGAAAGGATTTGCACCATTCTGAACATAAAGAGGAGGAGGAGCAGATTGGCTGCAACATGAAACTTGCCTATTTCTGGGTTTGTATGATTACAGAGGGGAAACAAGTCATAGCAGTGTATCTTCCTCTTCTGTGAATGAAAGTTGTCCAGTTAGTGATAATCTTGGCTGGGCTTGGCTAGTCAGGAGGACTGAACCCCGTGAGTGTAAGGGGTTGGGGTGGTTTGCAAATGACCCTGAAACTGAAGCCCAAGCCATGGATTTCTGGATGGTTTGTCAGCCAGCCCAGCCTCCAGCTTTGCCAGGTTCGGACATCATGGCAATCCACACAGGGGGTGTTTATGTTAATTAGGCAGCTTGTGACTGACATGCACAGGGAAGGAAAATAAGCTATCTGACGCATTTTCCCTCCTTGATCATGCTACTGAACTTTTATCTGAGATATGCAAAGAAGAAGAGGAGGAGGAGGAGGAGGAGGAAAGCAAAACACTGCCCCTCTTGCCCTGGGTGCTTGTATTCTGGCCAGGTTCCTGGAGGAAGCTGCAAGTACCGTTAACATCATGGGCACTGACCTGAATAACTTTTTAAGTTACTAGTTTGTGAGTAGAAGTGATTGTGTTCATAGTCTACATGGGGTGGGATGCCCCCAGGAGTCAGCTAGCCAATGTGTGAACTAGAATCTTGTGCTAGATCAGAGATGCGTTGAGGTTCCACGGAATCCACCCTTCTAGAATTTATGGACTTCTTGTGCTTTGTCCTGCCTTGGAAATTGAACAAGCTGAGAGAAAGTCCACAAACACTTGCACAATGGAGGCTGCCCAACCAACCACCTTCTTCCATGTCACGTGCAGCACAAACAAAGCGTGTTGCATCTGGCATGGGAGACGCACAGCATTCACACAGGGCTCCATTCCAGATGAGTGCCACATGAGTGATGGGTGTCCTTGCCAGGATCTCCAACCCAGAGCCACATCTATACAGACCAGAGTCTGGGGAGCCAAGCCCATGAAATCCAATGGATTCCCCCTTCCAAAACAGATTCCTCAGACATCCCTATGCTAGATGAACACTTGATCTGATCCAGATTTTATTATTGTTTTGCTCAAAGAAAGAAGTGTTGTTGCCATTTTGCTAGATGGTATAGTCCTACCAAGTAGTTAGAAAAATCTTAGCACCTTCACCCATTTCCAGGTTGCTTATCAGTTGCAGAAATATGGTATGACCTAGGCCAATACCGATAGACAGCTCGCCAAGTAGGTACATGCACACCATGGTAAGTAACCACTTGATAAATGCTAATCTTTATCCTTAGTGCTAGACTGAATGAAGGAGATTCATTGTGTCTTGCCAGATACATTTCAGTGATGATCAAACACATGTTGGCCAGTTTTAAACAATAATAATTTCATCCTGTGTTGCATCTGCACAAATTGACTGAGCCAAGAGAATCAAGCCAGATGTATTTATACTCTGCCTTTGAATGATACAGTCATTGTAGGTTTGTGTATCATTTTACCTTTCTGCGGCTGTGCTCTCTCTTTGTTTAGTAAACACTTTTGTGTATCTCTGAAGCAAATGAGTGGGCGCACTTTATGCAAATCATGTTAAGTGGTTTTCATTTTCCTTCTCAAATGTTTCTGGTCAAATTCTATTGGAAAAAAGGGATATTTGTTTTAGCTTTGTGGTTTACAAAATACAAGAAAAATAATTAGCCTTATTTGCATTGGAGATTTTTACAGAACATTTTCCAACTCAAAATTATCTAGAAAAGCCACATCACCATTTATCACAACAAATCCTTTTCAAATGAGATGTTCTTGCTTCTGTGTACAATTTCATCTAAAATACAATGAAGATTAATTTTGGTTCTTCAAACCCTTAAAATTTCCAATATTTTTATGTTTATATTTCACTGCTTCTCCCACCCTCTTTCTCTCCCTCTATTTCTCTGTGTGATTCAACCGTATCACGAAGATAAATTATATAATCCAAGAAAAATTTTTGTAACAATTGCCAGAGAGGGATAGCTTCATTTGCTATGATGTTCCCGTTTGTTCCTTGGCATCTCTGAATGTCAAGCCCTTCACAGATAGATGACTAGGATAAGGTTTTGCTATTTGCACTGCTGCTATTCAGAAAAATAAAATAACCAAATAAAATATATCCCAGGTATCTGCTGGGTAGCTCCAATCCCAAATACTTTTAAGGGACAACCACTTAAACTGAATCCTAAGTTTTAAAGCAATTTAATGTCTATTACATTTCCTAAAAGAATTGTTGTATAGCATATTTACTCCACCTACCAAAGGAATCTTATTGTAGCTGTTTTAGCACTTTTATGCATTTGGAAAAAAATAAGATGGAGTAATATAAAGTCTCTACATGATCAGGAGTCAGGGCTATTAAGCCGATATGATTTTCAGTTTAAACAGCAGTCAATGCTGCAGAGAGGTGAGCTTGTTTAGAAGAGGAACAAAAAGTCAGATCCTGTCTGACTAAAATATAATTATGCATTATCAGTAGTAGTTAGAATGAAAAGCATCTCTTTGTCCAGTAATCCTGGGAAAACATATCTCCATTAGGAGCCTAATATTAATTCCAGCTGTCGCTTCAAGGTGATTGGCTACCATTAAAAAAAAATAATCCCTGTGAAATATAGTAGAGTGAAGCAGAATGATGCCAGAAGGAAGAAAGAATTGTACACACACAACTTTATTATTAAGAATTCTGTTCCTAATACCAACCCCTAACTATAATGCATCAATTTTAGGTAGGTTATTGATTAAATCATAATGTTCAATGTTTTTGATCTGATAACAGTACTATAGTTGTTGCCAAAAAGAAAAAGGAAACACCAAGTCAAGAAAATTGACTGTCAAGCTGTCTCTTAGCCTTTAAGATCTGCCAGCTACTATCTTTGGAAAGGCAGGGTGCAGAGATCTCTTTTGATCCTACTTACTGCCCTTGACTGTGTGTCAAGAACCTAGAAAGCACAACTGCAAATGGCCGTGCAGTTAATTCAGAGGGCACGTTGCCATTGTCAGCTCTCTGACTTGAATGTCCATTTGTGTCAATGTGTATGGAAGTGACACAGCCAGTGAAGCCCGTGCCATTCAAGCCCCATTCATTCAGGCCCGTTTCTTGCTCCTATTGTCATTCTCATCTCGCTGGCAGGTAGGCCAACCAGAAAGTTCCCCAATTTGGTCATTTTTTAAAAGTGGCCAAATTATTGTGCTATTTGAATCACCCACGCTTTCTCTGGCTTGTGATCAATTACAATTATTAATATGCTGCTCCATCTTACTGATCTTTGTACTGTTACTGTCTTTGGAATAGTTTTAATAGCATATTGTAAATGTGAACGTATTAGAATTTTTTATTATAGTAAGTTATATATAAGTAGTAATAATAATGCAACAAATAAATGGTCTTTTTAAAAGACCAAGTAATGCTAGGACAGAAAATTCAATGACCCGGGTGGAAAATGACACCACAGAGGGTGAGTAGATGTGTGGCCACCACCCGCACTGCCCATGCACTGGGTGCCCCATGAGCTGAGCCACTGACCATCCAGCTTTGCATCTGCGCAGTCCCAAGACCATGTTAAAATTGTCTCACTCAGCTAAGGGGGTTTTGGGTCACCCAGTGAATCTTTCTGCTGGTAGTGAAGATGGGTGGCAACCCCAGCTCACTTCCCGTTACAGGAATCAATTCACCTCTGTGTGGCCAAGTATCAGGAGCCAACTTTGTAAGCCGCCCCGAGGCTTCGGCGAATGGGGCGGCATAAAAATGTTTTAATAAATAAATAAATAGATAGATAGATAATAAACTTTCCCCTCTACAGGCAGTCCAGATGAAAATGTAAACATGAAGCAGATGGGTGAATGGAAAAGGAAAGAAGGGAAACCTCCAGCATTTTGGTCAGCTTTCGATAAAACATTTGCTTGCTTGCTGGCTGGCTGGCTGGCTGGCTGGCTTGCTCTTTTCCTTTCCAGTATAAGGGAAGATGCTCTATCAGTCTCACCAGCCATCAACTGAATGTAGAAAAAAGTTGACCTGTATTGATCCAAGAAAAGAAGAATGTAGCCTTCCCCAGGCCCTACTAACTTAATCCATTCTTGACATGGCATTCCTCAATTCTCCAGTGGGAACAGTAATACAGCAGCTTTGCCAGGGGGCCTTGCATTTCCTCTTTTTCTGCCTTTAACAACCTGAAGGAAGAAAGGCTAGCATGTACACAGACGTGGGTGAATACAGGGACTCCTTTCTGATTGTCCTTGTTTTCATTTAGATAAAGTCAGGATATAAATAAAATGAATGAATGGTCAGCTTGGTCTATGTATGATTTCATCACAGAATTGAGAAACAGGCACTAAATGAAGACCATTTCCTTTTCTGCTTCTCTGCCACACAGCTTCAAAGTGGCATGGATGTATATCAGAATAATGCAATTGTAAGAGTGCAAAAGCATCCATGAATAATGCCACATTTTCCCTACTCTTCAAAAGAAAAAAACTGAAAAAAAGAAAGAAACTGAAGCAGCTGTTTGAAACAGGAGAAAAACTGAACGGTCATGAAACTATCAAAAGAACTTGAAAGAAACTTAAGCGTCATTTTAATTGTTAATATTATTTGATTTTATCTGGCCAGGGCGACTTATTTTATATTGTTATTTTTTGTATTTTAACTTAATGTTTGTATTTTACAAACATTTTAACTTAATGTTATGTTAAGTTAATGTTTTAACTTGTTTGTATTTTAACTTAATGTTGTGAGCCGCCCCGAGGCTTCGGCGAATGGGGCGGCATAGAAATGTTTTAATAAATTAAATAAATAAATAAATAAGAAATGACGAGAGCACAATAAATGCCTCATGAAGAAAAGCTTTTCTTCTTTTCTCGGTTTTGGGTCAAGGAAGCAAGATAAACCTATGGGCAGGGTAGTCAGTGAGGGAGTCCATATGTAGTGTGGGTGAGTAGGTTCCCTCCCTCAGGTATTTTTACTTATTCGGCATCTTCTGGATGTACACTTTCCTTTTTCTTCATAGGATTAGGTGCAAAGAGGCTGAATATCCAAATTTCCTGACAATTCTGTCCCTCACATTCCATTCATCAATAACAATGAGAGCAAATTCTTTTTTCTCTGATTAGCTGCCCTCTAAAGAGTTCTTTTCCTTCCCCATTTTATGGAGGATTATTCCTCCCCTTTGTTGCCAGTTTCCCTCCTATGAGTGTTTTAGAGAATGGAAAAACTGAAGCTACAGTTTAATAAGAAGCTGCATTTTATTTCAAGTTCTTTAAAGTCTGCAATGTTGACTGCTCTAAGCTATAAAAATGAATGAGCAAACACCACTGCTTGAATTCTAAGCAGAAGCATCAGCATCATGTCTTTTAGGAATCTGTATTTCACAAATTTCACTGAAGTTTTCATTTTCACAGTTGCAAACAGTTTCGAAACATCATTGAAATGGTATATAGCAATCTAATTGTGCTGGGGGGCTAAGGAAAAAAAACGGCTGAGCTATTGCATAGCAACACAGGCCGAATGCTCCATCTACAGCCATTCCAGGCCAGCAACATCAACCACATACTGCCCCAAGTGCTTGATTCAGGGGTCTGGCTACTGAAATTTGGCCACCTGATTTTATGCTTGGTTTCTGATCCAGGAGAAAAACTGCCGGTGGATTGCTAGTGCTGAATGAGTCTATCAGGCTCAAACAGCTTCCACTAAATTTTGTGCAATACTTGTTACTCAGCATCTTTCTAGAGATGGGTGAGAAATCAGTTTCAATTTGGTTTTGATTTAATTTTATTCAATGCACACTCTGTGAAATGTGTACTTGAACTCAATCATTTCAGCTTGTGATGTGATGCATACAGCAACTAAAATACATTCAAAATTCCATACATAAAACATACATGAAAAAACATGCATTTCAAAAACTGTATATGCACAAACTTTGGTCAAGGGAAGAAAAATATGGGCATTTCAGAATTGTGTATGAGTAATAAGCATATCAGTTTGACGAAATGTGCAAAAGAATAGAGAGAATGGTTTGTGTAACCCCACCCTCCATTCTTACAATTCAATGTAGATTTGTGTGTGAATGAACTTTGAGACTGACAATATAGAACCTTGACCAACTCAAGCTTTGGTACATCACACATCCATACATCTATACTATAAACTGAAATGTTTGAGTGACTCTCCCAAGTATTACCTATTCAGCCATTCCCATTTTGCAAATACATGAAAAAAAAAGTCAGATATTATTGTTTTCTTTCTATACTTGGACATGGTCATGAGTTTGAAAAGTAAGCATATCTAAGGAAAGCTTTTATTTAGGGAAATATACAGAACAGCCATATATTCTCAGTTTTCAGACAAACATTCTTCAGAGAATCCCCTTTCCATTTTCTTCACAATTAACAATGAACATATACAAAAGAGTAGGGGCAGGGGGAGAAAATTATATAATGCTTTGTGGGACACAGTATTACATGCTAACTTTATGCAGATGAATGGCATGTTTTATCTCCATAAAACTAAATGAGTTACTGTTCATTGCTATAATTACCAATAATTTCAAAAGCACATAATCCAACTTCACCTTTCAAAGGAAGAAAAAATCCTATTCATGTGAGAAAAGTATTTCATGGGTAAATGGCCTTAATCAACCCTAACCTTAGGAGTTTACATATCAACGTACTAATGTGCTGCTACTCAATTACTGGATAAGATTTTCGTCTGTCTATAGAAGGAGGTTTCTGTTTACTTGGACAGAACATTTGAAATCATTTCATTCCACATTTATTTTCTTTTGCATTTCTATCAGCTCCTTTCACCAACTGCCCCCAGAGGACTGGAGGAATCTTATTAATAACTCTGCTAAGAAGAATGGAACAAGCTAATTTTGTTTCAATGGTGCCACTTCATATGGAAATGTATCCTAACATATCTGGATATCTATCATATTGTCATGACAATGGTATTATTAATGGAAAAATAGCCAGAGGTAACCGTCATTGATGGTAACAGACTTCCATGCTGTGCATTCAGCATTGTCAAAATGAAAACAACCACAATAACAAGCAAGATAAGTCTTCCGGTATGCACTGAAGATCATTAGACTAAGATCCATCCAGCATCTGATTGTTATTTAGCAATGTCAAATGAATACAAAGGAAGTCCCACTGCCTCCTTTCCTGCAGGAAGGAGAAGTGCTGGAGTAAGTCAGTTTGCGTATCACACAGCAGACATGAGCATCATCTTGAGCAGATGGTGAGCAAGGAAAGGGTCTTCACAGTCACGAGCCTTCAAGTTTTGATG
Source organism: Varanus komodoensis (assembly GCF_004798865.1). Classification (NCBI taxonomy): domain Eukaryota; kingdom Metazoa; phylum Chordata; class Lepidosauria; order Squamata; family Varanidae; genus Varanus; species Varanus komodoensis. The sequence goes on from NW_025335268.1 coordinate 61,034,001, forward strand.
TGTATCTCAGGGAGGCTCAGCTGGAACACCTTTTTTAGTCCTTTCAGTACTAGATGCAGTGACATGCATGGGCGTGCAGGCATAGATGGTTATTGATATTCAGAGCAGCCTCAAGATATTTTGGTGACTGAAACGGAGGAGCAAGTGATGCCTTCCTCTTCTAGTCATGCTACTGAGTATCCTTCCATAGGACTGATTTTAAAAGAATATTTTATTTAGAATATTTTATTTAAATATTATATTTAAAGCATAATCCATGCTGCTATGCAGTCTGTCACCTCTTCTCATGAGGCCAAAGATATGACATCTCCTCACCTCAAAAAGTATGGCAGGGCCAAGGGTCAATAATTGCCTTTAGATGCAGCTTGTATTATGGGTTTCTGTGCACTAACGCCACCCTAATTTTTGCAAACTGTAAATATCAGGCAAAATAAGTTCTTACCGACCTCCTGCATTGAATTTCTACCAGCAGATCCAAATTTTCCACATATTCTAACCATTATTTAGATGGGTGGAGGACAAACTACTGCCTGATTGTTTAAGCTGTGGAATTCTAAAGCAATATGGACTTCCTGGTTAAGTGTAGGATTTGGATTCAAATCCTTATTGAACATAACTTACATTGAGTCAGTTAACTCTCTCTCTCTCTCTCTCTCTCTCTCTCTCTCTCTCTCTCTCTCACACACACACACACACACACACACACACACACACACAGACCAATTCTACAGCTACAGTTGTTGTGAGCCTAAAATTGGAGGAAGTGAAGACAAACTTCCACCTTGCTTATGTGCAGCAACATCAGTTTTCTCTCTCTCCCTCCCTTTATTATTTTGAGTATAAATTGCATGTGCAGAGGCTGTGATCTGGATCAGGCCCACCAAGGGGTGGAAGAGTTGTGATAGCACTGATAGCCACTTATGATAGCATCCTGATTTGGATCAAGCCCCTGCACCTTGGCTAGGGTGGAAAGGAACAAAAGACATCCCTGCTCATTGCATCTTTAATATAATGTTGCTTTGGCATGCTGAATCCTCATCTTGACTCTCCCTCCAAGTCAACAGGAGATGAAAAAGGACAGGCTTTATTTTCAATGGACAATACAGGGCAGGTGGGTGGTGAGCTGGCTGGATAGCCCAACCTGTGTGGCCCTGGGAGGTGCCTCCAACCTCATAGCTGCCTTTGCTCACACAGCTTTTATAACTTTACATAAATAATCACCATAATTCTATGCATACATTTTCTCACATGTCCAGTATGTCCAAAGCTATTAATTCACCTCATCTATACCCATTTGAATAGCTAATGTGCAAAACAAAAGGAAAAAGAAAAGAAAAGAAAAAAGGAGGGGGAAGAAAGTTAAGAGATGAGATGTAACACAAAATGAAGCAGGGCTGTACCAGCTTCATCCTTCCATTCCATAACCAGTTTCAGTTTCTGATATTATTCATCAGGATGATAATCCATATCTTTTTTTCTTCCATTGGTCAACATACATTTGTTGGGGTTGTTTGCTGAAGTTTTGCAACATGAAGCTCTCCATGAATACCTTAGACTGGATTTTTGAAAACCTTTCCGTGCTCCCAAAGTCAGCAACAAACTGCTAGAGACTAGGATATAATGATTGGAATGTTTAAAAGCATGCAGTCCTGCTTACCTTCCCTACCTCTTCATTGTTATTCCAGGGTAACAGTAGCCAGTTTTTTAAAAGCAAGTTTGGATCAGAAAACCTACAGAAATCCTTTGTAGACAGCAGTGCCCTTACCTGAAAATGCATCTCCACATCTCTAGTATTGATTATATATGTAGGCTCTGTTTCAGCGAGTTCTCGAAAATGTTACCTTTTGCATTTGGGCAAACTAAAACAATAAGAATGACCCGAAGTCTACTTTGCTTCTTCCCACACACCCAATTTTCTTTCTTTTGGACTGCAGCAGTATAAAGCTTGTGGGTTATAACATGATAATATGTAGTGCAGCCCCAGGCAGTAATTGTACTGAATCTGTTTGCCCAATGCATAATGGAGACAATGACTTACGTGGCTGCAATAGTGTAATAAAGAAAAAGGAAAGCAACAGTGACAACTGACATCTCTAGCTCTTTGGAATGCTGCACAACTCATCACAGTTGAAAACAAGCAATTAAACACCCCCTCCCACTAAATATGCAGGAAAGAAATAGTTCCAATAGAAAACAGGGTGACACCTGAGGTGGGGATATATGATAAGAAATGAGGACAGGTCTGAGGATTCTGGAAAAGATGTACGCCATTGAAGTAACAGTTAAGCTTGCAACTGTACAATTTAAATAAACAACTTCTGGTTCTTTGAACAATACCTGCAGAAACAGCTGTTGCCCACTTCTCCTCTACTACAGGAAAGATACTTAGAAGTATAGAATGGTCAAATAAATAATTAGTGTGCCTGTAGGACATTCATGATCCGAGAAGGTGCAAATTCAGCAACTGGTTTCTCCTACAGTCTTGCTTTTATTCTGTTCATATAGCTGAATCAAAAACTGATTCGTTGCTCCTTTGCTGTTTTTCTTTCATGGAAGGAATGAAACACAAACCACTCTTGGTGTGGACACAATATAGCAAGGAACGTAATGACTTCTAAAAATGGAGATTTCCCACAGGTCTTCCTATTCACTAGTTCTCTCTATACCAGGGGATATTTCTCAGTCACAGAATGTGTTAAGCGGGTTAAGTAAACAAAGTCAAGTCACATGTGTTGTTTACTTCCAGGATAAGCAAAACATTTTCTTATTTGTACCACTGAATCCCACTTGCTTTGTTAACCAAGGGCCTGGTCTCCCTAATTAACAGGCAGAACATTCAACTAAAGCAAAACTAAAGCTCAGCTTTCATTTCAGCTGTAGAAAACAAGATGCCTTTTCCAGTTCAGATTATTTCCCTGTAATGCTTAACTAGCTTCTAGAAGCACTGATTGGAGATCAGTGTGTTTTACATTAGATTAGTTATCTCACCCATCTTTATAACATCCCCAAAAGTAGGTCTATATTATAGGAAACATATTTAGCTTGTGGAAGAGCACACATTAATCCTTTTAAATTGCTCTCTGTTGAGCATTTGTTAACCTATAAGAACAATGCTCAAGATCTTTTATACAAAATCAAAATACTTCCATGTTCAGGATGTGATGCAACAAAAAACTCTAGATACTAATAAATAAATAATAAATAGTTAATTCCTTGAAAGGAAGCATTGACTGATTTAGTTTTTCACTATAAACTCAGTTGAACTTGCATTCTGGTTTTACATGTTATTTGTATTTTGTGAGCACTTGTTCCGATTACAGATGAGTTTAATGTAGTGAAAAGGAGGACAGATTGCATGGCAACTATCTTAGTTCAGGTTCTAGTCAACCCAGACCAGCCTTCCCCAACCTTGTGCCTTCCAAACATGCTTGGATTGTAGCACTCAGAACTCCCAGGCAATGGCCCTGCTGGATGGGAATTCTGGAAGTTGTGACCCAAATGCCTTTGAAGGCCACCAGGCTGGAAAAGGCTGACCTAGGCAGTATTGAGCCAGGTGGGCCAATAATCTGAGTCAGACTTCCTATGGGCCATCACTGGAGGTGTCATACAGCTCCTTATAAAGTAAGCACTGTGGTGCATTCTCCTATCGCAAAGCACAAATATTTTGGCTTGCCTGACGCTTGATGCTTAAACCAGGGACCACTGGCCCAATGTCAGTTAGTTCCCTATGTACCTTGTATCTATGAACCAGAGAGAAATAAACGGAGTCCAACAATCAATGGAAGAAGGACCAAAGCAGAGAGTTAACAATCAGTGCAACACAGCTCAAATCAGTGCAGCTTTTTTGACATGCACACATGAGACAAAAAAACATAAACAAGGGCTAGGGATGAACTCTGTTTATAGAAGGGTACAAGGTACATAGGGAACTAAAGACTGGAAAGCCAAGAATGTAGAAAAAGCAACATGTGAGATAGTTGGTTTGAAATACCAAGGATTTTGAGCACACTATTGTTGTGAAATTCTTAGATTCTGCATTAGCATTGTTCTATAGTAAGAACATGATTCAATAGGTATTAAATACTCATGAATTCCAATGCAAGCAGAAGTCATTCACCCCTACCAGGAGTCATCCATTAGTCCTTTCACCTCTGAACTGTTATGTTGCAGCTTTCAGATCAAGAATGTATTGAAAACTTTTTTTAAAATGTGAAGAGAAAATATGTTTAAATATTTATTTTAAATTCTTATTTAGATGCAATTTTTGTGCTGATTTTTGTGTTAAGGTAAATGTACAAACCCCTTCATGGATCACTGCCTTGCCATGGTGAATGGGCTTCTGTAGCACAATGAAGCTATGAGCTATGCTGTGCAGGGCCACCCAAGACAGACAGGTCATAGCAGAGAGCTCTGACAAAATGTGATCCACTGGAGAAGGAAATGGCAACCCACTCCAGTATCCTTGCCATGAAAACCCCATGGACAGTACCGAAAGGCAAAAAGATATGATGCCGGAAGATGAGCCCCTCAGGTCGGAAGGTGTCCAATATGCTACTGGGGATGGCAGAGGACTAATACTAGTAGCGCCAGAAAGAATGAAGCAACTGGGTCAAAGCCAAAAGGACACTCAGTTGCAGATGTATCTGGTGGTGAAAGGACAGTCCGATGCTGCAAAGATCTGTACACCATAGGAACCTGGAATGTAAGATCTATGAATCAAGGTGGTCAAACTGGACATGATCAAACATAAGATGACAAGACTGAAGATCAACATCTTGGCAATCAGCGAACTAAAATGGATAGAAATGGGTGAATTTAATTCAGATGACCATCAGGTATACTACTGTGGGCAAGAATCCCTCAGAAGAAATGGAGTAGCCTTCATAGTCAATAAAAGAGTAGGAAAAACACTACTGGGATATAATCTTCAAAATAACAGAATGATCTCAGTTTGAAACCAAGGCAAACCATTCAACATCACAGTAGTCCAAGTCTATGCCCCAACCATGGATGCTGAAAAGGCTGAAGTTGACCAGTTCTATGATGGCCTACAACACCTTCTAGAAATAGCACCAAAAAATGATGTCCTTACCATCATGGGGGGACTGGAATGCTAAAGAAGGAAGCCAAAATATAACTGGAATACCAGGTAAGTTTGGCCTTGGAGTACAAAATGAAGAAGGTCAAAGGCTAGCAGAATTTTGTCAAGTGAACACACTGCTCGTAGCAAACACTCTTTTCCAACAACCCAAGAGACAACTCTACACATGGACATCACCAGACGGTCAACACAGAAATCAGATTGACTAAGTTGGCTTGAAACTCAACATTAAGAAAACTAAGATCATGGCATCCGGTCCTCTCACTTCCTGGCAAATAGATGGGGAAGAAATGGAGGTAGTGACAGATTTTATTTTTCTGGGCTCGAAGAGCACTGCAGATGAGGACTGCAGCCAAGAAATTAAAAGACACTTGCTCCTTGAGAGAAAACCTATGGCAAATCTAGACAACATACTAAAAAGCAGAGACATCACCCTGCTGACAAAAGTGCATATAGTCAAGGCTATGGTTTTCCCAGTTGCAATGTATGACTGCGAAAGTTGGACCATTAGGAAGGCTGAGCACCAAAGAAATGAGGCCTTTGAATTGTGGTGCTGGAGGAGACTCCTGCGAGTCCCTTGGACTGCAAGGAGATCAAACCAGTCAGTCTTAGAGGAGATCAACTCTGACTGCTCTTTAGAAGGCCAGATACTGAAGATGAAACTCAAATACTTTGGCCACCTAATGAGAAGGAAGGACTCCCTGGAGAAGAGCCTAATGCTGGGAACAATAGATGGCAAAAGAAGAAGGGGACGGCAGAGAATGAGGTGGCTAGATGGAGTCACTGAAGCAGTCGGTGTGAGCTTAGGTGGACTCAGGGGATGGTGGAGGACAGGAAGGCCTGGAGGGATGTTGTCCATGGGGCCGCGATGGGTTGGATGTGACTTTGTGACTAGCATAGCATAAATGTACAAAATGTTCATAAATGTACAAAATGGAACAGTCTTAATGGTGAACATGTGAAAGACAGACTGGAAATAGAGTTATTCACTGTCCCTGCTTTTAATCATGTTGTAAATATATAACTTTTAAAAAATATTTCACAGGGTACCGATGGGTATTATTCCCCACCACCTATTTATGGGTATTATTACAGGGTATTATTCAGGGTATTATTCCCCACCACCTATTTATGGGAAACATTTTTGTATTTACTTCAACTGCCTACAAGAGCCTTTCTGCCTGAATGATCTTTATATAAGTAAAAGAATGAACAAACAAAATAAATAATGCAGTAACACTGAAATCCTATAGATACTACAAGGAATTTTGGGGCAACAAAACCAGTGGGGCTTACTTCTTAATAAGTAGCTTCTGAAATAGTATGCAGGAGAATCACAGGAGTCACAAAACTATAATTAACACATTTGGAACAAAACATATGCTTAGAAGTTCCCTCATAGCACTATCCAACCCGATCTACAATCTAGAAACAACATGTGCTTAAATGTGTCCAGCAAACACATTTTAAATTCAAGAAATCAATGCTGCACTCAAATCTGCATGTGCTGTGTTGCAAGGGACTAATTCCTGTATCACCATTTCCATCTGTAATAGCCAATTATGAGACTCTTGCTATCACTGTTAGACTGGCTTTGGAGCAGAGGGGTGAAAATCACGAATTTACTTTCAAAAGTTAGGGAAGGCTTTAGTTCTTATATGTGGCAGGACCTCCAGATCACAAACCACTTTAATACTTCTAGTCATGTACCTACTTTGCCGTATCTGCCCTTTCAGACAGCCCTGTGCGTTCAGTTGCTGCAGTATTTGTTGTTGCTCAGCTGTTCACAAAACAACACAAAATCTACCAAAAATTGGTAGATTTAGCAAAACAATGTCTGATTCCAGTGATCTGCATCCTTTCCTACATGTTCTAGAGGCATTTGTGTGTTTATGTGATCTGTCTGGAAAGAATTAGGGAAAAGGGGGAATGCAACCAACAGTATTTTCAACACTTTTCCCAATATGGCTGCTCTGCTGGCACATGAACAAGATTTCAATGAGAGCAAGAAGAATAACAAAAACTGGTTAGGGAAGGCTGCACCAATCCGTAAAAACTAGTGAATTTATAAACACAGTTTGGCTTGAACTTGATTCATATTCCCATATCAAAAATTTGACCAGGTTTAAATTGACCAGGCTGGATCCATTATTTTATTTTATTTTATTTTATTTTATTTTTATTTTATTTTATTTTTTGTATTTTATTTATTTGATGATTTTTTTGTATTTTATATGGGATTTTATATGGGATTTTAATGATTGTAAGCCGCCCCGAGGCTCATGCGATGGGGCCGCATATAAGTTATTTAAATAAATAAATAATAAAAACAGATAAAGCAAAGCTAGTCAAGAAAGAAATCTATTTCCCACATTTCATATTCTTGCTTGAATGTGAAGGTAAGGTAGGTCAAGACCTAACTGTCTGAAGGCCTGCTTGATCATGTACTGGGATCTGTGTTTGAGACCCTGTTCTCTGGCTCATATTTAAGGGATGATGGAGTTGTGAGAGGCTAACAAGAGCACAATCTTCTCAGTGGTGATCTCACATTGTGAAACATGTACCCTCCCAGGTTTGTGTTGGCTTGATCATCATCACCAACCTTCTTTTTCTTCTTCTTGCTTTTGCAAGCAATGATTGAAGTCTCAATCATTTTCATCTCCAATGCATTAATTCTTGTCCTGATGTCCATACATCATTTGCTGATACATTTTCAGAATGGTGATGCTCTGCTTTACATTTAAGGAAGTAGATTTTGTTACTGAATTAACTAGTTTTATTATTGATATGTTTTGTGTGGGTTTGAGTCCTGAAAGATACTTTAGAATTTATTAATGAAATTCCAATAAATAAAATAAGAAGAGGCTTGTTAGGTTAGGTCAAGGGCCCATCTGGTACAACATTCTGTTTCTCACAGTGGCTGCTCAGGTGCCTTGGGAAGCCCATGAGCATCTCATGAGTGCAGTAGCCCTCTTCTGCTGTGGTCCTCAGCGACTGCCTCCATATCTAAAATTGCATGCATTCATCATGACTAGTACCATCGATAGCTTTATCCTTCAGTGTGGGAATGCAGAGACATTTGCAAAGAATACTTCTGCATTCCTCCCACCTAAAACTCTGTCACGATTAATCTTCATCATTTTTCTTACTGGTTTTCATTAAGTTCATATGGCACCTAGATTTAACATGCTTTGAGGTTTTATTAATGCATGAGCTCCCAAAAATAAGGATTTGGAATCTAAAGAACTTAATATTGCACACAAACTTATAATTGCTAATGGGAAATGCCTGTTTCGCCAAACAACTTGAACAGCTGAAGCTGCCATAGCTAGATAGGCTGTTCAGGACTTGTGGAAATACCTGCCCTTTGTTTACCTGCCCAGTTTTAAGTATGATGCAGGTGAAACTTGGAATTAACTAATTAGGTTCAAATAGTTGAATCTATGATGTTTTCATTTGTTGTCTTCTATAATGAGCTTGCATAGCTATCCTATGCAGTTTGTTATTCAAAGCAAGATTAATTAAAAGCACCTGCCTTTCTGGAAGGCCCATGTGATACAGCGCAACATGTGCAGTCCACACTGGAATGCTCTGAGTATAGCACACTGATATAAGCAGAAAAGGGGCTTTTTGAAATTTCCTACTCATTTAGAAAATGCTCATTTCTTCCTTAGAGCAAATGCAGCTGTGTCGACAACTTGCATGTCAGCCTGACAGGCACCTCCTCAAAAGGTCATGTGACCACAGCAGCTACAATGCATGGGTGGTCACATGGATATTCCAGGAAGTGTCTGCCCACTGAAACATAATCTATTCAATCAGCATCACGTGCTAGGAGCACATGCACACGGTGTTTCAAGAAAGATGAGACTGGGAGGGGAATGGTACAAGGAAGAAGTATCTGCTTTTGTTGTAGTTTCTTTATATACAAAACAAAAACTCAGAATATGGAAAACATTAATCTGAGATTAGCAGGAAGAATGTAGGAACTGCTGAGCAATTTACGTTTTCTGTTGAAGTACATTTGCTTTGGTAAGAATTCTAGTAAAAAAGTGAGATGCATTGTATTCAGTGAGATTTGTCCCAGTAATCCATCTTTGATTACCATGTAAACTTATACTAGATTAATTGGTTTAAACCTCTAGCCTGTGCTTCAGGTAGAGTCCTCAAGATAGACTTTGAAATTTGGTTATTTTTCTGAAAATATTGTCCTAATTTCTTTTCTTTGTTAAACATTGGCTCATTATCATTGCATGTGTATGAAAAGTTGAGTAATATCATCCGGAAAGAGCCTATGGCACACTCTTTGGTCAGCTGTCATGACCATTCATTGTAAACTGACAGCAACTGGAGCAAGTCCAGAAACTCTTGCTTACATTTTCTGTTGTATTAGAAATCCATCCTGTTCACCAAAAGTGGTCAGGAATAGACTATACCTGCTGTCCAGCATGGCTTTCACACCCAGACAGATACCTGACATGGGAAAGAGAATACTGTTTAAACTCAGCCATTGTGCGCCAGACATGATGCTGTACAGATTATGATCATGATATTATGATTATGATATTATGATTATGATCGTTATTCAGATGACCTGAGTGAATTTCTACAGCCTGCAGATAGTTAACATAAAGAACTTGTGTAAGTTATATAAAGAATAAAACCAGTGGACGAAGGACATTTCACAGCGTAATACTATATCATAAAGGGATAGTGACTCTTCATGTGGGAAGTTATGCTGTAGCAGTCAAGGGAAAACTTAGCACTAGGCCTCTTCATGTGCATCAGAGGACAAAGACTCAGCCTCAAGTCTGCCAAGCCTTTTAGGTGTTAGAGGACTGGAAGAGAGAGCACTCCTCGTATCCTGTGCATTGCTGGTGCAGATGCATGTTTCTAACGTAACTTTCCCAACATTGCTCTTTGGTTCTCAGCACAGTAGGTGCACAGTAGGTGCTGAGAACCACAGTTGAACCAAGTAGCATAGATATGATAATCCACCTTCTTTCTCCTTCTTCTTTTCCAGTTTATCCTGTCCACTATATTTCCATTGGTATTTATGAAAATAAAGCATTGGCAAGAGTAGACAACAGCAAAAGGATGACATGAACATAATCAACATAATTCAGGACTGCTCTAGAATGTCCTGAAATGGGTAAAATGGTAAAATGGTAAAAATGGGCATTTTCAAACGTATTAAGATCAGAACAGGGTTCACCACCCTAGCAGTGTTACCATTTCCACTTTTAACACAAATATCCAAAAAGATTGGATGTTGTGTAAGAGAACAGTTTTTATGTCCTGCCAGTTTTGATGGAGCATTGAGAATGTTGTGGTTTGAGATAGGGAACAAATCCTGACACTAAAGCTAACATTTGTGAAGAGAATGGGAAACCTAACTGCAAAGTGTAAATGGCCTTACCAGTGAGAAAACACGTTTTAGTATATTAAATGTTTTTCATTCTTTCACAGACATCTAACTGTAAGTTGCCATTTTCTGAGCTCCATATTGCAGTATATCCATACAAAGTTGTTAGACCAAAGCAACTAAGGCAATATCCAAGCATGTGCCATTGTCAATAAACAATTCACTCAAATTAGGGTACATACTGGATGAAAGTCAGAAATGGTCACATAGACAAGAAAATGAAACACCTTACAAAGAAGTGGAAATGTGTGGTGCTCCAATTGTTTTGGCAGCAACTCTCATAGCTCCTTTCCATTGGCTACACTATCTACAGGTGATAGAAATGGCATCTCAGGACGCCTCAAGTTGCCCAACCTGTCTTAAATGGCCAGGCTACCAAATTAAAATTGATCCGGATGCCATGCCCCTTTCCTCCAAGCTTGGACTGCTCTTGGCCCACTCCCAGATAAGGTGGCCTGCAGCTCCGCCTCAGAGCGGGACTCCCTCTGATCAATATCAGCAAGAATCTGAGCAAAGCTGTTCTATTTCTACATGAGTGGTGAAGCACGTGCTCATTTTACTTCCATCTTCTTTCATAGCAAAAGCAATGCATGCTCACTTGCCCCCCCCCTCTCTCTCTCTCTCTCAGAAGGCTGCAGCTTTCCATTTTGTCAGCAATACCAGGAGACTAATAAAATTAATTGATCTGCATATAGCTGCTGGATGCCAAAAAGAATCGATGATATCTGTAGGGATTAAATTATCTGCTGCTTGGAGATGTCAGCATGCCATGTGTTTAAAATCTTTGTACATTGTTTGTTAATCATAATGCCTTCTTCACAAGTCTGTGTGTACTTTTAACTACATTTACTGAAGGTGCACATTGATTGCACCCGTATTAATATGCAGTGTGCAACCCTGCACCATTAAACAGCCATGACTGTTGCCAGAAGTATCTTGAATGGAAATGAGACGGGGATGATTTTTCAGAAGTATCTTGAATGGAAATGAGATGGGGATGATTTTTCAGAAGTATCTTGAATGGAAATGAGATGGGGATGATTTTTCAGAAGTAACTTGAATGGAAATGAGATGGGGATGATTTTTCCCTCTCAACACCGGAGGGAAGAAGACAGGTTTCTAAAAGGCAGGGAGCGAAGCAAGATGTGATACATACATGCTGGCAGGGTGAGCACTGGTAAGCAAATCTGGCAACCCTACTGACAGGAAATGTAGCATTGTAAGAGGAATTGCAACTAGAAGTCAACCATCAAGGCCTGTTAGGTCAAGAAAATGTTTAGAAGCATAACAAACAAAGATGACCTGAGTATTGAGAAATGGTGAAATTACCGCAATCAGTGGAATCTCACACCCAGTTTCACTCTGGGTTGGATCCAGGCTGTGCTGAGCAGTTAATTTGCTTCCTTGGTATTCATATTAAAGCTGATTGACAGTTGTGTATAGAAAATTTTTGTTTTGATATTTGGTGAACTGGGTAAAAAGAATTCTTTGAAAATGGGGATTTCAAGGGAGAATGAAGATCTCAGAAGGGTTTTGCTCTGGTTTTCCATTTGCAGAGGAAGGTTCTGTTTTGTATAGTTTTTGACACTGTCACCCCTCTGCCTCATTCCAGAATTATTACCTAACCTGACACAGCACCATCCCAGGAGAGTTTCTGTGGATAGAGATAGTGGCCACCATTGCTCCCCGTAGGTGAATAAGTGGTCTGGTCATTTTGCAGCAATCTGCAATATCTTTTTTCCAGGGCTGTAAAAATGTGCCGGGTTGAAAATGAAATTCCTCCTGCCCCTTACTATTCCGATACTAGCCTTCATTTCTGATGAACAGGTGAACTGATACAAGGGAAACGATTAGATTTTGCCATAAAAGGCAGCAAAGGCTGCTCTGAGCACTACCCCTCTGAAGCAGACTAAGCCTAAAGCAAAAGCACAGGACAATTCATTCTTCAAAATCAAATTTCCTCTTGGTGGTACAGGTACACAGACAGATTGATATTCAGAGAAGTTGTCACTTTTATCAGACTTTAGGGTCCTATATAACCTAAGAGGCAAACAACCCAGTCCATAGAGGAAGACTCATAAGGTGCTTTTTGTATCTCTTTATGGTATATAAATGCTTCTAATAGTTGGAGCTGGAACTTCATAGGAAATGTGGGAGGCGGAAGAGACTAATAAAGTGAAATTGATTAACAATGAAGGCATGTGGCAGCCTTGCAATGGAAGAGTTGGGGGAGGTCAAGGAAGGATCCTGTCATAGCATCCAACCTGAGAGTCAGATAGCAATATGCTACAGCTTAGACACAGGACTCTTACACTCTTATCGGTATCAGTGACGGCTGCTTGTTCCTCCCTGTGACAACGCTGTGTAACAATGCTCCAGGGGCCTTCTGGCATGTGGCCTGCAAGGAGGAGGGGTGCTGAATGTGACGACAATTAAATTCAAAGAAATGGAATGAACTGCTGCTATATCCCTCTGAACACTTAAAAATGCCCAACCTCCCACTAGCTCCTTGCATTGATGAAATGCTGCCAGATTGAGAATGATGAACATTGATACCTGCTGATGCATTTTAGTTTGAATACTGTACTGACTTGCTGTTTTACAGCCAGCTAGGATCAATCTGAAGTGCCCAGAAACTCTATGAGCTTTCTTTTCATTTTCCTGAACAGATCTATACTACTTTTTCTTTTGACTCTTCTGTGGTCCAGCCTCTAAGCCATCCTTTGTACACTTTGCTTTGAAACCTGTAACTGTCCTAGAAATCAAGCATCGGTTGCTTTTTCTTTTTGCTTCAGCATCCCTCACAGTCATGAGCCCCAGAAGTGAAAATTATGCAAGGCTCTACTGGGTTCTGATATTGTTCCTTCAAATATTATTTCCTGGTATGATTCTCTGCCATGGAAGGGAAAAGTCCACATTTCTAGGGTCAGAGTTGCCCACTTTCCTATTGAATCAGCTTGTTATCTCCATTGCCCAACTTGGTATCCTCCAGACATCTTGGACCACAACTCCTACTGGCCCTGTTTGCTTGCACTGGTGGGACTCAAAGTACCAAATTAGACTAGGGAGATCACTTTGCCTTCTACAGCCCTGAGAAGAAGTTGCATTCCCTGGTATTGTGTCTCTTGGGTTGAATGCCAGACATCATGCATTTCCAGAATACAGCTCAGCCCACAAGTCAACGCAGGCTGCTTCTTCATATGTGTGTTGATTTTGGTTTGTTTTGATGTTTGCCTCAAAGTTCAACCAGGAAAAGTGGCCATCATGGGGGCTTACAATCATAAATAAAACTTGAGAAACACCATAATAGAACAATGCATTACAATAAAATTAAAACAAAACAATAATAAAATGGGAAGAGCATCCAGCCCCAAAACTGTCGAAACATCAAAGGCCTGCTTGAATAAAGAAGCCTGTGGCTGCCCATAGAAGAACAGCAGAGGGAGGGTTTCACAACCCAGGAGTGAACACCAAGAATGGCCTCTCTCACATCCACACCAAACATGCCTCTGCAGGCAGCAGTATCAATGGCAGGGCCTCTCCCGAACATCCTAAGATCTGGGCAGACTTGCAAGGAGAACACATGCTTTCTCAGGTCATAAATGCACTTTGAATTGTGCCTAAAAAGACACTGGTAGCCTGAGAAGCTGTTGAAAGAAAGGAGTCATGTGCTTCCTCTAATTGGTCCTGTCAACAGTTTGGCCAATGCATCTGGACCACTGACATGTCTGATCAGCTTTCAAAGGTGTCAGGAGAAGGGTCTGCAAAATGAGTTTGCAAAATGGGGGCCACTACCAGGGCAAACATGCAATTGGCCTCTTCCCCAGGCAGCCACCAAAGATGAGGGATTCACCATCTCATGAGCAGAACAGCCCTGGACTGTGCGAGAAGGAATGAGCAAGAACACATGGAAGCCATCTGAGCTTGCACTTGTATGGGCTTCAGCTTCCTGATGCCAGGTGGCTATTTGCCATTAACCTCGGTGTTAGAAAAAGAAATATATCTTGAGGAGAAGAGTCAATGGCCATATCCTCTAAAGGCCCAGGATCTCCCTGATCTTCCCCAGATTTGCCAGATTCCCTCAAGGGGCTTCTCCATACTGGTTGACTTAGGAGTCTCCAGTTCATCCTCTGAAGAGGAGTTCTCCAGAGGGGACCTGACATTAAAGTAGCTTAGGAAATTTCTTGTCAGGGATATACTCATGATCCCGCAAATGCTATATAAATTTCAGGGTCACTTTCATAGCCCAGATTCACATTTTGTTGTATAATTTACACATAAGCGGACCTACAGTTTAGTCCTTCTAGGAGACTGCCAAATACATGGTTGTAGAGAATGTCCCAAATTTACCTAGTTTAAGTTCATCCATCAGTATATCACATCAAACATCAGAAGAAGAGGCATGAAATAAAGATGGTGATGCATTTGAACATTTTTATTTCAGTCTTTGTGGTATTGGTATTATTTTTACATTTATAACCCAGGTATAAGGAATCCAGAACAACTTACAAGGCTCTCCTCATCTCTGTTTTACCCTTTATCCTGTGAGGAAGGTGAGGTTTTGAGTCTGGCCCAAAGTTACCCACTGAGTTTCATGGCCAAGAACCTGCTTCTCTTCGGTCTTTGACCACCACATCACACTGTCTCTACATTGGTTTTAACCCCTGTTAACTGATATGTACCCATGGCTAGCATCAAAGATATAAATAATATTCATACAGTATGAAGAGTACAAAACTGCAATCTGCTGCCAAAACTTGATACAGTAATGATACCAAATACTGATGTTTCCAGTTTTACTATTGGTTTATTTACTACACTTCTGTCCCGAATTTCCTTTTCTCCCCCAAGGATCCTAATTGTTGGGAGTGAAAGGGGCAGCTGTTCTGGGAACGCATCCCAAGCTTAGGCAGATTTGGACTTGAGGAGAAATGACCCCTGCCAGACATTGACATGGGAAACGTGGACGGGCTTCTCTCAAGGCTCTCCAGGTGTTCATGTGGAGTCTGAGAATAGCCAGGAGCTACACCTGCCAGGAGGGGCATGGGACAGGGCTGCAGGACCCTGCTATGCCATAATGTGGCATTGGGAGAGAATGGCTAGCCTGCTAGAGGGCAGTGTGCAGAGAAGAGGCCTCCCCACCTCCAGAAGGGCCCTCCCAGAGGGAGAAGGCCCAACAGTACTCGGAAAGAGGATTCTCAGAAGAAATTGCAAGTTCAGTTGCAACAAACCACTCTGCACATGCTCAGGGACTCATGCTGTTTGTTGTGCTTACTGGATGTACTTGGAGAATAAAGAACTTTTGCAAAGAGAAAGTCTGTTGCTTTGAACATGTGAAGGGGCAAGGCTGAATCCCAACACAAATGTGGCTTACATGACCTTCCTTTAGTCCATTTATCTCCACAACAACCCCTAGATACTTTAGGCTGAGAGAGACTAGCCCAGCATCACACAGTGGGCTTCATGGCTGAGTAGGAACTAGAACAAAGTCCTCCTGAGTCTGGGTTCAACCCCATCCCCACTACACTACTGTGACATCATAGGTGTGGGAATCTGTTAGGTACCATCCCCAGTAGCTATTTGGGCTTTTGCATCATATGGTGTATTTTATGTAGCAATGTCTGTGTTCATGCATACATTTAAAAATTGTGTGTGAAAAAATGCATACATTTGAACAAAACATGTAGTGATGTTCAATCGGAGAAGGATGCGTATTTTTCAAAGATGTGAGCAATTAATGCATTCATTTGAAAAAGTCTGCATGGATTTTCATGGGAACAGAAAAAGCAAGGACCGCCATTGGAGAGCTTCAACAAGCTTGAGTTTTACTTCTGTGCAGATCCCTACTTTTAGGGTATTTTTGGGTATTGTGCTGCTACGTATCTATTTAGGATTTGAACTGCTCAAGTATTTAATTGCACTTTATTGTGCCATTTACAAAATGTAATAAATATGCTAATAGATATACTTCAATAAGTAAAATAAAATTACTTTTGACTGAGTCACATTCTGTCATATTACACTCATAGGTTACACTGGATCAACTACATTAATGTACAACTTGAACTATGTATGTCAAGTTGTACATAAACGTAATTTCAAATCTTGGGGGCATTTTAATTAGTTTAAATAATAGTCCTCTGTATTTTGAAGAATGCATCAACACACATTCTCATTCTGATAATTAAATTCAGAAGGGAAAGATCAGGTAGCTACATGCTAGCTGCAAACCATCTTATTTTTTCTACTCAGATCCAAGGAAGATGTTATAATGTCTAGACAAGCAATATTGTGATAAGGAGACACCAAATAATAAGAAAAAGGATATTGTCTCACATGTTGGAATAGCTGATTATGGGTAGCATACTGACTTGGCCGTTGATATTTGTCAAAACAGGCACAACGCAAATGTAAAGCAAGTATTAAATAAAACAACTGTCTGAATTTGGCTAGAGAGAAATCTGAATTTCTTATTTCAATGTAACATATTAGTGCCACATCCCACTTTTCGTACTTCCCTGAGTATCAACATAAAATTATAAAACAAACAAAAGATCTGTCGACTTTAAAAAGAGCTCTTAGCAAATTGGGCCTGAGAGATTCTATAAACTTGAAATAGTGTGCTATAGTCTAGCTAACTGGCCTATAAAGTCTACATTATAGATATCTGAGTCTCACAGAAAATGCATAATAAAACCCGGTCCTTGTTCCAGAGGTCAAAATAGTAGTAGAATTCGAAGGAAGGTTAAGTGTTAGTCATTTAATCATAATTCATGCTCTAATTGCCTTCAGAAAATTGTATTTCCATGATTTCCCCTATCTTTACTTAGCTAATCTTTTTTTTAAAATTTACTTACTGCATACATGCTTCACATCCAGGCATGCACAAGAAGCCGCAGTGAAGCCTTTCTGTCCAGCTTGTCATCATTATTTTTAGGTGGGAAAAGGTGGGTTTAACAAATGTGTTTACATTTTACTTATACCAGGAGGGAAGGAAGGAAGGAAGGGAGGACATGGTTGACTTCAATGTTGTCCACAAAGTTGGGAAAATTAAATGGCCCAAGGAGGGTAAGACATGGCTGCATGAGAAAGCTTAGGATATAGGTAAATGTGTGAACCTTTAGAGTTGCTTCACGTATTATATTAATTGGAAAGTAGTGGCAACAGAAATTACATTGTATTGCATAAAGTCAGAAAAACTTCAAATGGATATAGCTGGTTCCTGGTGTACCCATTCTAAAAATATTGGAAAAAGTTGGTATTTTAGATCAAAGTCAAATTAAATTTACATTTCAATCATATTCACATTTTCTCTGAACTGATTTCCAGGAGAATACCTGGAATGGATATGGGGAGAGGACTAATAATAAATAAATGCATTTCTACACCATGTTGCCATCCAGTAGTCAAAGCTTTCTCAGTGGTTCGCAGCCATTCAGAATAGTACACAAGTACAATGCAAAACAGCAAAAGACAAGCATAAAAACATCATTTTTCCAATATACAAGACTAAAAAATTAACAACTAGAACAAAGTTTAGTACAACCAGACTTGTTAAAAGCAGCTAACATAGGTGCTGTTGAATACCTTTAAATGCAATTACATGTCTGGAACAAAAGGGTAGTCTTAACCTGTTGCTGAAATGATAAACAAGTTGCCACCAGGTGAGCTTACATAAATTGCAGCTTTAACATTAGTTTCATGAATACAACTCAAGAGAACCGAAGCATTTCCACACTGGCTCAGATCCATGCTTAGTCAGACATAGAACAGACTACTGGTCTTAAGTCGGTTGTCTGATTAAGTCTGGATCCAATGCACTGAAGTCAATGAAACCTAAAATGCCTCAATTTATCTAGATTGCACCAACGGTTTTAAGAAATTACCTAACTGTGCAGAGGATTGCAGCTGTTTTGCTTTTTTGCTTATTTACTTATTTGCTTATTTGAAGGAACTTGGCCATCTCAGTCCCTGTGTATACTTTCCCATAGATCATTCGTTTGCATACGATGCTCATCTTTCTTGCCTGCAGTTATTTTCCCTTCCTTGTTCATCTTCATTGGCTTTCTCTTTCACTTTGCCTTTATTTATTGGTAGATGGCATGCATAATCACTGGGCATACAGAAATTTATCTTGGAACACTTTAAATTTCTCTCCATTACTCAAGCTCATTCAATTTCACCCATCATTTCCTGCATACTTTCAAAATTTGTTCTGCTGTAATTCACTATCCTTAGGACTTTCTTCACTCCAAGCTATAAACCAGTAGAGACTGCATTACACCCACTGTAGTTACTTTTCCACCACTTTGTATAACTATTTCATGCTTTATTCACAGAATTACTGGTCAATTTCTCTCTTCTACTTAGTGGATCTAAAATTGTTTTGATAGTTAAAATATCTCATTACACTTTACCATTTCTTTCTTATAAAAAATTATCTCATTTGCTGATTAGGTACTAGAGCCATCTGCATGGAGATCAGATGGTATCCTGTTTCCATTTCACAAGAGAGTTGCAAACCAACAGATGTTATTAAGAGAGAGGAGAGGAGAGGACTTACTGTCACAACCCTTTATTTTATTACATTTCAATGGGAGTCATTGTGTTTGTTAATCCATTGGTGAAGCTGCACAGGATGAAAAAACAAAACAAAACAAAATCACTGACATTCCTCCTTTTAGATAGGATGCATTTAATTAATTAATTTTTATACTGCCCAATAGCCAAAGTTCTATTTTGAAATCTGTTGCAGACTCCATTCTATTTTCTTTTAGGTATTCTTACAATAAATCAGTACCATAAATCCTAAGTGCATGATAATCA
>NW_025335268.1:61053452-61084620 GCF_004798865.1 Varanus komodoensis
TGATTATCATGCACTTAGGATCATCAATGCTATCCTTTGTTAAAAAAAATGTGAAGCTCCTCTGACACTGGGGGTATTCCAGGTAATTTAAGTGTTGGCAAGATTTCTGCGTTTTCCTTTTAAAGGCTATTTTTCCAGCTCTAATAAACACATGCACTTTTCTGCTCCACTGAGGAGCTTTTTGTCTTTCCCTGTAAAATAGCCTCCAGGTTGAGTCAATGTTGTCAACAAAATCTTTCATATCAAAGTTTCTGTACTTGGTAGTCTCAAGTCTATGGCTGCAATGGAAAGGATTAATTGTCTGCTTTGTCAAAGATCCTGTTGGGGATTTTCCCCCCTAAGCAAGCCTCAAAGTCAGTTGTATATTTCCAGCAAATTGAACAATTGGCATAAAACTGAACTCCATTTTATCTGGCATTTACAGCTGCCAAAACTGGAAAAGACCTTACCACAGATCAAAATAGTGAACACAGCCAAGATGCCCAATAGTCTACTTTACCCTATTAGAGGCCATAAAAGTGTAAGACAGAAAAATTAAAGGTAATTTGCTGCAGCCATTACTGAACTAAAAAGTAGGGGAAGGACTTTACTTCCTTCATTTTAGAGTTGGCGCCGACCATCAGCAGAAAGAGAGAGGTCATCCATTTGTTAATCCCAACTGAGAGAAAATGGCAGGGGAGAGGGCAAGGAGAAATGGGGACTGACAGGAGCCTTAGCTTTGTCATGTCAGAATAGACAGCCAACTGTCCAGAGGAATTAACTGATCCATGAAATGGGGAGAAATAATTTACTTCTCAAACAGAGCAAGAAGGAAGCAGGGACCACTTCTGCATCAGAACTGCTCTCTGAAACTCTGGAGGTTTTGCAGCTGTACTCTTTCTTTAACAATCTAGACCCTAGTGAATTGTGAGTTGCTAAGCTCCTGGTATTCTCTCTCCCTCCCTCCCCAGTCCCTCTCTGGCTTTCTGACATTCCTCCTGTGTTTTTATTCCCCTGTTCTGAAGCTTTTTGACCAGTCAAATTGTACTCCTGCTCTGCTCTTTCCCCTTTACCTGACGGGCATCATTCATTGCCATAATGCTGTCACTTGTCAACATTTAAAGCCAGGTTGAAAATGGAGTTTCTTCCCTGTATGAGTCCTACAGGGACCTCAGAATAAAACTTGTGGTAACCTCTCCCTACTTCTGAAAGAGATATCACAGGAACTGGGCTACCAGAGCAGTCACTGTTCGATAAGAGGACACTGAAGCATACGGTCATTCCAAGATCTGCTTGATTTAACAATGTCAAATGTCAAAACAGAAAGTGCCACCTTTAGCTCACACAGAGCAACTTGGGCAGGCTGGCCATCAAGCCTATTACTGCAGGTTTGAGATTCCCCCAGCAAAATTCTGTCTCTGGATTGGGACCCTGCTGAGTAAAACTATTTGCATGGGAAGAGGAGCACCCTTTCAAGTGAGTGGAAGTTGTTTTCACCATGCAAGTAACACACTACACCAGGGTTGCAATCTATGCGCCCACTATCAACACCACCACCACCACCACTGCTGCCACCGCCACTGCTGCCACCACCACACTTGCTGGCTATTCCTACACCTGAATAACATAAGAAGTACACACTTGTTATAGACTTAAACAACATCAACAACAACAGCATACTTGAACTTTAGTATCTTCATCTATTTCTCCCGGCTCAAAATTTCCATTGTTTTTTCTTGCACATTGTTTAGCCCTTCCGCACAAGTGGATTATCCAAGGTCTGAATGGTATCTCATTTTAAACACTCAAAAAACACCAAGCTGTCAAGAGCCCATAGCTCACCCATTAGGTCCCATGGCTGAAACCATTCTGGAATATTAGCCAGAATGCAGCTGGCAAGAAATAACAAAAAATTGGTCAATTCCAAGAAATATCAATTGGAAGAAAAATGTAAGAACAAATGTTTCACAAATTCACAATAATATATTTTGGACATAACTCTAACTCGGAGGAAGTAGGTTCCATTAAAATTAATAGGATTTACTTCCAAGTAAATATGCATAAGAACTTGCCATTTGGAATCCAAATACAACAGGTAGTATTTTAGGTAGGCCATCCCCACATAGGGATGTAAATGCCTGAAACTGCCCACAATCCAAAAAAAACAAACTAAAAAAAATGGGAATAAAGACAAAACAAAATTTTCACTCCACCAGGGATTTTTGGAAAATTGGAGAGAGGTTAAGATATTTTCCTTTTCCGCACCATCATTCCTCTAAGCCTTTCATCTCTATCTAAGACTAAAAAGAGTCTTGAAAAATCTCAAATATAGAAACCTGGGAGTTGTTCTACTTTGTAAAGGTGCACATTTTGTACAGCTTAATTAGTATTAATAGTACTTAGTGTATCTAACAGGTTTCACTGGTGCCTCAAGCAGAGAAACTGCTTACACAGCAACAGTTTTTACATCTGATTCTTCATATGGCTCCTCTATATATCAAGGAAACTAAGTAAAAATAGCTTTAAAAGCTAATCCTGATGTATTGAAAGAGAGGATTTGCAATATTACAAGTCCAATTCTGAACATACTTTTCTTAAAAAAGAAGAAAGAAAATGATGAAGAAGAAGATGGTAAATTTATTTTATCTATATAAATATGAAAATCACTTTTAAAAAATGATTTCAACTACAATTGCACTGGCAAAGTATAGCATTCCCTGGGGGGAAATGATCCATGTACGCTGTGCATCTGCAGGTCTATAGAATATCTTTCTCTTGACACTTTTTACTCTTCTTGTTAAGTCTTTCTTGGGTTATCTAAACTCCAGAAGATGTACATGCAAGGAAGATCACTTCTTCAAAAAGATTCAGCTTCAGAAATATGTGCAGAATCCTTTTATTTCTAACAAGATACACTCAGAGATATCAAAGATATCAAAGCATAGAGTATGGGAAGAACTTTTGAAGGATTACAAATGCAAGGGAGGGGGAATAAAATTATATCCCTGAACTTGCAAGTGAACAATTTGGAGATTTCAGTATTATCATCAACAAATATATACATTGGTGGGCATAAGTGCAAACCAGATTCAAGTTGACCTCTGTTCACCTCATGGAAACTTGTGCAGCCCTCAGAAGCTACCCGGTGAGGCAGTTTTTGAAATAGAACTAGAAGGGACCATTCCATTTTGCAGCAGAGACATATGTGAGAGGCCAGCTGGGAATTACAACTTCTTCAGAGCCTGAATGATCCTGGATGCAGATCAACCAGTATCTAGAAACAGTCCTCAGTTAAATGCACTTATTAATTTCTCAAATTCCATGACAGCAGGCCAGAAGGATACTGAAGCCTTTTCCATCCAGAGCTGCAGACTTCCTGCAAACTTTCTGGCTGACCATTTTTCTCTGGTTGCCTTAATTCCTCAGTGTAAATTTCAGATCTTCTTCAGGTCTCCCACTGCAGAAACCTTCAGCTTAATATATTTTTATCCTTCTTGCTTAGGCTAAATAAATAAGAAATTCCATGGCTGGCTTCACACAACACATTGACCCCCCTTGGAAAATTTATCCTTGCACAGAAAATAAGGGACAGCAGGGATTGTGTGCCACCTTCACTTTCCTCTTCCTTTTGGTCCTTCTTCAGTATCCCAGGATACACTGTAGGAACACCAAGATGTCCCATGAACTGAAGAAAGCCATTTAGCAGAAAATGTGGCTTGATATTTTAAACAATTGTCAATTTTCCAGCTGGAAAAATTTGGGCTGCCTTCACTTTCCTTAGTGTAGGGACTTCAGAGGTACAAGGGAGCCCCTAAAAATCTCCCAAGAACCTGTAAAAGGAGTGTTTGGGGAATGCCCCTTCCATTTTTCCCCTTCTAAGCAGCATCCCTATGACTTAGGAGTGGATAGGAAGCCCAGGCTGAAGGAAAATCTAGTGACAGGGGACTTGTGAGTTAAAGGAACAAGGCCACCTTCCTGCATTGGAGTTTTGAAGTTGCCACCCTCTGCTAGCTTGGAGGGTGTCAACTTTTTCCAGCTATGCGTAAGTGCTGCTTTAGCTCTTTGGGATGCCTGGGAAAGGGGACAGCCTGCTAGACCCTTGGTTAAAATGACAGATGGCTTTCTGCCTCTCCTGCCAAGGGGCTCTCTGTTTTGTGTTTAAGTTAGAAAAGACAATAAGCCATAGTGAGTTTATTACACCCTACTACAAGCCTTGGTTAATTGGGCTAGATTGGAAGCTGCCTCAGGGTTATGAACCACCCTGTGGTAAGAGAGCAGGGTTCAGACGATGTGCTAAACCAGGGTGGCTTATAAACTACCACGGCTTGAAGTGTTCTGCTAATCCTGTCAATGTCTTTAAAGCTGTGCATCCTGAAAAGTTCCACACAGCACAATAAAGGCTAGTGGCTTCTAAGCCAAGGATGGTGTCTAAACCAGGGGTGGCTTATGTTGTCTGAACCCAAACAGAGTGCTTAAACCACCATGGCTTATCATTTTATGTGCACCCAGTCAGTTTATAAGCAAGGATGCCTACCAACCCTTGTCAACTTTGTTAACAAGAAGGAGCTGTCCTGTTCATCTGGACTTATAATAGCCAGAGATACGCAAAATGCTACCCATCATCTTCCATCTTTTCCGATGGAAAAGAACTCTTCCGAAAGAAGAGTTCATTCACTTCTGTTATTATAGTTTCTAAAATTATTTTTTATAACTTCCTCTGAGCAATTTCAGGATAACTTGTTTTGTTTCATTTTTGATTACCTTGGCTCTTTGGAGTGTCTGAGAAGGAGAAATCGAACAACCCAAATTTGTAAAACACACAGAAGATCCCTCTCATCAAGGATGTACCTCTCACACTTTCTGCTTAAACCATCACTCTCTCTTTTTCTTCATCTCTGTCTGTCCTTCCTTTCCCGTGAAGCAACTCAACAGAGCTTCCCATCATTTAGCAAGCCAGCAGATACAAATCAGTAAATCTTTTCATTACTTTCCATCTTCTTTCTAAGAAACCCATGCTCCATTTATTTTCTTTTATCCCTTTTTCCTAATATTCCATCTAGTTCCATACTCCAAAACCCACTGGCCTAATAGTTCCTTGCTGCTCTTTTATGCTCCTCTATCTGCTATCTTCCAAAACACCTGCATTTGCTGTAAACTTCTTGCCAAATCTTTCCAAAATTTGCCCGCAATAGTCTCTTTCTATCTCACTGAAAATTTTCCAGGCTAGCACTTCTTTCTGTCCTGGCTTTTCCATGATCTCTCTCACACACATGCACACACAATTTCTATGCATTCCAGGGCACCCAGCTTCTCTATTGATTTAACATGTTCGTTATCTTCAGTTTCTCAGTGATAATGTATGTTTTTAATTCCCAAGATGTTTATGTATTCTAATTCCACTAATGTGCGATTTTAATGAAACAAAGGATTCTTTGCAAGGACTTTGTTGCTGTCTTTGGCTCTCAGACTTTAGGGATATCAGGTTTTCCTAAACTCCCAGAGACCAGTGCCAACATCTCTCTGTCTGTCTGTCTGTCTAACATAAATTTCCATGTAAATGAAAGCATAGTTTGTAACATAAGCATCACATTCATTTTGAAAAATTCTTAGGCAGGTATGAACCAATTTTCATGCCATCCCTACTTTAGACTAGCACTTGAGTCACAATCGATGAACAAAATGAAGTGCAGATCCTGCAATCTACTACATGTGAACGAAACAGGACAAAGCTTATGTTTGCTGTGCATCGTAGTGGTGCTGAGATTGGGGAAAGAACCAGGAAACCTCCACTTCAGATCTACTTAGTTAATCACTGTAGACAAGGCTTCCCCAGCTGTACTGTGGAGCTTATATTACCAATTGATATCACATGATTTGTTATAAAGATTACTTGGTCTATCATCCTGTATCAAAATACAATATCATTGCTTGATTGCTGCTGCTGTTATTATTTAATACTGAAATAGAACTGAGTTAAAAACTCAAACAATCCCAAGCAATGCACACTATAAAATCTTATTAAAATACAATAAAACCAGCAGTCAAAACAATGCTATGAAAGACAATTAAATCTAAATTAAAAGAACTATAGACAACAGACAATCTCAGGAAAATGCCCAGGCAAGCAACTGTGCTTTCTGTTTTCATTGGAAACATCCTGATCTCAACAGGGAGATCAGCTCACATAGGTGCACCTCAGCTGAGAAGCACCTGTCCACACCGACAGCCAAAATGCTTTAGTAGACTGTAGTATGTATGAATGTATGTATTATGCACAGCATCAGCATGTCACTGCCTATCTGGATATCTGGGCAAGCAAAACAATGCTTTCAGTCCAGGATCCATATGGATGTAGTAGGAACATCCACCTAATTATCTACTGCCTGCTAGCTGTTCCATGTTGTGCTGGCTGCAACCAATCTCAAGCACAACTTCATCAAAATGACATTACTGAAGTCCAGTTCTGTGGTTTCCAATGCATTACTGTGTCCAGGCTAGCCCTACCCAGGAACAGTTGTCATTCTCATACCAGGCTATTGTGGTACTAGGCATTCTTTGCTACTTGGGCCTCAAGGCCATCTGCCAGGTTGGCCAAGGCCACTTCCAGCCCAGATCAAGGCATGAAACCATATTGAAAAGGGTTCAGTACAGATACACAATCTGCCAAAAGCCTCTGGAGCTCTACTGCTACCACCTTAGCAAGTCCACCAACTAAAGTTCCTCACCCCACTTGAGGTATTTTTAACCATGTGCTAGTTATCAGAAATCTCTGGGATGAGGCAGGGCTTTTCCAAGAGTGAGCAAATAGCTCACTGAAGGCAACCGACACCATTCCCTCTTGTAAATATGCATTTATCACGGCCTTGGGCCCACCCAGTCAGACCTCTGTGGCTAATCCATTATGGGCAAGCTTCAAGGCAATACAGAGTTAGCTGCATCACTGGAAATGTCTCACCCACACCATCAGTCCTCAAAAAATTAAATTGATGGCACAAAATTGGGCAAGTTGGTACATTGGAAAGCTCAGTGGGTCTTGTGCTAATTGCTGACATTTTGTTCTTAGCACATTTTCACAATAGGGCTTTGAAGGTATCAATCCATTCTCTGTGGGGATGGATAACACTAAGTCTTGTACCAACTGAAAAAGCACCTTCGGATGGTTATTGGAGGATGCAATGGAGTCAGTGATGTAAGCTTTCCAATCTTCATTGACTTAACTACTACACAGTAGACACAGTTATACAATTTTTCAGATATTAAGTCATTCAAGAAATGAGTTCTACATTACTTTCGGTTGTGTGGCAATGGTAATTTAAATAAACTTTGTTCTGGTTTTAACCCATAGATGACTAAATCATTAGCTTCAACACTTGGAAAAAATAATAATGCCATTTTTCCCCTGGCAGGATAGAGATTCCTAAGGAAAGGGATTTTTTAAATTATATTTTTGTTTGGGAGTTGTGACTTAATGAGGTATCTTCCACATGATGGGAAAAATATATGAAAATGGCAAAATGAAGATGAACTGCCACTTGGTTTGCATTTTCTTTCCCATGTCGTTTGGTTGGTCTTTGCTGCCCCCTCTGTACCCTGACAGCAGCTATGTTCTCTTGACTACCTGATAGCCCTGCCTAGGTCCTGCTGTGCGATGCAAGCAGGCAGTCCTGAACATTCTCCAAACCTTTTAAAACATGCCTTTGCTCCACCAGCTCCTGGACTGTCACTCAGTGAGTTCCGCAGAGCAGTGATACATGTTTACTCATCCCTGATGCTCACATCATTCCTGACCTTTTCTTCCAGGCTTGTGTAGCAATCCTGGCAGTCTTTGCCTCTTTCCTCAGCGTGAGGTTGCTCGGCATGCAAATTGATCTGAAATAACTGTGGGGACCAATGTAATGGCTTCTGACAGCACTCCATCAAGCGGTGTTGTTTGCCTGTGCTTTTCCTTGGGGAAGAAGAATATTTGTGAGTTTCTTGCTCAGGGAAAATGTTACAGGTTATCCAAAAAATAGCATTTCCTTCCTCTCGGCTTTCTCCCATTTGTGCTTACAAAATTGTTCAGCAACTATGCTCTTGATCCAAGCAGCATTAGAATATATTAGAGTTCTCCAGGTTCATATGGAGAAGAAATGTTGTCAGGGCCCGAGGCACTGGATGTTATTCATGCAGCACCAATGATGGCGCCATGCTTCACACCGTGAGCAAAAGTGACAGACTTGTGGTACCTGCGGTACCATCTGAAGCTTGAGAGGGCAGTGCAGTGCATGCATATATTAATATAAGTGCCATAACTATAGGTTCCCAGGACAGAACAGGCTTTCATGACCATGGGCCATATCGGGGTAGCCAGTGTGAGAGAAGCATGAATGCTCAAATTTTTGTAGGAAAGGGCCAGTCTTTCCCCTTAAAGAGATTGAGAAAGGTGAAGGCAGTCCTGCAAATGAGGATGACCACCATCCCAAGACCCCTGCAAATTATGGTGGGTAGCAAACACAGCCAAATGGCCATGGAAAATAGGTCTGGACATGGTCAGGTAGCTGTCAGCAGATAGCGGATGCAATAGCACAGCTCTTGCACAAGGGGCTGGATCTGGCAGAAGCCTCCTGCACATAGCAGAGCTCCTTCCCTAAGTGGGATGCTCCTCTGTTGGCTGACAGCAGCAGGAGGTGATCTTGGCTGATCACTCTCTGCTCTTCTGGACCAGTGGGGCAGGGGACAGGGGGGGTTGCAGAGGATAAGGGCAATGGGTGAAAACCCCAGCACTGGGAACCGCAGAGGCAGGAGGAGGAGGAAGAAATGGAACTTCACTCCACATTTACATCAGCAATTGCAGGAGAGAAAGTTAAAACTCACAAGGCACCCCCTGAAAGCAACAAGTGTCTCTGCTTCCAAAGAAATGCCCCTCGCTTATATAACATTCTTTGTTTATACAGACAGAAATAGAAACCTGTCCAACTACCATGTATGTAAATTGATGTTCGTCCATCGTTTTCAATGAGGACCTTGACATCTAACGGGTTGTGAGTTGTCCACGGTGTGTCCGCAGGTGGCTGATAAGGCCAATACGGGCACGGAGTGTTCTGCCACATGTCAGGCAGACATGTGTGGGCACCACTGTTGCAACATTTGCAACTCTGGCTTTACGGAGTGCTCACTTCTCTTGTGCTATGGTGGTCCTTCTGGCTTCAGAAGTTTGGCAGCCTTGGTAGATCAGCGTGCGCCATGTCGATTGGTCTTGTGCCAGGGTCTCCCAGGAGGTGGTGTCGCTAACCAGGGACTTGAGAGAGGCTTTCAGCATGTCTTTGTATCGCTTCTTTTGTCCTCTGTGTGATTGCTTTCCTTGAGACAGCTCAACATAGAAGAGCTGTTTGGGGATGCGGTGGTCTGGCATCCTTGCAACATGGCCTGCCCAGCGTGCCTGGGCTTTCATCAGCAGGGTGTGAACTGATGGCAGGCCTGCTCTGGAGAGGATCTCTGTGTCTGGCACCTTTTCCTGCCACCGGATCCTCAAAAGTCTGCGGAGGCAAGTTGTGTGGAAGTGGTTCAGTTGCCTAGCGTGCCTCCTAAAAATGTCCAAGTCTCACTGGCAATGGGTGAAAACCCCAGCACTGGGAACCGCAGAGGCAGAAGGAGGAGGAAGAAATGGAACTTCACTCCACGTTTACATCAGCAATTGCAGGACAGAAAGTCAAATCTCACAGGGCACCCCTGAAAGCAACAAGTGTCTCTGCCTCCAAAGAAATGCCCCTCGCTTATATAACATTCTTTGTTTATACAGACAGAAATAGAAACCTGTCCAACTACCATGTATGTAAATTACAACAATTACAGATGGACCAATTAACAGGCACTTACAATATCTGCATGCTTTATCTTATCAGTTTGATTTGCAACAGGAACAGAGTCCCTCCTGCATCCAAGGAAAAGTTAGATATAACAGATACTGGCTACATCATGGGTTATTAGAGATAGCAATGATTTACTACATCCTGAGGCTTCTAATCTCCTTTGCAACACATAAAGGGACTCTTCCCCACCAGACCTAGATGACTAGAACAATGTTAATGGCATGAACTTTTCCTACATCTACAAGACATTATTTAGAATAGCCTCTTTTCTGCCCAGTCCCTACAGTTTGACAGAACTCTTCTTGGAGATGTCCACGCCAGAAAAAGAAAAACTTTGGATCCAACCCATAGAGGGGCAGAATGAAATAACAGAATCAGTATTGTAAGCCTTCCCTCCATGTGCTCAGTGAGTGGCTACACACCCCTCCAGCACCTGCACGTTCAGCATTAATGTATGAACAGGGGTTCAACCCACTGATCTGCTGAAGCTTCTTCTTCCATTTTAATTGTGGGAGGAAAAATGTGTCCTTTACACAGCATCCCACATCCCCAGTTTGAGTCTTTCTTTACATTCTATGAACCAACCAGTTTTTGTTCCACTTCGTTGCCATTTAAATTATAGTGTCAGACTTTGTCCACACAAGAAACCACACAAAATGGCTGGACAACATGGGAGAGGCACTGGAGGAAGACAGCCTCAGGAAAGGGACCCACGGACTTCCATGAGTGAGAGATCATTCATGGGCAGAGAAGCCCTGCATGTGCTGATGGCTTTTCCATCTGATGGATCAATCAGGTCCTAACTTGGAGAGAAGAGCTGTAGCTGCCTGACCCCCTTTCTTGGCTGTGGCCATGCGTGGCAACCAAGTGCATTTTGGGGCTCCATAAGACCCCTAGTGGCCATGAAGAACTGGTCTCTCTCTTTCTGGCTCACAGTTGGAGAAGCAGATTTAAGTCTTAAACAGATGGCACATTATAAGTCTTGTGATCTATTGCTAGTGATCTTCCCACCTAGACCTTTTAGCATGCGGTCTACCATTGGGTGTCAGACCATCTCACAACAAACCCAATTCCAAACAATCTATTCAAACTGGAACCTGCCAGACACTGAGATGTGCCTTGCTTTTGTAACCTGAGACAGGCAAGAGAAAGAGGAGCTTTGTCAAACTCTAGCAGGCAGCTAAGATACATACATGCATTTAACTTTTCAGGGTCACACTTCATACAGCAAGCTTGGGATATGTGAATTCCCACCACAAGAAGGAATCTTCATCTCTAATTATTATTCTGCATAATCCTGTATTTTCAGAATGCTGCTGGGTTCTCCAAGTGCTTTGCTATGCTTAACAGCTTAAATACATGTTTAATTTACTCTGACAAAGAAATGAAGGGCTATTGTAGTAAAATTGTATTCTCACATTAAAAGAAACCATTCAAAACCCCAACAAAATTTTCTAGTGACAGTCATGCGATGCTACGTTATTTTCCATAGCTAAATCGTTGCATGTGCAGCCTAAACACCTGCTTTCTCTGCTACAAGACAGAGCTGGGAAGAAGCTATTTTTTCCTGTAATTGCTCATGCAAACCAGATCAATCTCATTCTCTGTTTTTTTAATCAGTTTCTTGCCAAATTTTAGAAGGTTATGAAGCATGGAGGGTGGGGTACTGCTGGTGAGTGACTCCCCACAAGATGCTAAATAGATAAACATTGTCTATCTTGAAGAGAGCTTGTTATGACAGTGAAGCAGAGCTGTGATGTTCAAACTGTAGTACAGGAATTCCAACTTGTAGAGGGAGAGACCGGGGACGTGAGAGCATATTTGAGGATCTACGAACAGAGCAACTGAGGCAACACTGAGGCCCAGCAGGTTCCATCGCCACTCCCTGCCATCCAAGAATGCTGCAAGAACCGTTCCAGAATATTTTTACAAAAGACGTGGCTTATATGGAAGACATGGGAGATGGGAATAATTCCATGAAGGTAAGACATTTGAAAACCTTTAGATTATAAATAAATGGCTTTAAACTATTGCAAGGACCCTGGGATTTTCTCTAGACATAAGTAGCTTTCCTTCTGGATTCCAGAAGCAATGTGATCATGCATTTGGTTGGGTTGGATTCTTTTTGTGCAGCTCTTTGAAGGCTTGTGTCTACATAGTCAAATGCTGTGCAAAACAATGTTTTGGCTACAATACATAATATTCAAAATATATACAAAATTTTCTATATTATCACACCTACAGTCACATCAAGATTACTTGTTTCTTTTTTGTTTTCAATGTGTCCTTGTGTATCAGCAATGGAAAGGAAGAAGAGGAACATGAGGAAATGAACATTGTATCACTGTGCATGCACAGCAATCCTGTATGGAAATTGAAAATGAAAAAGAAAGTAATGCAGAATTCCTGCATCAGTTCTACCAGAAAAAAATGTGGCTTGGATTAACAGAATTTCTGAAACATCCTTAATTTCTCCACTATTCCATCCTTTCTCGCAAGCTATCTTGCCCAGGGAACCATGTGTTGCTATTTCCAGATTTTCAAACTACTGGACTGGATCAGAACACCCACCATTGTACTCAAACATTTTATTTTGGAAGAATTTTTAACGTTCAAAAGAATATTTAATAGCTGTTAAAATAAATTAGCAACACCATACCTGTGTATCAACATCTAATGTAGCATGTGTGGGAAAAGGACACTGATAAATTATTTTTAACCAGCGATGAAAATTATCCTAATTTTATTCAATTATTTAAAAACTGGAGCACAATTATCCTTAACGTGAGTGTCTGAGAAACAGAGTTCTTAAAAAAAACACGGTGCGAGGCAAGGATGCTGTAATTAAAACAACATACATAAAGGAAGCAGTTGTAATTATGAATATTGAAGATTATTGAAAAGAAAATATAAGGCAATTAAATGATGAAATCTCTCATCAGCCACTTGCTGCTGATGTGAGATTCAAAGCAAGATTGATGTCATCTTGGAAATTGGATTAAGTGCATGGAGACAAAAGGAGATCTCAGTCCAGAATAACTAACATTCCTGCCTATAATTAGTATAATGTGAGTTTGAAGTTTTTTTAAAAAATCTATATTTACCTGATTGTACAGAATCAGTACAGGTGAGTGAGTTTACTCTGGGGCCTGATCTGTCAACCCTGCAGTTATGAAGGTGGGGAGAAAGATGGCTAAACCGTGGTTTAAGGAAGCATTCGTATAAAAGCAGACAAGCTTCTTTTTAGGAAATCAGAAAGGGAGAAACAACCTCAGGAAATGGCATAAGGATGCAGATACAGGAGCTATGACTTAGCCTTTCCTGGGCTCTCTATTTGTGACGCAGTGCAGGTGTGGCATCGGTAGACGAGAATGGCTAGCACACTGCAAATTTTGCACGGCTGGCCAGAACCAGATCATGGCCCTGCAGCTGCATAATGTGACCTGGGACCAAGGAGCAGTGGTGAGGAGAAGGCCTAGACCAGTGGTTTCCCCTCACGCATGTATGACAGCTACCCCCATGGCCTCAGCTGGGACTGCACTTCCTTCCCCCACCCTCCCAAATCTATTGTTTTTGTGATAGACTAAAATTAGTAACTGATCAATGAGCCTGAGGAGGAAGTTCACCTGTCTGTGAGGCACACCTTTGGAGAATCTTTACCTTTTCCGTAGCAATTTCGTTGAGTGGTCATTGCTTGCACTGTTATTTCTGTTGCAGCTGCATCATTACAGGGCATTGTGGGACTGGGCTGGGTATAAGCAGGGCTGGGACACCCCACTCCTTTATATCGGAGACTCTTGGGTCTTCAGGGCTCCAGCCTAGCCTAGGGGTTGGCATGCCAGCTATGCAGCCAAGTGAAAGACAGACATAGAGTAGACTGGTCAGCTTAACCAGACTGTTCCTCTCATGTGTTAAATGCTTCTGTGTCACCCTGGAGTCCTCATCTGCCACAGGAAGGTCATTTTGCAGAATAGCTTCATACATCAACTACAAATCCAAATCTGAAATAATAAGAGATTACTTAACCAGTCCTCTCACACCCTGTCTTGGGGAAACAGGGAAATTGCTTTTGCACTGGAAACCCAGTCTGGATACAGACTGTTTTGGAAATAGACATGTTGACAAAGAAATGTAATAGTAGTAGTAGTAGTTGTAGAAGACTTACCTGGAGCATTAATCTTAGGTATAATGAATTGTATCCAGCTAGAAGCTCCTGGTGACAAAACAGCATCCCTCAGCAGAATAGATTCCCCCTCCCTGCTGTACTTCCCTGTGCATTCCCTGATCCACTCCAGATGGGGTACCCTCTGGAGCAGAGCTTTTTGGGGAGGGGGATGTACGAGAGACAAGAAAGATTTTCATGTGGTATTGGGTGTCACCCACTGAAACAAAAGTGTTTGCATATTCTTTTAGAATATGTTTATCTATTTATTTATTAGATGCCTTTTTTCTTTTTAAAGAACTCAGAGCAGCTGAATAATTCTCCTCCTCCTCCTCTTCTCAATCTTATCCCAACAGCGTCCCTGTGAAGTAGGTTGGGCTGAGAGTCTGTGACTGGCTCAAAGTCACCTGGTTGGATCCATGGCTGAGCAGGGATTAGAAACCAGATTGCCTGAGTCCCAGGCCCAGACTCTTAACCGCTGCACCACTCTGGCTCCCATATTCATATGTATCACCAAATGCAATTACAGAGAAGAAAATACCACCAAGGGTATTTTGCATTTTAGTTTGGTCTTGTTCCAGAATGGCAGTACCATCTTTTTGGTGGGCACAAAGAACCTATGTTCACATCGGAAGCCAGCTGTAAAAATTAAAGACTCCTAACCCAAAGGAACCCTGTCTTTTTTATTGCTTCTGGAATTTGGATCCCTCTTCTACTGATGCCCATCCAACCTCAAAAGGAAGAATATGGCAATCTCTTACTTTCAAAGCTTCACATTTACCTGTTGTAAAGTTTGTACCTTCCTATTACATGATTGGCTGTGATTATAAAGGAAACAGAATACTGCAGTGATCCAATCATTTTTGTGTATTCATATAAATAAAAGTACTATGAATGGGTAATTTTGACATTCTGGTTTTATTATCCAGATGGTGTTTCATAAATGAGCTTTAAAATGATTTTAAAGCTTCATTTCATGTAAACTCTTCAGGTCAGCCAGAAGAGAAACTGACTGACTCTTCAAACAAACCAATAGTCTAATAGAGCTGTTAAAGAAAAACATATAAATTCCACATCTGAAGGGAACAGATTTCAGCTTCATTTAAAGCTGCCAATTTTTCATTGGCAGTAACAATCTGTTGTTGCTGTAGAGCTGGACAAAGGAAGCCGGGACACAGAATCCAGTCCTTTACTGTTTGTGATGCCCCAGGCTGAATGCAGTCCACCAGCCATGGATTGGGGTCTGTTAGAGGCATCGTAGCTCCTTCCTCACTTTTGCCCACCAGATAGACAGGGGAAAAGATTATTTATAGCAGTCCAAGTGTTCCTTAATACAAGATTTAGACTGATTGGTCCAGGCTGTGCATTCCTGGACAGGATTCAGTCATATTAGAACCCAACCTGTATGTGTATAATAGGAAGGACTTAGCTTGATTCTCATACACTGTCTATAGATGGCTTACTAGGCAAAGCATTGACAACTAGGTAAAGCAATGATATAGGCAACCATTTGGGGTCCTGAGCATATCTGATAGTTGAGGGGCTGCCCTTGGCAGAATCACAAAATGGCTGCTGTGTGGGGTGTGGCAAAGGAGACGCAACCTGCCCAAAAGACTGAGTGCAAGATCGCTAGATCTGAACTCCAAACCAATGAATAACTCTTATGAATCCAGTTTTCAGCACTGCGGGAAACCCATTGCACAGCAATCCCAGCTGGCAGTAAAAAGATAAAGTTTTAATTGAATGAATATGTTAGATGAATAAGGCAACTTGGCAGGTACCAAGAAAAATGCCCTGCAACACTTTGATGCCCATGTGCTCCACAGTGCTTGCCACTGATTTATAAGATAGAAAACAAATGTTGACGGAGTCACAAACAAGCCTGAATGTTATGAACCAGAAAGCTGAAGTAGTTGGAAGACATAAACTGGGTGGGGGGGGAAAGGATCATCCATGTGGGCTCAGTAGATTACTGGTAGCAGTACAGGGAAAAAAAGTAGAAAAGTAACCCCTGACTCAGGGATAGGAAATCTGTGGCCTGCTGGATGTTGTTGGACTCCCAAAACCCATCAGTCTCAGCCAACATGGCCAATAGTGAGCATTAATTAGTTAGTTAGTTAGTACCATTATTTATTAATCACCTTTGTATCCAACAAGTGCTTGCAAGATGACATACAACTGAAATGATATAAAACAGTATCAAAGTGGATTATTTAAAAACAAACAAACATAAAATAGAAGAAAAATCACCAAAAGTGGGAGGGAGAGGGAGAGAGAGAGGGAAAGAGAGCAGAACTACATTTCAAATCATTCAGATGCCAGAAGAACACAAATATTTTATCATCCCATCTAAAACTGAACCAACAGGGGCTAATCAATCCTCCCTGAGAATGGAGTTTTGCAATTGGGCTGCCACCAGTAAAATATCCTGCCCCATGTTCATGAACCTAAACCTTGAGGTGGTGGGACATATAACAGGACCTCTGAAATAGCTCTTAAACTGCCAGTGGGCTCATGCAGGAGGAATTGGCCCATCCTGGCCCAAAATTATTTAAGGCTTACTATGCTGAGAATTAAAATTGAAAAATGTCTGGAGGGAGGGCTACCATTTGTCACCTTTGAGAGCATCGTACTTGAAAGCAGGACATGGTTCAGTTTTAAGACATGTGTGGATGCATTGATATGTTTGCATTTCTTTTCAAACAGATGATTTTAGGAACATGGGAAGCCACCTTATATTATCAGATCATTGGTCCACCGAGCCCAGTATTACTGACACAGACTGGAAGTAGTTCCTGGTACTGACTCTGGTTTTACTGACTCTGATTTCAGGCAGGAACTTGTTGAGCCTTGAGATGCCATGATTCGAACCTGGAAATTTCTGCATACAAAGCATTGCGGCCCTTTTTCAGAAGAGGCAATTAGAACCGAGCCTTGTTTTCTTTTTTTTTTTTTTAAATAAAGAGATCTTGGCCTCTCCTGACACATAAAAATTCCAGAAGGCCAGCGTATTTTATTTTCATGAAAGCATGAAGACACATTCCTTCATGTTAGGTGAGTGGGCCACATTTTCTGGCAAAGAATTCCAGAGCTCACACTGCACATCCTGGGGAAAATTTTGATCTGACTTTCCTTGTTGATACAAGTGGAGGTTTAGACCTTAAAAATACTACAGTGTGGGTTTAGGGTGGGGAGTCTCTGGACCTACACGGACCCTTCTCTTGGCAAAATGCTTACACTACCTGTGCTGATTTCCAGATTGTTTACTACAATATGCAAATGAATGGACTTTTCGCTAAGATAGCATAATAAGCTCCTGCTTCTTCTCCAGACTGAACAGCATGCAAAGACTAACAATGAAAACCCACTGTTCGGGGAGGCAGGGGAGCAGATCAAAAGCACACCGATTACGAACTTAAATGAGCCATTGCACATCCATTTCCTGCCATTCCCCATTTTATTTACTTGAGTATATCACATAAAGCTGTCCTATCGTTAGTGTAAATGTTTGCCTTTGGAACCTGCTTTCTAAGTAATTGTTTGAGTTTGGATTGCAGTGCCATGTGAGGCTTTTCTTCTAATTTAGTGTCAAATTCATCTTCTTTATCCATGATTAACGCATACAATAATTATCCATGAAGATCACCCAAGTGACATTAGCAGTTACACCCTTGATATTCTTTCACCATTCTTAGTAAAAATATCAGTTTGTTTGCAACACAGGTTTATACATTTTAAATGTTACAGATATTGTAATCACTGGTTAGAACAATAACAATTCTTAAAACTCTTGTTCCTTAGACAGATGATATTTAATATGCTTTAAGATAAATAGGTTAGGTAACCTGATCAAATGGGATTGTGAAGTCACATGAGATTTTAATTAGTCAGAGGATAAAACATACAGAAATATAAAGTAACAAGAACTGGTTTAGACACTCTTGTTTTCTTTTTCAAAGTATGCATAAATGCAGTTCGGGACAAAGTAATTCCATACATCCCAAAGGAAACTGGCATGTCTAAGATTCTCACAGAAGAAATTCAGCAATCCTGACTTGTCAATGACATTTTTATATATCGTGGCAAAAGCAAATGTCATTTCTGGAAAAAATATTATTAATGGACACCTCCCCTGTAATCAGGCTGTTAAAACCCGCAGAATCTCACTGGGACAGCTTTGCAAGGCACTTGGAAGGCGAAATCACTCATGATCTTGACACCACAGTTGCTGCAGATCCAGCTGAGGGGTCCATTGCATCATCAGATTCAAATCTATGGCCAGCTTTTGAGGCCTAGGGATTTGGAAAACGTAACACTGCATGTCTTTCAGACTCTTACTCATCCTGCCTTGTTCAAACAAGCAAAGAGAAAAGACTAAACATAATTGCTGTGGCTGCAGGGTATAGGAAATGCTTTTCTGCATGATGAAGCACTGTCCGACATCTGTGAGGAAGTGGGGAAACACCCACTGTGGAAGAAGTCCACCCAGGACTCAGTGTTAGCAAACACCCCTGTAGTAAGTAAAGTGTTTGAGAGGATGGTGGCAGCTCTTGGAGGAAACATTATCCAGATCAGTTCATATCTGGTTTCAGGCCTGATTTGGGGACAGAATCTATTTTGCTGACCCTGACGGATGTCCTTTATCAGGAGAGAGTGAATGGGAGTGTGACCCTGCTGATTCTCCTTGATATATCGTCGTATCTTGCTGGACTATCTCTGTAGAGGGTGGGAGACACAGTATTCTACTCCTACTTGCAGGAGGTTTTTCAGCATGTTCAATCTGTGCAGTTCCCTCTGGAAATTCTACTGTGGGGTGCATGGTACCAACCTGTTCCCCAATCCTGTTCAACATCCACATGAAGCCGTTGAGGTGCGTCATTAGAGCTTTTGAGACACAATGTCATCTATGCCAATGATACCCAGCTCTGTTGCTCTATGACATCTGGTTCAACTGTGGCTTTGTGACTCATGCCTGAAAGCAGTAGTGAGCTAAATGAGGGCCAATAAGCTGAGCCTGAATCCTTACAGGTATGTGGGTGGCTCCCATGTCTAGGAATTGGACAAGTTACCTGTTCTGGATGGCATTGCAAAGAAGGATCAGGTTGTCATTTAGGAGCACCTCTCAAAACATCTTTGTCATGGGAAGGTCAGGTGCCCTTGATGACTATATGTACTTTTTACCAGCTTTGGCTGATATGCCAGCTATGGCCTTTCCTGCATATGGAAAGTCTGGCCACAGTCACTTCAGAACTGGTTTGCTGCAATGCATCTATATGGGGCATCTCTTGAGACTGGTTCATACACTGCAGCTAGTGCAGAACTTGATAGCTTGGTTTCTAAGTAGGGCAGCCTACTTTCACCCTCAATGGCCATCATCATGTTATACCGCTGTAACATCCCACTGGCTATGTGATAGTAATCATGAAATAAACAGGGAATTATACACTAGTTTAAGTTATCTGTGAATCATGCTCCACATTGGGCTTTCAGAATTAAAGCCACAGACCTGGCTCAAATCTATGACGCAAATGAACCTCTGCACAGAGGCCAATGTGGCACACTGCTTTGCAGTACCACCTGGTTTTGCTTATACAGTTGAATAAGAAGAATTTGGTGGGCACTGGAGCATGTGTGTATAGGAGTGCTCATGCCATGCAAGATATGGCTGGAATAAGGGGACTGAGTACAGTGTTCCAAGATTGCTCTCTTGCATTTTGACAGTTTTTTGTTTCTTTGCTTGCCACACTTTTCAATGAGAATGAGATAGTCTTCAACAAAGAAAGCATTTGAATAAAAGCTGTGCCTTGAGTCCACAAATATTACCCTTATCCACAGATGACTCATTGTTTATACAAAACAGTGTTTGGATTCTGTTTATTAAAAAAAGAAGAAAAGAAATAAATGATTTGTCTGGAATAAAAAGCTATATTTATAAACTGTGGGTGTAGGCAAGTGTCCCTAGATCATCGCACCATTATACATTTTATTTTCAGGATACAAATTTACAGTAATTGTCAGGATGGTATCATATCTGACTGAGCACCAGAAAGGCAGTTTAAACATCCAATGTATGAACATAATGCTGGACTAGATGGAACTTTGGCCTGATCCAGCATGGCTCTTCTTATGTCCTTATTGTTGGTTTAATCCATGGCTGTTTTTAAATTTCACTAGCATTGGGGTTCTCCACCCAACATCCCAAGCAGGCTATGGGGGCTATCATCAGGCGCTTCTCCTGTGTACATCCTGTTGAAATTAACAAAAGTTGCACATGAACACACTGTGCAACTGGTTTTCATTCTCAGAGGGCTTATACAGAAAGGAGTCTCATTACATTGTGCCCAGGGGTTTAAAACTTAGTTAAAGGAAGAGTAGCAAAAGAGACGTGTAATAGCTTGTCCTAATCCTGCAAACACTTTTCAGATGCTAACATTCTCACCAGCTTAGTGATCGGCATGTAGTGTTTGCAGAAAAAGATCCTAATATAAGAAGGCTGCAAGTACCACTTCTGCGTGCAATTGCTCAAATCACATTGCAATCCCATCCCACCCTTGCCCAATAAACAACTAAAAACTGACAATTTTGTTAATGTGAGTGTGGTTTCTTGCTTTTTTTTAATGTTGTGCATTGGACTTGAACAGCAAACTGTGTGCACTTCGACTGTTATCACAATGTGGTCAAGAGGGCTGTGTCTTTCATCATTTACACACATCTGTTCATTACAGTATATTATCAGGCTAGTGAAAACCAGGGGTGTGGTGTGGTCAGCAGTATTGGTAGTGCATCTAGATTTTATATTATCTAACTTGAAAATAGTTCTCTTTTAGGATTTCCCCCTTTCCTTGATAAAAATAGTTTTCACCAAACGTTGGTGGTGCACACGCACTACCAGTCACTCTTGGAACCACACCCCTGACCGGAACGCAGGTTTTTGAGAGTGTTGCTTTAAAAAGTATTACAAAAAAATTCCATACAAAAACTATTTTCATAGAAATCTTGCATTTCCACAAATAAATGAGAACATTTCTTTCCCTTCCTTTTTGCTCGAGGGAAAAAACTGTTCAAGAATTTTGCTCTTTTAAACACAGTTGACTGTATTGAGAAATGCAGTCCGTAGTTGTTCACATTCCCTTCTTTTTAGATGACCTATCCTAGTTCCACTATTAGCGAGAATTCCACAGACTCCGTAGAGGTTGATCAAAGTAGGAATGAGAGCTTCCCAAACCCTCTGGGGCTAAAACCCACACATCCCTACATCATGTCAGTTATTCTCTTTGCTCCACAGTTAAACAATGAAGTAATTGCTTTGAGCTAAGCATCATATGGTACATCAACCAAAAGGGAAAGGGAAAAAGAAAAAGAAAAAAAGAAAATGGAGGGAAACATTTTGTATCAGCTAAAATATGGCCCACCTCCTTTGGGTTCTCTCACAACAGAGTTCCGCTGCAGATGAATTCTATGGTTTCTAGTGCCTGACTAAGGGTTTTGTTTTTGTTCAGGTCAGTGACAGAGAGACAGTCAAAAATACTTTCTGAATTCATTCTTCTAGTTTGTGGGGTCCGTTTTCACTGTTTTGTTTTTCCCATTGAACAAGCTCACATCGGCTGGCAGTATCACCATGTAGACTTTGGCCAGCACATACCAGGTCTTCTATGCTTGGAAGTACATAATGGAGTCCCCTTTTTCCCGTACTAGAGTTCTGAGCTATTATTTTTCAAAGTCTCCTCTGGTAGTTAGTTTCCTTAGTTGTTCAATTGCTTCTCCAGCCCCTGGCAATGGATGAACTTCAAAAAGGAACCTGCCATTTCTCACTGAGACTGCATTTGTATCCAGCCATAAAACTCACATAGACCTTTCATTCATTAAGGAATGGTGGAACCCATGACAAATGGTAGAATGCCCACACCCACGTCCCTCCCTCCCTTTATAAACTTGGTTGATCCATGATGCTTGTGATTTGAGTCTGGCCTTTGCAACTGCTTAGATCACAGAGTCTTTAGTTCATAGACACAGCGGCATGAGGTAACTCATTTTATTTTGCACAGGTTGCATATTTCCACAGGAAACATTCTCGCAAAAGTTGTTTTGGGGAAAAAAGAAACGGGAAAAAAAGACAACAGTTTGTGCTTGGGGTTGTTTGGCCTCCCAGCTCTATGCCATGGTTTCTTTACCTGGCAACCTTCTGTCATTAAACGTGTGCATGTTGATAACCTCTTCAGTTTTCACAATCACAGGAGCCTGTGGTTTGTGTTTTAACCGACGCTGGCACTTCAGAGACATCCGCAGTTCCTCTACCATGGCACTACAGAAGGACCTCTGCAGGGGATGTTTGAAGAAGTTTTTAAAAATGTATAGAAAGAAAACAAGGAAAAACAGCATTATTATTATTATTATTCATATTTATGCATCAATATCTCTCAATTCAACTATACACGGTGCTTTATGGGGCAGTATCCAGTGCGGCTGCGGATGGGACAATCCACTGGCATTATGCAAGAGGTTGCTATTGCTGGTGTTGCTTCATCAGCACATATGGAATCATAGAATCATGGAACAGTAGAGTTGGAAAAGGCCAGAAGGCCAACAGGTCCAATCCCCCCTATTGCAGGACACAAAGTCACACCATCCCATTCAGATGGCTGTCCAGGTGCTTTCTGATTGTGTCTCATGAGGGAAAGGCCACAACTTTCCCAGGTAACAGGTTCCTATGCACATATTTATTTATTATTATTTATTTATTAAAACATTTTTATGCCGCCCCATTCGCCGAAGCCTCGGGGCGGCTTACAACAAAAAATTAAAATAACATTTTAAAATATATACAATAAAATACAAATATACACTATAAAACAAGCCGCCCTGGCCAAATAAAATTCAATAATATTAACATTTAAAATACTGCTTAAATAAAAAGGTCTTCGCCTGGCGCCGAAAAACAAATAACGACGGTGCCAGGCGGACCTCTCTGGGGAGCGCATTCCATAACTTAGGCGCCACCGCTGAGAAAGCCCTCCTCCGAGTAACCACCCTCCTAACTTCTTCCATGGAGGGCTCCCGGAGAAGGGCCTCTCCCGCCGATCTCAGGGGGCGGCTGGGCATATAAGGATGTAAGCGCCCCTTCAGGTAACCAGGACCCAAGCCGTTTAGGGCTTTATAGGTCATTACCAACACCTTGAATTGGGCCCGGACTTCAATGGGAAGCCAGTGAAGCTGACGGAGAACTGGAGTCATGTGAACATAACGTCCAGTCCCCGTCAGCAGCCTGGCAGCTCTATTTTGGACCAATTGAAGTATCCGGACCGTCTTCAAGGGTAGCCCCACGTAGAGCGCGTTACAGAAGTCCAAACGGGAAGTCACCAACGCATGTGTCACTGTCGCAAGGCAGTCATTCTCCAGATAGGGGCGCAGCTGATGAATTAGCCGAAGCTGGAGGAAAGCGCTCCTCGCCACTGCTGTTACCTGAGCTTCCAGTGAAAGCTCTGGGTCGAGGAGCACTCCCAAGCTGCGGACCTTGTCCCTAAGAGGGAGTGCAACCCCATTCAGGACAAGGTTCAATTCACCCTCTCCGAAGCCCGATCCACCAACCAACAGGACCTCCGTCTTGTCTGGATTGAGCTTCAGTTTATTGGCCCTCATCCAGCCCATTACCTCGGCCAGGCACCGGTTCAGCACAGCCACTGCCTCACCTGGCCACTGCCTCACCTGGCACTGCCTCACATAAGCACATCATAACCCAATCAGCCCCATTGATTACTGCCTTTTTTTGGTGAGCATTGACAATTTATCATATGTCACTCTGTACAGAATCTCTCTTCATTAAAATGACTGGTAGCTTGTTTTCTCTCCTTTTTTCCACCCTTGTAAACTAGCCCCATTACTCTCACTTTTTTAGCTGAAACCTGGCCACTAAGGTGTATCTAATAGTTTGACGAACAGCCCAGAGAGCTTCAACTATTGGAAGGTATAGAAATGAAATCAATAAATCAATGAAACAGGTCCATGATGAACACTATCTATGGTCCACACTGGAAATATCTAGCAATATCTCCAAGTACAGAGCATTTCCTAGCACATCCTTGTCAAGTGCTTCCCATGCTTCAGCCATAATCTCATAACAAAATGGGCATCTTCTACATATCAATCTCTTATAAGTAAGTTCACGTCAATCTGTTCTATATTGCTGAAAGCATCTTACTTTCCACTGTGTGCTCTGATGATTCGTACAGCATACAGAAAGGTTATTCAAGCAAAGGTAATTCACACATGAATGAACATCAAGGGGATCAACAGTGCAATCCCATGCATGTGTGTGCAGAAGTAACTTGCACTGAATTCAGTGACTTACTTTCAGAGAAGTAAGGAGTGCAGCTTTTAATGATGTGACAACAGATGGAGTCACAGCTGAACATGTGAATTGCTTGCATTGAATGGATTGTGTTCAGAATGAAAAGCTCTCTTTCTGTGTAATTTTCATTTCAGAGATAGCTATTTCACATATGCAGCTCAACAAATGATATTGAAATTTTCATCAATCAATGAATGTGCATGTTGGGACTCAAAGTTTCTCTGATATTTTGAACAACTGAATGCAGTTTTGGACAAATGCCTTCAAAACTAGTGGTTTAATTGTTTCAAAATAACATACAATTAGTCATATCAGTTTGTCTAAGTTACACTGTTCATTTCTTACCAAGTGAAGTTAAATTACTTTAATGTACTTAAACCTCTTAATACCAAAAAGTCAAACATCAAAACAACAGTGCAGCAATTGGACATCATATCTGGAAAAAGGCAACATAATATTCAAGATTTTTTTAAAGTGGAGTTAAAATACTGAACTGTTTGTTTCTTACAAAAGTAAGTGATTACTATCCCAGAATCAAACCATTAGATGCACATTTGTAAGGCAGTTTATTCTGCATCCCAAACTGATAAGCAGGGGCTCCAAAAACTGAAATGCTATGAGCTGCCCGTTCCCTCGGCACACATCAGGCAGAGAACTATGCCTGGGATTTGCCCCTGGACATATATTCAGCAGGATATACAACACAATTCCTGAAAAGCAAGCTGAAAATGCATGCATTATCAAGCATGTGCTTGCCATACCCTTACTTTTCAGATGAACACTTAGGAGAACACCTTAAGAATGCACTCTGTGCTGGGGGTTGAAGCAAATGAACCTCAGTATCCTCACAATCCACTCTTGGGCTCACTACAGTAACACACAAACAAGGATTGGGGCAGGTGTGGGTTCTCCTTGAAAAGTAGGTTACAATGTTGTCTGAACCCAGCTGAAATAACAAGCTATGGTTTGTTAACCATGAACAACCTACAAAAAGAACCCATGGTTTGTTGCTGGGCGGTGCTGTTGCCTCCATCCACTTGTTGAGACCATCTGCCAGAGGGCCCTATCTGTCCACCCATCCAAGGAGGGCTGGTTTTCAGGCATGTTTGGGAACCTGCCCAGGGCCCACACCTCAGCAGCGGCCCCTGACAAGAGTTCCCTGAAGTTTGCTTCTGTGCACCACTGCAACCATTTCCTTTATCTTGTTCCAGCCCTGGTGACAGAGGTGG
Source organism: Varanus komodoensis (assembly GCF_004798865.1). Lineage (NCBI taxonomy): Eukaryota > Metazoa > Chordata > Lepidosauria > Squamata > Varanidae > Varanus > Varanus komodoensis. The sequence goes on from NW_025335268.1 coordinate 61,079,016, forward strand.
TTAAAGTAAAAGCAGTAGCCACTTCTTCTCTGCCTGTCAAGTAAGACATTGCAGTGACAATGATAGAAAAGATGAGGAGCAATAACAGCTGCAGACAATGATGATGAAAAAGTAGCTTCAGGTGTGAAAGAGGGTGCACTGATGGTGTCTTGTCCAAGGGCCCTCAAAACCTGGAGCTGACACTGCATTCATCTGTATAGCATTCACTCACCCATAGGGATAATCCTGGCTCATCACAAACAACTAATCCTGCTACTTTCATTTTGTTCCCAGATTTTATGGTAATAATAACTACTTTCCAAAGAAAGCCAACATTGCATGGATACCAGTTTAAAATAAAAATTACAACAAAGCTGGGACATTATTAATATTGGGTAATATTGAGAAATAATTGTTTCAGGCAATAGAGGATATACAGGTGGTGCACTTAGAAACAGGAAAAAAAAGCAAAGTTCATAAAATATTTTATTCTGTCCTAAATGTTCTCTATTAAGCATAACCAAAAGCATTCTAAGAAAAGGAAATTTGAATAATAACCCTAACCCTAACCCTGGGTACTGTCAGTTGGCTTTCAGGGAGACATAGAGATATGAAACATTGGACAGAAACCATTAACAGCTATACAAATTGCTACAGTTTGTATATTTTGCTTTGCCTATTTATTTGTTTGTTTGTTTGCTTGCTTGCTTGCTTTTAGGCTTCCTGTTTCTAATAAAAAGTTACACTCAAGTTCACCTTTTCTGCATCTCACACAAGAAAGATGAAGTGGGCAGGGACAATGGCATGGAAATGCTTTCTTCTTTTGCTGTCCTTGCCCAGTCACCCTTCTCCCCCCTAAAATGTGTCCAGAATATCTACTGTCTAAAATTAACATGCACAGTTGAGTGTAGCTGCAGCTCAGGGATAAATAAGTACATACATGATTTGCATTCAGAAAGACTCAGGTTCAATCCATGCCATCTTCAGTTTTGAAGGGCAAGTCACAGGGGATGCCAAAGATCGCCATTTCAGACCCCAGAGAGATGCTTCCAGGCAGAACACACAATATTGGGTTGGATCATAACATTATAAGAGCTGGAAGGAACCTTGGAGATCTCTATTCCAACCACCCCCTGCTTAAGGTCCTAACAAAGCTGTGTTCATTTGCAGGACCAGTTTACTACCATGGATTGAGATGTACATTCTCATTTCTGTATGAATTCCATACAGGCCACAGCTATGTGGCAGAGCATGTGTCTTATAGCACAAGGCTCAATCTACAGTATTGCAAAGAAGAGCTGGAAAAGTTTCTGCCTAAAACCCCAGAGGTCCACTGAGGTCACTGGCCTCAGAAACGCTGGCCTAGATGGACCAAAGCTCTGTCAAGGTATACAGCAGCTTCCTACACTCCCAACTCACAATGAAGCAACATTACAACAAAGAGCAAATCAGCCCACGTGTAGGATGGAACGTTGTGATATGGGCTTTAGATTTGGCTTCTGATGAAGAAACACTTCTGCTAGCAACTAGGGATGGACGTCTGTAGGACTATCTGCCAACTGGATGCAAGGCATGGATGTGTGCTCAGTTCATGAACTCTTGGGTCTCAGGGAATTTATCTGCTTCCTTGAAGCCAAGGTTGCTGACCTGGAGAAGCAAAGAGAGGTAGATAGCAAGGCTAAGAGGAGTCTTCTTAGCTCCTTGGTGGTTATGGAGAAAGGGGGTTTTAGGGAAGGAAGAAGGAAGTGATTTCTTAGAAGTGTGTGTGTATCCTCTCACATGGAAGATAGGGGAATTCTGGTATGGGAGATTTGATCATTAGAAACATAGAAAACTGGATTTGCAGTGGGTGTGTGAACCACATGCTGATATCACTTGCCGCCTAGATAGACTTGTAGATAGCGTGATGGCACCAATGGCTGGAGGAAGGTGGTCATGAGCTCCTGGAAGCCAAATTTAGGTTGCTAGGTACAAGGCTGAAATCCAGAACTTCCAAGATGACTTTCTTGGAAATGCTACCAAGTTCCATACACAGGGCCAGCTAGACAAATGCAGCTGAGGAGTCTCAGTGCATGGATGAGATGATAGCATAGAGCGGAAAGTTTCACCTTTGTTAGACACTGGGGAACATTTCGGAACAAGGCAGGCCTGCATAGGAGGGACAGGCTGCACTTGAACCAGAGTGGAACCAGACTGCTGGTACATAACACAAAAAGGGTGGCAGAGAAGCTTTGAAAGTGAACCCTGGAGGAAAGCAGAAGTTGATGGGAAGCATCCAGTTTGGGTCAGATCATCCTAGTGGAGGAAGGGGAAGAATTCAGATTGCCCATGTGTAGGAGGGGAAAGAGTAGGAAATGAGGTTACTATGAGCCACGGTGACCAGTTGGAAGGGACAAAGTTCCAGAACGATAGTTGCACGCAGCTGGAGAGGGACACTCTGCAAATGCTACAACCTCAGGGGCAAAATGGCAGAGCTTGAATCCCAGTCCAAGTATTCACTGGTGGGATCTGAACTAGCAGTCACTGAGCAAGAAGGATTTTAGGGCAGTGGAGGACAACTGGATGAAAACGTCAGTGCTCAGCTACTGTAAGGAAGGCAAACTCCATGCTAGGAATAATTGGGAGCAGAACAGAAAATAGAATTTCCAAAATCTTAATTTCCTTATACAAATCTTTGGTGTGACTGCACTTGGACTATTATATTCAGTTTTGACTGGATTGACTGAAAAATAACAGTATTGAATTGGAAACGGTACAGAAAAGGGCAATGAAAATGATCAGGGTTCCGGAGCGGTTTCCCTATGGAGAGTGGCTACAACAATCGGGACTGTGCAGCTTTAAAAAAGGTGAGTAATGGGTGATATAATAGAGGTGTTTAACATAATGCATGGTTTGGAGAAAGTAAGAGGGAGACATTTTTCTCCTCCCATAACATTTGAACCTGGGTGTTCCTATGAAGCTGATTGGTGGGAGATAAAAGGCAGTACTTCTTCATACATTGTATAGTTAAATTATGGAATTTGCTGCCCCAGGAAGTGGTGGTGGCCACTTATCTGGGTGTCTTTAAAGGGGACTGGACAGATTCATGAGGGAGGAGCCTATCAGGAGCTACTAGTCTCGCTGGCCATGCACGACCTTCTTTTCCCGAGGTGGCATGCCTACAGCCACCAGCTGTTGAGGAGCCTGGGCATGAGGAGATCTTGCACCCATCCTGCTTAAGGGATCCTGTGGGTAGCTGGTTCGCCACCGTGTGTATAGACCACTGGGCTCGATGGACCTCTCTTTTGATCAGTCATGGTTTTTCTTATGTTCGTATGTTTTAAATGTGTTGGCTTTACTTCTTCTCTCTTTTGTAAAAATCTCAAGTTCTTTTTATCCTTGTATGAAGAAATTTGCTTCTTGGATTGGTAAGTCCAATCATCAAAATGAATCAAATAGAATTCTCACTAGCTGTAGCAGTCATGTATAGTGAGTAGAGCTATCCTCAGGATAGAAATGGCTGTGCTGACCTGGACAAATCTCAAGATCTCTTCTGTCTGCTTGTGAAAACATTAATGCATTTTCCTAAATTCTTATAAGAAACTAATTGAATGAAATTCTCAGCTATGCCTAGTAGATTACAGAAGCATTCATTAGAATGCAAGTTTTCTATAGCATGTTCAAATGGGTTTTGCTGTGTTCATACTCATCTGATGACAGCACTGAAAGACACCATATAAATTAATGAGCACTCTTTAGAGCAAGGGCTCGCTTTTAGCACTAAATATCAAGATGTCAACCCGCTGGCAGCTTGGCCAACCCACTGGCTCTCAATATAACATTGTTGCTGTTTAAGCATAGATTGAATATCATAAACTGCAAGTTTGAAAAACAGCCATCTGTCTGGTCTTCCACTAATAGAATTCTACAGAATTTTCATTTAAAATAAATACTACACTATTGTTAACATTCAGCGCAGAAGCAGATAAAATAAGAAAATCATTTTGGGATTATCCTAGAGACAGGCTGCTTAGACTATTTTTGGAGAAAGTATCGAACAGTGCAATCCAACCTTTGTTGACAATTTCAATTATAATTTCCAACTGCATTATGGTCAGAATAACTTTTAAAGGCTGGCAAGTTATTTATCAGAAATCTGTTTCCATTTTGAGCTTTGTGAAATAAGCAAAATACTTCCCTATCCCCATTTAGGAGAAGAAATATCCTCTTGTCCTTTACTTCATTTCACTACTGTACAATAATGTTCCAAACGCATCACTCTTCACCAAATTTTGATACATGCAATAAAATTGCAACTAACTTACTGAATTATTCCAGCATGTAAATGTGGCCTAAGAGTAATTTAAGAGCTAATCAGATGGCAGATGACTTTAAAATTCTGTGTCCATTAGCATGTTTAAAATACATTGCAAAATGAAGCATTAGTAGTTCATTTATAATCAGAGTAAAAGTGCTCATGCTAAAGCTTTAATCAGCATTAACAATGCATGTCCTTGGCCTGTGACACATAACTGGTCCACTGCTTAACTCTGCATGGAAAGCTTATAAATACATGCATATTTGTCCTTTATGTGTCATTCTTTAAAATCTCTGCACAATGAACACCAGTCATAGCAAGCATGTTTCCTATGGGCACCTGCTTATAAGTTTTTCAAATGAATAAGCGAACCCTATTAAAATTTCTAGAGGTTGAAAAACTCCCCAGAGGTTATTTTTCAAGCAGCATGGGGAACTGGAGGAGGAAAAGAGAGGACGATCATCCCATCTGCTACCAAGATATTTGTTCACAGAATGACAGGCCCAGTCCCCTAAAGTTCTTTATGATGCTGCAACAGACAGGGCAACTACCAGGTTTGAAGGACCCTGGACAAGCACCACCCATGGCTCCAAAGTATCACCCTAGCATACCCCACGCCTGGGAAATTAATATAGACGAGGAGCACTTTCCATCAGCTTTGGCTGATGGTCCATCAACTACATCCTTACTTGGATGAGCAGAGCCTACAACAGTGACCCACACTCTGGTCACCTCTCAATTGGATTATTGTAATGTGTTATATGTGGAGCGATCCTTGAAGACGGTCTGGATACTTGAGTTAGTCTAAACCAGAGCAGCCAGGCTTTGACGGAGATATGATCATGTAACACCAGTCCTGTACCATCTGCACTGGTTACTAATTGAAGTCCGGGCCCAATTTAAGGTGCTAACAATGACATATAAAGCCCTAAACGGTTTAGGAATATCTGATGGAGTCTCTGAAGGAGCGTCTCCTTCCATGCTCACCTGCCCGACTCCTAACATCTTTGTCAGATCCTTCTCTGGGAGCCCTGTTTGAAGGAGTTTAGAAGAGTGGCTACTTGGAGAAGGGCCTTTTTGACAGTAGCACCCCAGCTCTGCAATCTGTTTCCCAGAGAGTTACACCTGGCACTGACACTTTATTCATTTTGGCCGGGCCAAATCCCTTTTATTTTCCCAGTATTTTAAGGATTGTTTTAATGCTGGTTTTATTAGATATTTATATTCTACGTTTGTGTGCTGCCATTGTATTGTATTGCCATCCTGATGATGTTTGTACAGGAGAAAGAAAGAAAGAAAGAAAGAAAGAAAGAAAGAAAGAAAGAAAGA
>NW_025335268.1:61084720-61106658 GCF_004798865.1 Varanus komodoensis
ACAGTTCCATTCATGCCTTTTCCATGCACATGTGAACAGAGCTAAAAGTGGCTTCTCTGGCAAGCAACAAACTTGATTAAATGGTTAAAAATGAGGCACTGAAAGCTCCACTTGCAGTTGGTTGTGGGACCTTTCATTTGCTCCACTATATCAGATGCTATGACAAGTAAAGTGTCCAAATAATCAGATATAGAATTTAGCAACTGCTATGACTGATGGGGTCTCATAAATCAGAAGGAAATCTTCATCAGCTGCTATTGGGAATGAGGGGAATTTAAGACTCTGCAAATTTGTTCTAGTCATCTCAGACCCTATGAATGAAAGCCCTCCAAAATAGCCTGTCCTTCACAGCCCTGCTCAGCTATTGTAAACCCACAGCAGTGGCTTCCGTTATGGAACTGATACTTCAGGTATTTGGCTTTTTCTTTCTGCTGCCTTCAACTTTCCCTAGCATTCTCTTCTCCAAGTGAGTCTGGCTTTCTCATGATGTGTCCAACCACAAATCACCAAAAGTATTTGTACTGTGCAGCTTCTTTTTGGTTTTCCATTAAATTGCTATATATAGTTCCTGTATGGGAGAAAAGAATTATATGCCCTTTTTTACATTTACTGCTTTTATCATTATCAACTAAAATGATGTATTTTATTTATAATAGTGTCAATAATTCCTTGATGCTGAAAACCATGGGGTTTGTAATGCATAATTGGAATGTTCTTAAGTTAAAAGCAGAAGCACATTCAAAGAAGACATTAACAGAATGCCCATCTTTGCCTTACGTGGTATTGCAGTAAAGAAAATGCTGAGATCAGCAAGGAATATCAAGTCCTTCCGCTCTCTTTCTCCCTCTCTTTAATCCTGAATTGCCCTATTATTTTTCTATGGTTTTCTTACAGAAACATATTTCAGTTGTTTGCCCTGTTTAACATCTGTCTTCTCTTTACTTTAAAGGAGTTCACACAAAATTGACTGTCAAAACCTAGTATGAATCTTTAGGATTAGCTCAGAAGTTCATTACCGCCAGCCTTGGATGTCAGATATTATTTGATGCCTTGTTAAAATTTCTTAACACAGTAATGGCAGTAATCCTGGAGCTTATATCTGATGTTATGGGCCAGTGTTCTAACATCTACCAGGACATGTCCATCAAAGTACTTTTCATCTTCTTTTTTTAAAAAAAGTTGGCTGGAAATGAATGCACAGACCTGCTCTTAGTCTCTTTTCTAATCAGCTTCTAGTCCCATATATCATTTCCCCAAGGATATTTAATAGTGAAAGATAGTTATGAGCTGTCAGTCCAGACCTTTAAACCCAAAGGCAGAAATGTGGACCCTGGGGCAATATTTAATTCTGATATGAAAATGAAAAATGGAATGTAAGAAATCAACTTAGGAGAGAGTATGGCCAAGATTAATTTAGCTTTATAGGGACTTTGGAGGTTTGATAACTGTATCAGCTAAATTTATCAATATTAGCTATATTTATGTTTTAGAATGAAACCAGCTGGTGCACATTTTCATAATGACAGCTGACATTTAAAGGACCTGACAGCTCTTAAAATTCTACTGAAAATGACATTTTAGAGAATATGCCTGTTGTAGGGATTAAAAGCACTGATACAGCATTACTGAAAACCAACAAATGCCTTGTTCAGATCAACCCTAAATTTCAAAAAACATCATAAGCACTGTTTTCTGTTTCAACTCTATTATAATAAAGCAATCAATTTTGGGGACATGTGAATTGACTCTGTATGGATAAAGAAGCATTTCAATAATTATACAGCTAGAAAAGACATTGTGATGATTGACTGCACATGGAGTGAAGTAACCAACTGGCTGAATGCTTTCTGAATCAACATACTGCTGTGGAAAGATTTAAAAGCTTTTCTACGGCAATGCCAAGATGTCCAGGCCTACAGATTGTCAGCAACCTGGTAGAGCTAGAGAAATCCTTACCAAGAAGATACATAGAGGATATGTGTAATTCTCTTCCTTGCATTTCTAGTGTTGTTTAGGTATCTTTGGTTCATTACCTTCACAGGCATACTCTAATATATCACTTGACTGTGCAGTGATAAAAGCCCCTTCTTGGCCAACATTTTCCATAGGAAAAGTAAGGTGCCAGATTTCCTCAGCTGGAAGATAGTAGAACAATGCCTTCAATGCCTAGAACTTTCTGGTCAGGTGATTTCCAGCCTCTATTGTTCTTTTATTAAAAGTGCAGCATGTAAGGGAAGTTGTGCCAAGGAATCTCTGGAGATCTTTGACGTCTTCTGATGTCAACATTCGACTACATTGCGTCTATATTAGTGCCCTTAGTCAATGAGATCCTTTCACTAATTGATGAACAAAGGTTTGTCACTGATGTGTAATTTTAGTTCAACTGAAGACCTTTGCGTTTTGCTGACTCACCTGTGGATCTAGGTTGGGGTTGGTGGGACTGCACTTGTTTGGTTCCATTCTTCCCTCTCAGAGAGATCTCAGAGGATGATATTGGGCAATTGCTCATCTGCCCCGTGGGCTCTCTTTCATGCGGGATTCCACAAGGTTTCATTCTGTCATCCCTCCTTTCAACATGTATGTGAGGCCACTGGGGGAAGATAATGAAACAGTTTGGGCTGTGGTGCATCAGTGGGTAGAAGACACACAGCCCATATCTTTCTGTCTGTCTGTCTGTCTGACTGTCTGTCTTTTCTTTCTCTCTTGTCAGAGCAGAGTGATGAAGACACTAATACTTCCAGGGCGATACATGAAGGTCAATCCAGAAAAGATGGAGATTAGACTGAACAAGTAAAAGACGATGGGGTGGTTATGGAACCTATCCTAAATTTAGTAGATTCTGCATTACACTTTTTGGGAGGCTTTTTATTCCAGAAGGTCTTGTTGGTTTTCTTGTTCCCTGAGAAATCCTGAATATCCTGGTTGCATTAATGACTGGCAGTGTGCTTTCTTATTAGAAAGTGGGCAGGATCTTTCCCATTCCACAAGGACAACAATGAATGCCAATCTGAAAATGCATCTAGATGCACACACTTGCAGGATATTAGACATTGTTAAATTCACTATCTATTTTGACATGTAAATCTTTGAAAAAAATATTTCAGATCACTCAGGGGGCCAAGTTATTTCTCCATTTAAATTGAGACTGCAGGCACTTGCGAGAAGCCCGTTAATGTGAATGACTTCTGAATGCTTTCAAGATTTGAAGTGTGGAAAATGTTCAAAGCTAGTCCTGACTTCACCATGTTGCTAATTTAGGATATCTGGGTAGAGTGTCTTTAAGGAAAGTTTGCAACATTGTGGAATGCACTGAGACTCTCTTTTAAGATATTAGAATATAGTATGTTAAGATAACATATAGCCTTGGGGATTCAACTTTACTTGCTAAGCTTTTCTACAGACTTAGCTCTGCATAAGCAACCTCCCCATTCAATTCAGTGAAGGAGACAAATCTGCAACTGTGTGATTTTGAATGCCTGAATTTCTCTGCACCATTAATTTGAATGAACAAATTGTACCAGAGCTCAGAGCTACGATGCTGCCTGCAAAAAAATAGAATTTCTCAGAAAAGAGTACATTTCAGCAATGAATGCTAATTTGGAAAAAAATGTGGATTATGCTTCCTTAATCCTTGATGGGCTTTTATCCTTTATGTTATGGAACTGGTTAGCATTATACCAGTTGCTTCATCGAATCTGTCCTATTTGCTGTGCTGAATGAAGAGTCTTCTTTTAACCATGAAGTTTAGAACAGTGCAAGATATTGGAGACCAACATACAGCACAATGGATAGAGGTAAACAGATCTCTGGATCTGGACAGCTCACAGAGATAGATGTGGTCCAGTCTCCCCAATGCAGACAAAATCACAGAGTATGCTGGGCTACATGAATAGCTTGGCAGTGGTGTAGATACTGCCCACTTCTCAAAGCTGAATCAATAAAAGAGAAAATCTATTCTTCCCACTAGCCAGCTATTCCAGCTGGGTGATACAGTGCCCATATATGAATTCCTATCTGGACACCCCAGTATTGCAAGAAAAAATGTAGAGCCTGCTCACTTGACCATCTGCAGTGGGAATAATTCAGTCCCAGGCAGCTAAGCTTTGGTAAAGTGGGAATGAGATCTTATATTTCTTTCAGACTGTCTAACTTTGACATAAGTCTGCAACTGAGAAAACAGGCTAGCAAAACATATACCTGTTAGTGTGTGTTATGCTCTTTTAAAGGCTGATGAACTATGACTTTAGTACATGGAATGAAAATGGCTATTATGCTTTATATTAGCATTGAAATACATATTCATTCTTCCCTTCCTTCACGATATTCCGTGAAGGGTATTAGGGTTGCTTCCCCATTCATTCTCCTCTAGCAAACAACGCTGTGAAGTAGTTTAGCTGTTATGGAGCACAACTAGTTCAAGGTAACCCTTTGATTTCATGACTGAATGGAAAGCTGAACTCCAGTCATAGTCCTCGTCAAAGGGTGTTTTCAAACAGATGGCTTCTTAATGGATTATATGCAGTGAGAAAAAAGGATGAAAGAATGAGTGGGAAAACAAGAATGGGTTACAAGTGAAAGACAGTGTTGTCTGGACCCTGCCTGTACCTTCTGTGAACGAAACAGGGTGATTGCAGGGCAAAGGCACGGATGAAAGAAAGAATGCAAACACACTACCCATTACACAGAATTGGCTCTGTGTGCTGTAAACACTGCATCAACTTCTTCCTATCTACTGTGTGTCCAATATACATTTGCTGTATGTATGAGTGACCCATGCCAGATCAAATCTGTTACATCAACAATAAACAGATGGGTGACTACTTAATGTAGGCTTGGTGTCTGAAATTGCTTAATCAATGACCTCTAAGTGCCAACATAACGTTACAACCAAGGAATGGAATGCTTGCTAACAGAAGCAATTATAAAATGCAAATGGTGGTGCCCTTATTGCCAAGCTTGCCTGAAAAAACAAATGCCTGCTTAATAATGTGTCTCCAAATAGATGACATACTTATGTGTTAGCATTATAAGTGATAAGGCAGAACAAAATGGTGGTTAAAAATGAAAGAAAAGCAAGCATTTTAAAACATCGGTTTGGATCGAAAACTGTTTCAGTCATCACTGTTGCTGATTCCCTGACTCCAGTCCGATTATCCTCCAGCACGAGGGAAGGCAACCTATTTCCCCTTATGTTTAGAAATCAAAGGCCCAACTAAGAAAATCCCATTTGGTATTTCATTCATTCCATGCTTATTCATTCTACTTATTTCTTTTCTTAGCCTTGAAGTTCAAACTATAAATTGGCTCAGCTGATTGTCATTCTGTCTGGCTTATAAAGAATAATCAATCCTTAAGCCGAACAGCTTAATAGTTACCACAGTAAGGATGTAAGGAGCCATCCATATTAAACCTACCTATGATGCTGTAGAGTACATGATTTAGCACTTAAATCAAGCATCTCTATACCACAGTAACTTCCCTCCACTCATAGGCCATTTCTTGCTAATTGTATTTATTTATTTTATTTTATTTATTTAGAGAACTTCTATGCCGCCCCATTCACCGAAGCCTTGGGGCGGCTCACAATCATAAATAAATAACATAATATAAAACAATATAATTTAATTGTAGTCATAGTCCAGAACAGGAGCAAGCAACATGGTGTCCCCAGATACCTTGCCGGGCAGTCATAAAGGTGCCTACGCTTTTCATGTTGTAATTTCCCCTCCCTGCCCTTTTTAACTGACAGCTGGGATTGCTGTGAAGCAATCCCAGTGTTGAAAACTATGGGACTCGACCCCATATCTGTCTTATATTCAGTCTCTGAGCCAGCAACCTGTTCATTGCCACACCTCCCATCACAGCCATCTTTTGATGATGCCCAGGACCAAAGTTTCTCAAAGTATAAAATATTCCCATGATCCAAAAATTTTCCTATGCCTGGTCCAGAAGCACGCAAACATCGCACACAAGAAATGCAGAGCTCCTTCAGAAAAATAGTCGGCTCATATAGCAGATTTTATTATGAAGGGAAAGTTGTTGGACAGTTAGAAAATCAGTACACCTCCTTAGGGTAGCTGAATTTGTCAGTTCTCTCTCCCACATTCAGCTCTTTAAAACCACAAGAACTTCATGAATGTTGGTGATCTTTATCATAATCAAACTGAAATGAAATTCTCACTTATCTGCGCCAAATTTAATCTGCAGAGCTATTTTGCTAGGTACAGATATAACTACCTTCCATATAGCTGTGAAAGATGAGGAGCCTCTCAGGGGAAAGACAAGACAAAACAAAACAAAACAAAACAAAACAGGGAGCAACCCTAATTGAGCACTAATTGGGAGAATGCAGACAGATTCTAACCCAACTTTTAAGGGCTAAGCACTCAAAACCTTGGGCCTGGCTGGTCAGATGTAACCATTGCTGTTTCTCCGATATATAAGCTATTTAAATTCTTGCTTAACTAAATGTAGAGAACTTTGTAAATTTTGGTAAATTCTTATCCAAAGCAAAGTTAATTGACATTTTCAATGAGCTTCAGGTGGCAGACAAATCCCACAGCTCATGTGTGTTGTGCTTAAACCATGCAAATGCACATGAGAACATTGCAAAATGTTCTCTCTTTCTGCTTAGAGCTCTCATGCTATCCTGTGCCAGCTTCCCGCTCTCGAGGCCCCCGAGTCACTCTTTCGCATCCAAGTAGATGACTGGCAACCATGGGATTGGCATGATTGGCAATCATCAGCATTACGTTAAGTGCCCATGAACAAAATTCACCTGCCCTCCTGCATGGCACCACATTATGTAACCCTTCCTAGAAGAGGAACAGTATATGAATTATGAGAGACAATATGACGCTGAAACTCCCTGTTTTAGCTAATCTTCCCATTAAGACCTTCTGAAAATAGCAACCCAGGAATAGCTCCAAAGGAAATGGATGCCAACTTTGGGCCTATGTAATTTGAGTTCTGATCAAGGGGGAAGCAAAGTTATTTTGAGCATAAAAAACTTATAAACTTATATATGAGTTCAATCTTTATATGCGAAGAATTTGATTGTTTTAGAGGTGGATATTTGTACTGAGCACCCAGTGAAACAAGGTCCTGCAGAAACTTCTCAAAAAACAAGCCAGAAACCATTTAATGGGTTGGCAGATTCACACTTCCCGCCTGCCTTTAATGCCTTCCTTTAAGTGCATTAAAACAGACATTCCTTGCTGTCTAAAAAAATCAGCCATCAAAATTGCTTGAATTGATGGCTGACTGCTCACACACCCCAAATGGGTACCCTGCTTAAAAAAAGCTTTTCATTCCTTCACTTAAAACTGCACACTCGTTTTTGAAAAAAAAAGAAAACATCCTTCATGAAAAACTGTTGCATTTGGAGGACTGAAGCAAAGTTGTACTAAAATAAGAAATATATTTAAACAAGATCACTGATGCAGTTTTTTCTGGTATGCACATGAACTTATTTTACTTACACTTTGGTCTTACATATTTGCAATAACACCTTGATCTACAATTTTTCATTGATTTTGCAATGGTAAAAACCAGCTTATATACCCATATTCTGGCACATAATGGCAGATCAACAAACTCTGAAAAAATCCAATGAGAAAGCAAAATTACAGATTAGCCTAGATGCCTAGTTCTGAATGAGGTGCTCGAGCAATACAAACAGAGGATCCGAAGTGTGAACACATGGCAGAGAACTTCTCCTTCTTCCTCTCCTATGGACTTTATCATTGCTAGACTGTTTTTGGATGCAACCATTCTTAATAATGTTATTTTATTGCCCCTGACCTGTTCTATAATGGTTTTAGGCCAAGAAGTTCTTCCTACATTTCTTTTTCTATTGATTCTACTTTGAATGATTATTCACGACAATCTGTATTTTTCATTTCTTATTATATGACTGAAATATTCTGATTTTCCGCATTTTATGTGTTTTCAGATTTTGTGGTTTTTATAGGACAACTAAGATGTTTCACCTGTGCAGCTGCATGTCATCTCACACTCGTCAAACAGGTAGAATGAATATTTTTGCAGGAAAAAAATCCACAAGCTAGCAACAACAATCACGACGACGACAACAAAAGGAAGAAGCTAATCAGTGGCAGCAAACTGTGTGGACCAGGATGGTGCTAATCTTGAAAACTTGCACGGATCTGCAGGGAAGCCCTGGTAGATCTACTTTACTTACTCCATCAGCAACGGAGTGATCACTTGCGGTGACCTCTAGCGCCCAGCCCGAGCACAAAGCAAAGTTTTTCCTAGTGCAAGGAAACCTGCAGTGGCCGGTGGCAGCATGAACGAATCGTGTAATTGCCTGCCACAGCCGGCTAAATCCTTCTGGGAGGGTACAGAATGATGTTGGGTGAATCATGGCCAAAACCTTCTGTCCTTAATATCCGACCATTCAGCTTCAGGGACTGACCCTATTTTCTACACCATACAAATTTGTATAGATCTTTAGCATATCCCTCCTTATTTGACTTTTCTCAAAGGCAAATTTAAAAATAAATTTAAAAATGGCACAAATGCTTCATCTGGCTGCCACTGGCCACCAGTCAGTGCATGGGTCCTCTTTTTCTCTTCTTCCTCAGCTGTTCTATTCTGGTGATCACTAATAATATTATGGCACACTGTACCGTGGTCCACCACTACATATTTACCATGATTTGAGGTTTCCACTTCTGCAGTAATATCATCCCATATATAGTATTTCCAATTAATTCAAATTAAACCCAGTCAAGTTGTATTATCAATGGAAAGCTTTATAGAAGCATAAATCTGGTCCTCATGATGGCTATTGCATTCACATGATAAGCTACTGGCAGTTAATATTACAGTGGTAAGCAAAAATCTTGAGAATCAGGAAGGTTGCTGAGATGTTGGATGCAACACATTAACATCAGGGGTTCTACTCATAAGAAGATAATTCTTTGTCACATCCAAAGGGAACACGGGAGGGATTTGCTTAGAACTCTGTCTCATAGCTACTTCAAGGCACCTTGAAACTACCTTTGTGCAGCATTCAGTTATGAGAAACTGATTGTGAACTCTAATTGTCAAACAGATGGACTGTAATATTGTCTGTGCCCTTTCCGCCACCAGACATTTGTGGGGACAAAGTGTATTCAGAGAATCAGTCAGGTGAGCAAGCCAATGCACACTCAAGTTTACAGCAGCCATCACATGGAACCAGCTTCAGTCTGTCTTCATGTGGTACCAGTCCTTAATTCAACCAAAAACAAAAGAGGGACTAGATGTGACCACAGCTTAACCTCAAATGGCCAAGCTAAAACAAATATACCATTTTTATGGGATTAAAAGAGACTTGTGGGCGTAGAAACCTTATTCAGATAATGTAGGTGCATAAAGATCCAGTTCACAGGTGATGACTAACTTTGAGTTGTTTAATCCAGGTCAGTCATGGGCATGTGGTAGCGTCCCCAGGCTACACATCTCTAGCCCTGCTACAGCACTCCCGTTTGCACTGCATCACCCCTTCACTTCCTAATGCCTGAATAGGGCTATCATGCCCAGTCCCTATCCCAAACAATTCATACATCCAGATCATTGTGTGCCTCCAGCAGAGAACAGCATTAATTGATTTGCTCCAAACCAGATGTGCTTGAACAATTCAAGGGGCTGTTTAGTACAATATGTGAGGTGAATTGAACAATTGGATCATTGTACAAGACTTCGTTTTCATCTTTGTGTGCTCTTTCAGGTGCATTTATGAAGAAAAGTCATGCTGTTCACATCATATTTCAAAATGTCAAGTGAAATGTATCTAACTCATTGAAAATTCACTGTCATTCAGAGTACAAACTCACAATAAAAATACTCCAACTTTATGTATAAATAGAATTTGAAAAATACAGTCCAAATTAAACAGAACATGCTCCCATTGATATCCGACATATTATTTAAAAATGAATAAAGCCATTGTGATGTATACATTTAAAATCATTTTCTAAATTAGAAAATTCATTTGAGGTGATGGGAAAAGCTCCAAAATTAGCTTGACAAAACGTATTCACCCTACATGATTAGAGGGGAGGGGAGTTTTCCCTTACAGTACAATTCAATTCAAAAACATACACGGTCAAGAGAAGGAACTTGTGACCTCAGCCAGCCTTATTATTTCATTTCAACATGTTTTCTAGCAATTACAGAATAAACATAGTATATGGAGATGATGAAAGGAAGCCAAGTTGTGGTCCTATGCACATTTACTGGCACCAGTGAAATAGATAGGTCTCCACTCCAAGTAAATGTGCTCAGAACATGGGACACTCCATCTCAGTGCAAATTCAGAAGTCTCAAGGCAGCTGTGATTAATGAGAAATATTAATCCAAGCATCTGAAAAAGAAAAATCTTCACACATGTGGTCCTTGGATTTACTACCAATTTTAATCATAGCAATAGTATCAAAATGGAAATGTAAGGAGGTCACAAGCTCCTCAATTATGCATGACATATTTTCTTCCAGTTTTTTAAATGTATATTCAAAGTAAGGCATATAAATAGAAGACATAGTTTATCTGATGTCTATATCTCTAGATATAGATATATAGATATTACATATGTACACATAAATATTATTAAAACAAATGGATATTTAAGAGCCCCGATATGGGCTATTGTAGCAGCATACAAATCAAAATAATAAATAATATTTATGTCTCTTTCAAAAAGTGGCATCCACCTACTTGTCGATGCAGTGTAGAGTAAGTTCAACATTCTATGTGTTAAATCTGGAATGCATCCAAATTGCAATAGATAAAAACATATTCAGTAGTAAATCCTTAATATATTGATCTTAAACTTTTCCAGATGCTACCATCATATGCTTGAAGAGTAAACATATTCCGGAAAGTACATATAGAAAGATGTTTTCTAGACTTCTGACTTTGGGCTGATAGAGTTGTGCCACTTAAAACCCAGATCTATTTGAAGAAGTTTATTTTTTTCCCATTAACAGATTTTGGTTTCTTCTTCGTCCATAAAATTAACTGCAGTGAACTTCCAGGAGCAAAAAGGTGTCTTTTTTCAAGCTTGAATAAGAGGAGAAATAGTCACTTGTCCTGAAAGCTGGCTACAATTAAAAATATTGAAGACAAATTAAAAATTGTGAAGTTGAAAACTCCAGTGCTCATTCACTATGAACTTTAATGATGTGAGCAAGACTACAAAAGGCATCAGAATGGCTTTACAGTTGGTTGCCCACTGGGCTACAGCTAAACCATAATTTCAGAATTAAATGCAAAAAGGGCCATATTTACCTTTTCCAACTGGGCATTTTTTTTGGATTTGTACAAAAATTCCCCCACTGCCACAAAGACGGAAAGTACCAATCCTGCTGCCAAAACAATGAAGATGCCACCAATATTTTGTACTCCGAGGGCACTGGCATCTTTGCTTTCCTCTTCTGGGCAGCCATTGCCTCTCCACCATTTCTCCTTCATCATGTGCAGCTTGCCTTCCTCTTGCAGATGAAGAATGGCTATAGTTATCTTGTCTCTATATGGAGAACCTGCAGGAGAGCAGAGGGAACACACAGGTCACTAAAGTGTGTTCTGAAGGGAGTCCTCTTTTTCAGTTATGTGAAATCTGATCTGATGAGAAACCTTGAATGCTTTCAATGTCTCTGCCATCAGGAGGCATGCCTTGCCTTTATAGTGAAGCCCACTTCTTGTTTATTGTATATATCCTTTATTTTGTCTGAATGGTTCAAATTCAGGCCACATCTTCCATACATGCCTTGATGGCCATCTGAGCATCACTAAGTCACTTAAATGAACTTTGGACATGATCACCTCAGAACTGTAGCCCTTGACTCTGCAATTCTAACAGCAAAGGAGCTTGATATGATACTAGACTTCCAACAAGTGACCACTGTTAAAAGACCATTTATTTTGCAAAAGGATTGTTCTTAATTTTAATGAAATGCTGTTGAAGCCTTTGGGATTCCAGTGTCCAACAAGAATTGTTTTAATTGTATGAATTAATAATATGAGCAAATAACAATTTGGAAAATAATAATCACTGGCATAAATAAGTACTTTCCATGTTGACAATTTTGATGGAAGTAACTTAATTTGCTTAAAAGTAGCCATCTGGCAACTAAGGAACAATTATGCAGAAAAGCGGACTTCGGTATTCCCTGGTGAATCTATAACCCTATCATTCCCTATAAAACTTCCTTACACATAAGGCATGGAGGTTGTATAATTTACTAGCATATAAGTAGACACTAAATGTCACTGTCTCACCAAAGTTATACCTGCTACTTAGTTCCAAGTTGTCTATTTTAGTCTATGTTTGGACAAACAATTTAATTACTTTAGACATTCTGATGAGAGATAAACCCATTTTTCAACAAGTGTCCAGTGACTAAGAGCACTTTTAACTACTGCTGCGAATGTCTGGGTGCATTACAGTGTTATAGCCCCTCCCAAGAAGACTTACAGCTTACAAATGGCATGGCAGGCATAATTGTCTGTGCTCGGACTGGTACAATATTATTTAGACTACTCAGCAGTAGTAACCATCAGTGACTAGTGCATAAGAAGAGGCAGCCCACCCTTTCCAACTCAAGAAAGATTAAAAACACAACCTCTTAGTGATGATTTCTTCTAAAAAAAATCTGATTATACTCCAGCTTTTCATAAGGCACATGGCTGTTCTAAACAAGCCAAGGAAACATTCAGCTGGTTTCTTTCTTGAACAGCCATGTTTGACCAAATGCCTCACAAATATTGTGTTGTGGCCCACTAAGTCTTACATGAAAAGGCTCACACAAAGTGGAAGCCACCACAAAAAGGCCCTGCTCCTAGTGATTGCTCTGCTCCTTTAACCCTCATATGACGGAGAAATCTTCATTCACACAATATGATCACCAAACTCTTACACAGAACAGATAAGGAGTCAGCTACTATACAATGTTCACACACACACACCATAAATAACATTGGAACTAATTAAAATGGTACATGGGCAGGAAGGGATATGGAAAGTAAAAGGAAGTGGCTTGACTAATGAATAAAAACTGGTACAAATAACAAATAAAGAAAAGCTGGTACAAATTTTACAGTAAATTTAATACACAGAATTCAAAGGATAAGGTTTTGGGAAAGGATTTTGGGGAAAGGATTGGCCGAGACTGGAATAAACAGAGGCAAAACACAACCACCAGCAACCACCTGTTGCAAGATGTCCTTTTTGGAGGGAAAGGTGTCTAAGAAATTTAATTAATCATAGCAACAGCAACCCCAACAGTTGCTTAATAACTGCTGCTCCTAAGAAAGAAAACTAGCACATAATATTGAAATTCACTAAAACAGCTTCTGATATAATGCATTAATGATCCTCCTAGAAGCATTCATATTGTAGTACACTGCAATAGTAGTCTTTTCCTGATTCAAATCAAGTGCTGTAAGTTACAAAACTAAACCCGCTCCTCTCTTTATCCTTCTCTAGAGTTTTCCATTGAGCTGGGACAAAAAAGCCACCACCCAATACAGAACTGAAGCTTTGCACTGGACCACTTTAGACCCAAGTTATTACATATTCAGATATGACCCAAATACAGTCTATACTGGTGTTGGATCCCTGCTTGTATGAAACTTTCTGCATGCCCCTGGAACTTGAACATGCTTGGCAAGAAGAGATACCTAGCACTGAGCCAGAAAATTCTTATTATCACTCTGTAAACACTTGAACCCATTGTACCTCTTCCCAACTGCTTCCAGTAGTGACCATCTTAGATCTATAGGGAAATAATTCCCTATTTCTAGTTGCTTTTATTCCCTCTCTACATTAATTACTTCCTTACCCCCACTTCATTAACAACATTAGCAAAATTGTTAATGAGCAATATGGGAAGTCACATAGCTCAGTGGTGGAGCACATGCATTGCCCAGAACAGGTCCCAGGTTTGTTTAGAATGAACTTCAATAAAAGGATGAGGTGAGAGCAAAGATCTCTGCCTAGAACCCTGAAAACTCATTGCTAGTCAGACTTAATAATGAGCTGGACTGAGTAATGATTGGATTCAGCATAAGGCAGTGCTGCAAGGAATCACAGAATAATGGAAGCGGTTTTTGCGTCCAACCCCATGCTCAGTGCAGGATTCCAAGTTAAAGCGTCTGTGAATATAGCTGTCCAAGTGGCTCTTCAAGCCACAGGCCTTGGACCTATGTATGATCTGAGTGTATATTAAGCCAAACTCTAAGAACAATAGCAATTATTTGCCGCTTTACAGCTTAATCCAAAAGTTATGCTTAGAATCACTGTGCTGAGTCAGTGGACCAGAGGACTACACACTTCATGCTGACATGTGGATCCACATATGAAAATGAAACCAGAATAGATCCATAGATATTTCCAACAATGTGATTTCCCCTTGATTTTACTGAAGTGACTGGTGAGTAAATATAAGATGGAAGGGTGGTTTTGAAGAGCATATTTGTAATAACTCTTAATAGTATCAAGACATTTAGGCCAAAGAATGGTCTGATTGGAAAGCATATGTCTTTAAAAATGGGTCACAATAGATAAGTTTAAGGAATCCACAGAACCTACAGTTTTCCTGTACATACTGTATATCCCATCCCTTTTCAGTCCTGGAAGTCCTGTTGCAAATATTCATAAAATGAATCTGAAAGTCATAGAAAAAATACAATTGGAGTCATGCTGTTACATATATTACTGGGAACATTGTAGCTACGTGGAAATGCACAAAATTTCTGGAAGTGCAGTTTTGTGGCATTTGGGAGCAGAGGACAGTTGAGCATCTGTATCATTTTAAGTTTCATCCACAATCTGCAAGCCAGTCTGCCATTATATGTACCACATAAAGACACAAATGAATAGGCTGGATCACAGCCACTAGACCCATATTTTGCAAATCTGAAACAAGGGTTATCCACTTGATTGGTTACTAGCATCTGCTCTGGATGAAGAAATTTTCTGTTTTGAGACACTATGAGTACTATTGTTGGAGAGAAAGTGTATAGTAGGTTAGAAAGAAGGGGGGAAAGATGTTCCAAAGGGTAACAACATTTTGGACTGGGCAAAGATGCTTCAAGGTCTACCAAGGATCATAGCCACATCAGACTGATCTTCCTAAAAAAATAATGTGCATCTTTCCCAATCTTTTAAGGTTCTGCATCTGTAGCAGAAGTCATTACAATGGTACCTCGGCTCACGAATGCCTCAGTTCACAACCAACTCAGGTTGCAAACAGAAATTTCATAAAAATTTTGCCACAGGTCATGAACTCTGCATCAGGTGACAATCGCAAGCGCGCCCGCCTTCCCTGTTGAGGGGGGGAGATGGCTGCAATTACGGCCATGTTCCCTGCCCAAGCGTGCCTGCACCTGCCTCCCCCCCAGTGCACCCAGTCCACCTCCCCCTGCACGCCCAGCCCGCCTCCCCCCGTGCATCTGTACCTGCCTCCCTCCCAGTACACCTGCCTCCCCCCCGCAGCACACCTGCGATCGCGTCCATCTCCCCCTGCCCCCCCACACGATCGCTGGAGGGGGAGAGATGGCCATGATCTTTGTTGTTCTTTGTCACTTTGCTTCAAATTTTTGTGAGCTAAGAAAAGAGCAGCTGAACGGATTAACCTTATTTACATTGACCCTTATGGGGAAATTTGACTTGGCTCATGACCCATTTGGGTCATGACCAGAGTCCTGGAATGGATTAAGTTCGCGAGCCAAGGTACCACTGTATTTATCCTCAAATCAGAATCATGAACTAAGGTCCCATCTGATATATGTGCAACTGCTTCATCAGCCTCATGTGACACATTTAGTAATTATGAAGAACTTTGAAACTTACAATTAAAAAGAAAAAATAGACACACAAACAGGCAGCAGTCCCATCTTGACTTCCTCATCTTAACTCCAGTTTGCAGAATAAAAGTGCAATCTTGGAAACCACCTAGCAATATGCTTTGCTCTCCATCCCAGTTCTCTTTGCATATAATGTTGCCCAGGGACTGCCGATTTAGCAGCTTAAATAAACGGTCCACATTTAAGTTTTCATTTGCTGTTTCCTAGACCCAAAGAACTTATTCCTTCACCTGGATGAATATTTTCTCTTAGCACTAGCTAGTATTTTTGAAACAAATACAATAACCACTAGTTGATTAAGTCTGGCTCTCAGTCCATAATTAGAAGCATCAGTAGATGCAACTTTTCAAAATATATAATATTAAATTATACAAATAATGGACAAACTCAAACAAAACTAACTACAATCCAAACCAATTATGAGAATTCCCAAAGTACTTTTCCATGTACCATGTTGACAGAAGCAGCATGAAAATCTTTGCATACCATGAAGGACAGTTCCTAAAGATGAGCATAAGGTTTCTAAGATTCTTGCAGACTTTCTTCTGGATGTATATTTATAAAGTTTTAGCTTCGGGCCTATTTCAGGTGCTCTTTAGTACTGTTGAAGATTATTTTCACACTCAAATGTGTTTGTGAACCACAAGAATACTATTATTGTTCTGGACCAGAACAGATGATATGTTCATAATTTCAAGTAGCACCAATAAAATGTGACGGCCTCTTTTCCACAAAATAAATTATGTACGGAGTGGCTCACAGTATCAAAGACTGGATAAGCAATGTCCACTTCTTCAGCTGAACCAGCTCTGCCTCCAATGCCAACCTGCTGGAGTTAAGACTAAAATAGGGCTTACATGAGTAGGCTGTGGTTGTACAATTCCTTCATATAGGAGGTCAACCATGCAAATACACAAGTTAGATGTAATGCACATAGGTCCCACACAAAAAACATGACTCTATACCATGGGCTGGTTGCATCAGAGATGGCACAAACACATGAGTCCATGTTCTTACCGCTTACCATACATAAAGACATATTCCTACACCTTGCCACATATGGAGGGTAACATCCAATCCTACCTAGTGATATAAGGTGCTGGTGCTCATACATATGGAACATATTTAAAGCATATTTAAAATGCTATGTATTTTTCCTGCCTTCTGGCAGTACAATATCAGGTAAAGGGTAGTAAACACTTCTGCTCTACAGCTTTTTATAAATCCTTCTTTCTGTGGAAATCAATGGTTGCCCATTGCAAAGTCTTTATTGGGTTCTCTTCAATCCATCCAGAATGGATGCTTCCATGCTTAGCTATCAATGTGATAGGTGAAATCCATTTAGACGAGTACCTCTTTTCAAAAATGCCCTTTTGTAGTAGGTTTTAAAGCTTCTCTGATACCATAACCTTAAACTCTTAGAAAAGTAAGTATTCTAACTTCAGTAATAATAGGTGTCATATCATTTCTCATTTTAACTTTGTAGTCTGTCAAGACTGGGCAAGAGACTGGGTTCGGACGTGATAGCCCATACTTAAGGGCAGAGTATGGATTGAGTGTGAGTTGTCACTGAAACACTTGTTTGAATCCAGCTGTTCTAACAAGCCACAGCTTGTTAACTATAAAGAACCTAACAAGAGAACCCATGGTTTGCTCTCAAATTATAAATTGTGGATTGTTCATCATAGTCCATTAACACAGATGGGTTCAGACAACAGCCCATAGTGTAACACAATCCATATTGAACTCATACTCAACCCGTCAGTGTGGATTATTTAGTTTTAGTTATTTTTTTACAGCATTGGTCCTCAAACTACAGGCCACGGGCTGGATTCGGCCCGCCATGCCCATTTATCTGGCCCGCTATAAAGGTGTTGGACTCACCGCACACATGCATGCACACATGCCCACATGGCGAGGTGGAGGCTTGCTCGTGCGGAGATTGTTTTGGACTCGCTCAGAGAAAAGGATCTCCTTGCGAGCAAGCTGGCGCCTTGCCGCACGCACTCCCCCACCCATCGTTGGCATCTTTCAACTGACCCCCTGTTTAAAAAGTTTGAGGACCCCTGGTTTACAGTGTTCTCTGAACCCAGCCAATGCCTGATGATAATGCTGTATCTTGGCTTTAGCCCTCAGTGCCTACCCAAGATACGCTGTTAGGATTAGAGACATCAGAGCTTCTAAGTGGACCTGAACACATTTTGAGCTGGCAAGTGACCTTTCGGGTGTTTTAATGGGTGGCTCAGTAGCAGCACCCACTCAACCCTTATGTGTGGACTATTATAACATCTGAACCTAGTCACGCTTGTTAATAATGAAATGACCAACACTAATGGTGCAATTCAGCATAATTTAAATATAGTTTTGAAGGAAAGAGAAGACAACTAATCCAGACTGAACAACCTAAGCAGTTTATTATTGACTACTGCATAGCAATCAAATATTGTACTTCATTACACAGTGGGCTTAAAGCCTTCTTGAAGCAAGGACTCCTCTAATATTCTAATTAGAGCAGCATTCTAATATACTCATTAATGTCTTGGATGAAAACAAATAATTCATGTAGTTTTATTTCTAGAAGGTCAAAAATGATTGCCTGAAGCACCTTTTCTGAGTCAAAGCATTTAATTTAAACATGTGAAATCACAGATATATATAACAGTTGAGCTGGAAGGGGCCAATCAGGTCCAACATCCTGCTCAGTGTGGGCCTCCAAGTTAAAGCAACCCTGCCAGATAGCTGTCCAGCTGCATCTTGACTGCCTCCAGTGTAAGAAAGCCAACAACTTCCCTAGGCAATTGGCCCCATTGTTGCATCGCAGTAACAGCCAGGAAGTTTTTTTCTAATGGTCAACTCAGTATCTGGCTTCAGTGTCCTGCATTATAGCCTGACTGAGAGGAGATCCTGGCCCTCCTCTCTGTGACAAGCTTTTAAAGTTTGAAGAGTGCTATCACATCTCAGTCATTTTTTCTCAAGACTAACCATGCCCAATTCTTTCAGACAACCTGATAGTTGTTCCACCTAACCCACTTTTAATCAAGATATCACTGGGCACTTCATCAAAAGCTTTGCTGAACTCAAGCTACAATATTCCATATCGTTCCCACAGCCAATAAGGGAAGTTACTGGTTAAAAAAATGAAATGAGATTAGTCTGGCAGGATTTGTTCTTGACAAACCCATGTTGGTTCATTTCCAAGGTGTTTGCAGACTGAGACATGGAGGTATGTCACCCACAGGAGGAGGAGGCCAGCACGGCCTCCTCCTTCTCCTGGCACCAATCTGGAGCTGGGAAACAGGTTCTCTCCACTTGGGGAGGCTGGGGCTGATGAGAACTCGGGGGACCAGCAGGACCCCCAGCCTGGGACGTTAGGCAGCAAGGGGCCGCTGCAGGAGAGGCGAGGGCCAGGGCACGGCTGCCCACCAGCACCGGGAAGGTTTGGCGGCAGGTGATTGTTGTTGGGGACTCCCTGCTGAGGGGCACTGAACTGGCAGTGTGCCGCCCCAACCTGGAGACAAGGGAGGTTTGCTGCCTGCCGGGCGTACGCATCCGGCATGTGAAGGACAGAGTGAAGCATCTTGTTCGCTCCGGGGGTCACCAGCCGCTCCTGGTGATCCATGTGGGCACAAATGATGTGGCCAGGCAGGGTGTGGTTGGGACCACCAGGGACTTTGAGGCCTTGGGGAAGAAACTCAGGGAGCTGAAGGCCCAAGTGGCCTTCTCGTCAATCTTACCTGTCCGAGGATTTGGGCCAGGAAGGAACAGGAAGGCCTCCAAGGTGAACGACTGGCTTAGGGTGTGGTGCCAGAAGGAATGCTTCGGATTCCTCGACCACAGCACTCGTTTTCTTGCCAATGGACTTCTGGCAAGGGATGGGTTACACCTCACGAGGATGGGGAAAAGGTCCTTTGGAGATGCTCTAGCGAGCTGCGTCCAGAAGACTTTAAACTGAGCCAAGGGGGAGGATCAGGGCACTGGGAGCAGGGTTTTAGAGATACTGCAGGGACTGACAGGACTCCTACAGAGAGGGGCCAGGTATCAGGGAGGATGGGAGGAAGGAGGAGGCTGGGAACTCCAAGGAAAGGAAGCGGTGGGAAGGAGTTGAGGTGCATGTACACCAATGCTAGGAGCATGGGTAATAAGCAGGAAGAGCTTGAAGCTCTCCTGGGAATAGGAGGGTATGATCTGGTGGGAATCACAGAAACTTGGTGGGATGAAAGGCAAGTCTGGAATGTGAACATAGAAGGCTATCACCTTTTTAGAAAGGACAGGAAGGGAAAGAGAGGTGGGGGCGTGGCTTTATACATCAGGGAAGGGATAGAATGCAGCACAGATGGGGATTCGGTAGAGGCAGTCTGGGTGAAACTTAGGGGTTTTGAAAGGGAAAGAGACCTGACAGTGGGAGTATGTTATCGCCCTCCAGGTCAACTTGAGACCCTGGGTGATGTCCTGACAGACCAGATTCTAAGGATATCTCAGGGGAGAGACACAGTAATCATGGGAGATTTCAATCTCCCGGATATTACTTGAGAGACTCACTCGGCTGTGACAGCCAGGTCACGTCGCTTCCTAGAAGCGATAGAGGGAGGGTTTTTCACACAGAGGGTCTGAGAGGCAATGAGGGGGGGAAACATCCTTGACTTGGTCTTGACCAATAGGGAGGAGCTGATAGATGAATTACAGATTAGGGGAGCTCTGGATGCGAGTGATCACTCCATCCTTTGCTTTGAGATCAGGGGACTGGGGACGTGCAGCAGGTCGAGCACTAGAAGCTGGGACTTCAAGAGGGCCAACTTTGGCCAACTGTAGGCCAGACTGGGGAAAGTCTCCTGGGATAGGTTACTGGAAGGTAAGCGAGTTGAGGAGGGGTGGATAGCACTCAAAAGGGAGGTTTTGGAGGCGCAAGCCTTGATGATACCTCTAGTCAGTAAGGTGGGGAGGCGGAGGAGAGTGCCACCATGGATGCGAAAGGAGGTGGTTAAAGGGATTAGACGAAAGAGGAACCTCCGTAGGAAATGGGTACTGGGGGAAATAGAGAAAAGGGTATACCGGGAGGAGGAGGCCCGTTGCAGAAGGATTCTTCACAAGGCTAAGGTTGATTTCGAGCGGAGACTTGACAAGAATATCAAGAGCAACAAAAAGGGCTTCTTTCAGCATGTAAATAGGAAGAGGAAGGGGAGACAAGTGGGACCACTAAATAAGGAGGAAGGAGATCCAGTGACTGATATGAGGGAATAGGCACAGATGCTAAATGACTATTTTGCCTCTGTGTTCTCCCCAAAGCAGGATGGGGGATATCCGCATAGGAGATTAGATGAGGCTGGGGACTTAGGGGCACAGATTATTTATTTATTTATTTATTTATTTATTTATTTAAAACATTTCTATGCCGCCCCATTCGCCGAAGCCTCGGGGCAGCTCACAACATAAATTAAAATATAATACATTAAAAATATAAAACAAATTAACAATATAAAATAAGTCGCCCTGGCCAGATAAAATAAGCAAATAATATTAACAATTAAAATGACGTTTAAATAAAAAGGTCTTCGTCTGGCGCTGAAAAAAAAATAACGATGGCGCCAGGCGGACCTCTCTGGGGAGCACATTCCATAGATTGGGCGCCACGACAGAGAAAGCCCTCCTCCGAGTGCCTACCCTCCTAATTTCTTTCATGGAGGGTTCCTGGAGAAGGGCCTCTCCCGCAGATCTCAGGGGGCAGGTGGGCATATATGGACGTAAGCGCTCCTTCAGGTAGCCAGGACCCAAGCCGTTTAGGGCTTTATACGTCATCATCAACACCTTGAATTGGGCCCAGACTTCAACGGGAAGCCAGTGAAGCTGACGGAGGACTGGAGTCATGTGAACATAATGCCCAGTCCCCGTCAGCAGCCTGGCAGCTCTATTTTGAACCAATTGAAGTATCCGGACCGTCTTCAAGGGTAGCCCCACGTAGAGCGCGTTACAGAAGTCAAGGCGGGAAGTCACCAGCGCGTGTGTCACTGTCGCCAGGCAGTCGTACTCCAGGTAGGGGCACAGCTGATGGATCAGCTGAAGCTGAAGGA
>NW_025335268.1:61106758-61111492 GCF_004798865.1 Varanus komodoensis
CCACCACCTGCTCTAACACATTGCCCAGAAACAGGATGTTGGCCACTGGTCTATAATTAGTGGCCATCTCTGGATCCAGTGACGCTTTCTTCAGGACTGGTCGGACTACCACCTCCTTTAAAGGGGCAGGCACCTGACCCTCCCTCAGAGAAGCGTTAACCACTTCCAAGATCCAGATCCCAATCCCGTGCTTGGAATTATTTATTAACCAAGACGGGCAAGGGTCCAATAGGCAAGTGGTGGGACGTACTCGTCCAAGCACCTTGTCCACATCATCAGGCCGCAATAACTGAAATTAATCCATTAACTTTGGACCAGACGGCAGCATTGGTGTCTCCCCAGAAACCTCTGATTCACTGTTGGAGTCTAGCTCATGATGAATCTGAGCGATTTGCTCCCTGAAATGCATGGCAAAGTTGTCACAGCAGGCCTTTGAGGGTGGAACCAGATCTTTCTTAGGACCTAGACGAACCAGGCCTTGCACCACTCGAAAAAGCTCTGCCGGACGGCATTTTGAGGAGGCAATGGAAACGGAAAAGAAACTCTTTTTCGCCGCCCTCACTGCCACAGCATAGGCCCGATAATGGGCTCTCATGTGTGTTCGGTCAGATTCATCCCGTGATCTCCTCCACCTATGCTCTAGCCGTCTCCCAACCTGCTTCATCGCCTGCAATTCAGGTGTATACCAAGGGGAAGAGTGGGCTCTGCCCGGTGGGAGAGGACGCTTAGGAGCGATCATGTCCACAGCCCTGGTCATCTCCCCGTTCCACAGTTCAACCAGAGCCTCGACAGGAGCACCAGTCTTGTCAGCCGGAAACTCCCCCAGGGCCTTCAGGAATCCATCCGGATCCATCCGGCTCCAGGGGCGGACCCACACAATTGGGTCTGCACCCTTGCAGAGGGAGAGGTCGCTCTCAAGCACAAACCTCACCAGGAAGTGGTCTGACCATGACAGGGGAGTCAAACATAAATTCCTCACCCTCAGACCACCCTCTTCCTGCCCCGTCGAGAAAACCAGGTCCGGAGTGTGTCCATGTTCATGGGTCGGGCCGGTGACATGTTGAGACAGCCCCATGGCCATCATGGAGGCCATGAAGTCCTGAGCCGCCCCGGTCAGACCAGTCTCGGCATGGAGATTGAAGTCCCCCAAGACCAACATCCTGGGGGTCCTCAACACCAGGTCCGAGACGATCTCCGTCAGCTCAGGCAGGGAGACTGTTGGGCTGAAGGGTGCACGGTACACCAACAGAATCCCCAATCTGCCTCGGTCGCCCAACACCAAGTAGAGGCACTCCAGCCCTGGTCTCGAAGGGACCGGAAGTCCCATGAGAGAGATGGAGGCTCGGTAAACCATAGCGACCCCCCATCCCCTCCGGGCGTGAACAGTGCTGAACCAGATACCCAGGTGGGCACATTTGAGGGCGACACCCCCCCGCTCCCGCCCAAGTTTCCATTATGCAAGCCAGGTCGGCCCCCTCATCCGCAATCAAGTCATGGATGAGGGAAGATTTATTGTTGACCAACCTGGCAATGAGCAGCAGCACCGTCAGGCCTGAGGGGCAGTTGACAAGACTACCTGGAACCCTCTGGCTGGGGGCAAAACCAGAAGGAGGGACAGGTGTCAACCATCTGTCCCTCCTTCTTCTACGCGGACACGTTAAGCCCCCACCGCTGTTACGTCCATTGCCCATGACCACCCCAATGGCGGCGCCCCCGCGCTCCCCAGGAAACACAAACATCGACATGGCCAGGGACGACTCCATAAAAACAAATTAAAACAGATTAAAATACAATAAAATTATAAAAACAATTATAAAACTCCCCCTTCCCTCGGCGATATGCCCCAGTCTGGCGGTGGTGGCAGTGAGTGCGCAGCGCGGCCCAGCAGGTAAACTGAGCCTCAGAGGGGCGCGGAAACCCGTCAGGCGGGAAGATGACGGCATCCTCCTCCGCGCCATCGGCAGCGGGCCTAGTGTGGCCCTGGCGTCCTCCGTGCCCAGGGTGGTCCAGCGATGGCCGCAGGAGTGGGGTCAGCTGGCCCCCAGCTCGGCAGTACGCCCTAGTCCAGTGGCAGCAGCAGCAACATTGACAGTGCAGCACAGCACAGCACAGCACAGCAGATGGACCAATTAAAACATAGCCCCTGGCCAGCCCAGCCCCCCGCTCGGCCCCCAAATGGCTCCCAAACGGCGGCAACCGCCCTTTGGCTGACACCTTCAGCCGCCGGCGCTTTATGGGTCACAGAGCTCCGCCCTGTCCCGGCACGCCTCTCACCCGCCTCTCACAGTCGAGGGGCTCCTCAGGGCATTGGACATTACAAAGGCGCCAGGCCCTGACAGGTTACACCTGAGAGTACTTAGAGAGTTGGCAGGGGTTCTGTCACGCCCGCTGGCCTCCATTTTTGAGACCTCGTGGAGAACGGGTGAAGTTCCTGAGGACTGGAGGGTGGCATCAGTGGTCCCAATTTTTAAAAAGGGTAGTAGAAAGGATATGGGGAATTATAGACCGGTTAGCCTTACGTCCATTGCAGGAAAAACAATGGAAAGGCTCATAATAGCAAGAGATCTAGTGATGCTAGATAGGGAAGGGAGGCTAACAGCCACACAACACGGCTTCTGCAAAAACAGGTCCGGCCAGACCAACCTTGTGGAATTCTATGAGAAGGTTTCGAGATGGCTAGATGCAGGGGATGCAGTGGATGTGGTATACCTGGATTTCAGCAAGGCCTTTAACAAAGTGCCCTATCATATCCTGGTGGAGAAACTGAGGAGTTTTGGGATACACCAAAGCACTGTCCGGTGGATTAGGGCATGGTTGACTGACTGAAAGCAGAAGGTAACCATTAGGAGGGAATCATCGGGATGGTGGCCAGTAACAAGCAGGGTCCCCCAGGGCTCCATCCTGGTGCCAATCCTGTTTAATCTTTTCATTAACAACATGGAAGAAGGGGTGAACAGTCTGCTGATCAAATTCGCAGACGACACTAAAACTGGAGCAGTGGCCACAACTGAGGAGCAGGTACTCCAGATCCAAAAGGATCTGGACAGACTATGGAAGTGGGTGAGAGACAACAGGATGGTGTTCAATGTGGATAAGTGCAAGTTCTTGCACTTGGGGCATAGGAATAGCTCTCATAAGTACAGGTTAGGTGACAAGTGGCTGAAGAGCAGCACTTGTGAAAGGGACCTCCGGGTACTGGTTGACTGCAGGCTAAACATGAGTCAAGCAGTGTGATGCGGTGGTCAAGAGGGCGAACGCCACCCTTGGTTGCATAGCCAGAAGTGTGGCTTCTAGATCAAGAGAGGCATTACTACTACTCTACACGACTCTGGTGCACCCGCAATTGGAGTATTATGTTCAGTTTTGGGCCCCTCATTACAGAAAGGATATAGCCAGTTTGGAGTCAGTGCAGCGTAGGGCCACAAGGTTGGTGGCCGGTTTGCAGGGGGTGGGGTCTGAGGAGAGACTGAGGGAACTGGGTCTCTTCAGTCTGGAAAAGAGGAGACTCAGAGGGGATATGTTGGCGACATACAGGTATGTGAGGGGATGTCACATGGAGATGGGTAGAGACCTGTTCTCCCCTGCAGAGGAATGCAGGACATGCTCCAATTGAGCAAAGCTCAGGGAGCCAAGGTTCCATTTGGATGCCAGGAAGCACTTCCTGACAGTCAGGACCCCGAGGGTGTGGAATGGGCTTCCACGAGAGGTCGTTGAGGCCCCATCAGTGTGAGTGTTCAAGGATAGGCTGGATGTCCCCATGGTGCGCATGTCGTGAGCGGAGCCGGCTGAAGCCGGAGGTCAGACTAGTTGGCCCGGGAGGCCCCTTCTGACTCGCTCTGTTTCTATGTTTCTATAATCAATTCCAGATTTTTCCCAGGGACTGATGTCAAACTGACTGACATGTGGCTCCCTTCATTTTCTCTTGTTGAATGTAGGGGCACCGCTAGCTTTCTACCAGTCATCTGGTATGTCACCTGCTCTCTGTGGTTTCTCAAAGATACTGGACAATGTTTCTGAGAGTTGTTCTGCCAATCCCTTTATTACTTCAGGATACAGTTCATTGGTTCCTGGAGACTTGACCTCATTCAAAGTAATGAGGTTTTCCTTGACCCTTTGCCTCTTACTCCTTCAGCTTCTACTTCATTTTTCCCAGGGAGTTCATAAACTCTCTTTTGAGAAAAAAAAATTAGCCAAAGCAAGATTTGAGCACTTCTGATCTTTCTTTGTCATTTGTTATCATTCTCATCCCCACTGAGTAACTCTGCCACCATTTCTTTCTTCTGTGTTTTACTATGCACATATCTGAGGAAAGCTTTGTTGTTGCTTTTAGAACTCCTTGCTAACCTATGTGCATTCTCAGCTTTCCTCTTCCGGACACTATCCCTGCAATTCTATCCCTGCAAGAACTTGCCTGTACTCTTCCTTTGTAGCTTGGTCTTCTTTCCACCTCCAATACATGCCCATTATTGTCTTTTGTTGTTGTTAGTCGCGAAGTTGTGTCCGACCCATTGCGACCCCATGGACAACAATCCTCCACCTTCCTGGAGGCCTTCCTGTCCTCCACCATCCCCCGGAGTCCACCCAAGCTCACACCAACTGCTTCAGTGACTCCATCCAGCCACCTCATCCTCTGCCGCCCCTTCTTCTTTTGCCATCTATTGTTCCCAGCATTAGGCTCTTCTCCAGGGAGTCCTTCCTTCTCATTAGGTGGCCAAAGTATTTGAGTTTCATCTT
>NW_025335268.1:61111592-61114329 GCF_004798865.1 Varanus komodoensis
CGCCATCTATTGTTCCCAGCATTAGGCTCTTCTCCAGGGAGTCCTTCCTTCTCATTAGGTGGCCAAAGTATTTGAGTTTCATCTTCAGTATCTGGCCTTCTAAAGAGCAGTCAGGGTTGATCGCCTCTAGGACTGACCGGTTTGATCGTCTTGCGGTCCAAGGGACTCGCAGGAGTCTCCTCCAGCACCACAATTCAAAGGCCTCAGTCCTTCGATGCTCAGACTTCCTTATGGTCCAGCTTTAACAGCCATACATTGCAACTGCAAAGACCATAGCCTTGACTATACGCACTTTTGTTGGCAGTGTGATGTTTCTGCTGTTTAGTATGCTGTCTAGATTTGCCATAGCTTTCCTCCCCAGGAGCAAGCATCTTTTAATTTCTTGGGTGCAGTCCCCGTCTGCGGTGATCTTGGAGCCCAGGAAATAAAATCTGTCACTACCTCCATTTCTTCCCCATCTATTTGCCAGGAAGTGAGAGGACCGGATGCCATGATCTTAGTTTTCTTAATGTTGAGTTTCAAGCCAACTTTTGCGCTCTCCTCCTTCACCCACATCAAGAGGTTCTTTAGTTCCTCTTCAATTTCTGCCATGAGAGTGGTATCATCTGCATATCTGAGGTTGTTGATCTTTCTCCCAGCAATCTTAATTCCAACTGGTGATTCATCTAGCCCCGCCTTTCTCATGATGTGCTCTGCATATAAGTTAAATAGGCAGGGCAGCAGTATACAGCCTTGCTGAACTCCTTTCTCAATTTTGAACCAATCAGTGGTTCCGTGTCCACTTCTCACTGTTGCTTCTTGACCTGCATATAGGTTTCTGAAGAGACAAATAAGATGGTCATCTCTTTAAGAACTTGCCACAATTTGTTGTGATCCACACAATCAAAGGCATAGTCATGACTATTTAGCATAGTCAATGAAGCAGAAGAAGATGTTTTTCTGGAACTCCCTAGCTTTCTCCAGGATCCAGTGTATGTTGGCAATTTGATCTCTAGTTCCTCTCCCTCTTTGAAATTCTGCCTGTACTTCTGGTAGTTCTTGGTCCACATACTGCTGGAGCCTAGCTTGAAGGATTTTGACCATCACTTTGCTAGCATGTGAAATGAATGCAATGGTGCGGTAGTTTGAACATTCTTTGGCATTGCCCTTCTTTGGGATGGGAATGTAAACTGACCTTTTCCAATCCTGTGGCCACTGTTGTTTTCCAAATTTTCTGGCATATTGAGTGTAGCACTTTTACTGCATCATCTTTTAGGATTTTGAATAGCTCAGCTGGAATACTGTCACCTCCACTAGCTTTGTTGTTGTTCATACTTCCTAAGGCCCGTTTGACTTCACATTCCAGGATGTCTGGCTCGAGGTCAGTGACCACCCCATCGTGATTATCAGGGACGTTAAGCTCTTTCTTGTATAGTTCTTCTGTGTAATCTTGCCACCTCTTCTTAATCTCTTCTGCCTTGTTAGGTCCCTGACATTTTGGCCCTGTATCATGCCCACCTTTGCATGAAACATTCCCTTCATATCTCCAATTTTCTTGAACAGATCTCTGGTCCTCCCTATTCTATTGTTTTCTTCTATTTCTTTGCACTGTTCATTTAAGAAGGCATTCTTATCTCTTCTAGCTATTCTCTGCAATTCTGCATTCAATTTTTTGTATCTTTCTCTTTGCCTTTCGCTTCCCTTCTTTCCTCAGCTATTTGTAAAGCTTCCTCAGACAGCCATTTTGCTTTCTTGCATTTCTTTTTCTTTGGGATGGTTTTAGTTGCTATCTCTTGTACAATGTTGTGAACCTCCTTCCATAGTTCTTCAGGCATTTGACACCTCTACTGTATATTCATCAGGGATATGAATTAGGTCATACCTGAGTGGCCTAGTACTTTTCCCTGCTTTCTTCAACTTAAGCCTAAATTTTGCAACCAGAAGCTCATGATCTGAGCCAGGGTCAGCTCCTGGTCTAGTTTTTACTGACTGTATAGAGCTTTTCCATCTTTGGCTGCAGAGCACATAGTCAATCTGATTTCTGTGTTGACCGTCTGGTGATGTCCGTGTGTAGAGTCGTCTCTTGGGTTGTTGGAAAAGAGTGTTTGCTATGACCATCGTATTCTCTTGACAAAATCCTACCAGCCTGTGCCCTGCTTCATTTTGTACTCCAAGGCCAAACTTGCCTGTTATTCCGGTTATCTTTCAGCTTCCTACATTAGCATTCCAATCCCCCATGATGATACGGACATCATTTTTTGGTGTTAATTCTAGAAGGTTTTGTAGGCCTTCATAGAACCGGTCAACTTCAGCCTCTTCAGCACCAGTGGTTGGGGCATAGACTTGGACTACTGTGATGTTGAATGGTTTGCCTTGGATTCGAACTGAGATCATTCTGTCATTTTGGAGATTGTATCCCAGTACTGCTTTTCCTACTCTTTTATTGACTATGAAGGCTACTCCATTTCTTCTTAGGGATTCTTGCCCGCAGTAGTATACCTGGTGGTCATCTGAATTAAATTCACCCCTTCCTATCCATTTTAGTTCACTGATTCCTAAGATGTCGATGTTCAGTCTTGTCATCTCTTGTTTGACCACATCCAGCTTGCCTTGATTCATGGATCTTACATTCCAGGTTCCTATGGAGTACAGATCTTTGCAGCATCGGACTCTCCTTTCACCACCAGATACATCCGCAACTGAGTGTCCTCTCGGCTTTGACCCAGTCGCTTCACTCTTTCTGGCGCTACTAGTACTA
>NW_025335268.1:61114429-61142818 GCF_004798865.1 Varanus komodoensis
CTGAATTAAATTCACCCCTTCCTATCCATTTTAGTTCACTGATTCCTAAGATGTCGATGTTCAGTCTTGTCATCTCTTGTTTGACCACATCCAGCTTGCCTTGATTCATGGATCTTACATTCCAGGTTCCTATGGAGTACAGATCTTTGCAGCATCGGACTCTCCTTTCACCACCAGATACATCCGCAACTGAGTGTCCTTTCGGCTTTGACCCAGTTGCTTCATTCTTTCTGGCGCTACTAGTACTAGCCCTCTGCTCTTCCCCAGTAGCATATTGGACACCTTCCGACCTGAGGGGCTCATCTTCCGGCATCATGTCTTTTTGCCTTTTGGTACTGTCCATGGGGTTTTCATGGCAAAGATACTGGAGTGGGTTGCCATTTCCTTCTCCAGTGGATCATGTTTTGTCAGAGCTCTCTGCTGTGACCTGTCCGTCTTGGGTGGCCCTGCACGGCATAGCCCATAGCTTCATTGAGCTATGCAAGCCCCTTCGCCACGACAAGGCAGTGATCCATGAAAGAGTTATTGTCTTTAGGTCATCTTCTAACTTTGTGTAAAGCCACTTTAGATTTTTCTCCTATCTTCTAAATACCTCTCTCTAGATACCATGTCTGATAAAACCATATGAACAAGATATGGTCTGATAACTATATGAACACCATCGGTGCGGGTGTTCAAGGATAGGTTGGACGTGCACATGGTGAGCATGTCGTGAGCGGAGCCGGCTGGTGCCGGAGATCAGACTAGATGGCCCGGGAGGCCCCTTCTGACTCACGCTGTTTCTATGTTGTATAAGTCTTCACAATGAGAGAATTCCAAACAGCTTTTTAATGACATGGTATTTCAGTGACTGAAATTAAATAATGAACAAAAAACCCTCAAACAAACAAACAAACAAACAAACGTGATGTCTAAGTAGTTGTTTTATGTTAAGAGAAACTATTCACAATCGCTTCGCTAAGAGAAGAAAATCTAATCAAGCTACACACGTGGGGCTGCCTCGAAGAATGTTCTCGAAGCTTGTGCAACAGATGAGAGTCAGATTACTAACAGGGACGAGGTGGTTTGGGCATTTGAGACCAATTCTGGCCCATTTGCATTGGGTGCCTATGTGTTTCCAGGCCCAATTCAAGGTGCTCAGGACCACATGGCTCAGGACCACAATACTTGACAGAACACATCTCCCAGTCACCATCTACCTGGACACTACAATCAACCTCTAGGCTGCCTTTGCCTGCCACCTCCAAGGGAGGCTCAGTTGGTGGCAACAAGTGGAAGGGCCTTTTCAGTGGTGACCTCCTCCCTGTTTATGGAACAAGCTCCCCACTGAGGCCTACCTGGCAGCAACCACTGTCAGGTTTTGGCTATTTTCTACTGCAGAGCATTTGATTAGTTTATTGGGCTTTCTTAGTTGCTCATTCCGGTTCAGTCAGGTTTTATCTTGTCTTAGTTATTGAAGTTTTATGGTTTTTAAGTTGTTTAAAGTTTTTCACAGCAACTTCCCCCTTCCACACACACCCATGTTTCTATACTGTGGTATATTTTAGATTGAACAAGTGGTCTTCAAAAAGTTTCTGCACTTTTTTATATTTTATATTTTATGAAATATTTTATATATTTTTTGCTGATGAGATTAAAAAGTTGGTACAACACTGGGAAAAATGCATTGCAAAGGAAGGTGACTATGTAGAAAAGTGATGTAATTGGTTTTTGAAATTCTTAATAGTGTTAGACATGCAGAAACTTTTTGAAGAACCCTCGTCTTTTAATTGATCGTTGTAAACCACCCAGAAAGCTTCAGCTACCCTATTCTTCAGTAAAACCCTTAACTCCACTAGTAATACAAGATACAAAACAAAAAGGATAGTGGAGATCCAAAGTAGAATACTTCTCAACACTGCTTCCTGTCCATCCATCACAGAACGTTCATAGAAATTTATACAGGACATGATGAAAACTGCACTCCTAGGCACGAGAGTTGTGAAACCAGATTTGAAGGCTAATCTTTGACTTAGATAAGGATGCTGATTCCAAGGCTTCCTGGCCACTGTGACACTGCCTGGAAGGCTGTGCATTTTATTCATGTTCTTTTTATCTTATTAGATGCTGTATGTCTTCTAGATAGCCTGACAGCTTGAAACCCTTTTGCAAAGTGTACTTGCTATGAGAGTAAGTAACATTTTTGACAAGGTCACTGACTTGTCCACCCAGAATGGAGGAAAGATTCTTCCATCTCAGGATGGTCAGAGTTAATCAGCTCAGCTGATTTCAGCGCTTTCACCCTTTGCCCTTCTCCCCCTGAGTGGGCTGGTCCACAATCCAGATATTAAGACTGTGAGATGAGTAAAAGTTTTGAAAGGATGTCAAGCCCTATCTATCTTCCACCAGTGTTTGCATTTTGAGATTTCCTTGCTGTTGCCAGTATGCCACAGTCAGTGCCGCAGTAGCGGCACTAGCTTGACAGTCGCTTGAGTCAGTAAAAGACATCATGCTGAGGTTCCCCACAGCTGCTACCGGATTGCTGCTGCCATTTCCACAGATGCCCCTGTCATAGCAAGGTTGCCATGTTTTCTCCCATCCTCGTCTTCACTGCTCGCCCTATTTTCTCTGCTGCCACTTTCACTGCCCACTCTTCTCAGAGAAAGCCAGCAGGTGGATTGTTTGAAGAGAGAAAGTGCCCACTCTGGCTAGCATGGTCCTTCAGAGTGCAGGCCACAGCAAGATCCAGGTGCCCGGCTCTAAAAGGGGTCCTTCCACAGAGACAGCATTTTTGGAGAGGTGTTCCTCAAGCCATCACCTGGGCTAGCTTTCCTCTAACTCTTGGCTCTAAAGAAGTTCCCCACCAGTGCCAGGCATGTGGCTTTTAGCTGACCGTCTGAAGAGCAGTACTAGCCACTTCCTCTGACCATCGTGGCTCCACAGAGTCCTGCATATTCCACAGAGTCCTGCATAGTCCTGAGAGCCAGTGTGGCGTAGTGGTGAAGAGCATGGGACTGGGACTCAGAGGATCTGGGTTCGAGTCCCCGCTCGGCCATGGAGCCAACTGGGTGACTTTGGGCCAGTCACAGTCTCTCAGCCCAACCTACCTCACAGGGTTGTTGTTGTGGGGATAAGATGGAGGAGGAGAGATAATGTAAGCTGCCTTGAACCCTTTGTAGGAAAAAGGCAGGATATACATAAAAAAAATAAAATAAAAATAAAAAATATTCTTGCAATGCATCCTGGATAAATAAAAGCCTGTGGAAGGCCCACAGCTCCTACATGTACCTCCCATGTGCTGCGCTGGTCAACACAGAACTTTCTCTGGCTGGTCTGTCCCTGTGAAGACAGAGGGCAGGCACTGTTGGGAAGATGTACTTTTTGGTACTGGTACCTCATCTCTGAAATGCTCAGCTCAGGAGGCCTGCCTAGTGACCACCCAAATGTCTTACCAGACAAGTTGAATAAAATTTAAAATTTATTTCCAGAAACTTTTTCCATTGCCAATGGAAAGCTTTTTAGGGCTATGATGCTGTTTGATTTTCTTCACTTTTTGGAACTGTATTGTAAACAACCCCTTAAATCAATTGCAGACCAGCCAAATACATAACTGTAAATAACTATATATTTGTTGGAATTTTATGTTGCATGCTATAAACAGAGTTAGATTTATTTAACTGTATATTACATTTATTTTTTCTAAAAGAAATGATTATAATACTATTTATTTGTTGATGTTTTTAAACAGAACAACTGGATTGCCAAAATACAGCGTGTGTGTGTGTGTGTGCGGGGGGAGTTGCTCTATCATCAAATGGAGAGAGTTACAATATTTTCACACCTAAACAAGCCTTTTCTAGACGTTCTTTCTACTGTTTTCAGCAGAGCTTGTTTTCGTGCAACTTGTTTAGTTTAAATATACCTAATGATAGGGGGTATATGTGTGTATATGCATGTGTACATGCATGCATCTGTGTTCTTTTTTATTAGTTTTTATTACGAA
Source organism: Varanus komodoensis (assembly GCF_004798865.1). Taxonomy (NCBI): domain Eukaryota; kingdom Metazoa; phylum Chordata; class Lepidosauria; order Squamata; family Varanidae; genus Varanus; species Varanus komodoensis. Next base: position 61,118,412 of record NW_025335268.1, read on the forward strand.
CTAAATCCAGAAAAGTTCTCCAAGTTCAAAGTAATTTCATGAAAGAAAGTTTGGAAAGTATTGCTTCATAAGGGATGTGATATTTTCGTTCAAAACAGGACAAAATACAGATGGAGGGAAGAGGAGGCTGAGAAAGAGAGAGGGAGGAACAAACTCCAAAAGCAGAAGGCCATTGCAGATCATAGCTGACCACCGTAAACATGGGTAGGATCTCCACAAGTGGTTCCAAAATATCAGAGAAACAAGTAAAAATAAAATAAGATAAAATAAAAACAAAAGCAAAACAACCTGCCATGGATGTGGCTATACATCATTTTATTCCACAAGTAGAATGGGTTGGGTCAGAGTAGGCACCTTCTGCAGCCAGTTTCCCCCACCCAAACCTGCAAGCTGAAATTTCAATATGCCTCCAATTCTGCTGCCAGAGATGTTTGGAAGTTCAGTTCTGTTCCCCGGCATGGTGTGTGCTTCCCATACAACTTGTTTTAAAGAAAAAAAAGCCACTTCTTACCACTGACACAAAAAAATGTGGTGTTGGCAGAGGCTCCAGAAACAGCCTGAAGGGCTGCATGTGAGCCATGGGAAGCATGTGGCCTCTTCTTGGGTGGGATCTAGGATGGAAGAGCTCCTTCTTTCAGGAAGAAGGTTCTCCACTGCTAACTGGGGGAGGTGTCCATTTTCACTGATTCTTCACACCTTCCTGAAATCTCTGCTTTCTCCTGAGCTTTTGGGAACTCTCCAGAATGGTGAGGAAATTAATGCAAGGGAATTTAGAAAGACAAAGGAATCAGCCAAAAGCATTCCTTGGCTCTACCAGTTTTGAGTGACTTGAGGACTTTCCTTCTGGTAGAATTTAACTCCAAATTCAACCCATAAAGCCTTATTTATTCAGCAGTCTGCCACTTACCCACTGGATGCCCATTCAACAGATGTATGAAAAAGCATGATGACAAATGACTATTCAAGTACTCTGAAAAGCATGCACTTAGGGAATTGATAGTTGATAGACAGATTTAGAAAGTGTTAGTTCATTCAGAAGCTATCACCTCTGTAAACATTTAGAGCACTGTTGTAACTATCATGGATATAAACCGGCGTAAACTATCATTTACAGTCAAACATTTCTAAGAAAATGAATTATTGTGACCAGTGGTCATTATTAATTGGGAGTAATTTATCTTTTAATGTGACATGATTGTTAACATCTTCCAAATGCTTTCCTACAGGGAGCCATGATTCTGTTTTTTTACAGAACAGTATTCAATTCCATGCCTGCTATTTTAACAACATGGGCAAAATAACGGAAGATAATATTTTTCTCATATTGAGAGAGAACATTTGAATAATGGTTTGCAACATGTGCAAGAACATTTTTTGGCACAACATTGTGCACTATTTTTGTTAACATGCCTATTTGACAGATGATCCAACAAGGTTAAGAACAGTTAATATTTTAAATCAGAATCTGTTATTTGTCTAATTTTATAATGGGGTGGAACCACAAATGTTAAGTAATTTTCTGATGCTGACTGAAGAATAATGAGTACATCTTTATATTGAATACATGCAGAGTATGAATTTTAGTCATGATGACAATGAATGATAGCTATCAGAAATCAAAAACCATTGATTTCTGATGACCATGACATGCTTCCAACATCATCATTTTCAGAGGAAGCTGTTCACCTACCAATAAAAGAATGGAACTAGGTAGTACAAAGAATATATGGATGCTGGGAGGGAAAGTAATGACACAGCATAACACTCCCCATCTCCACCAGTAATGTCTCACATAAGAAACCTTATGATCAGGTTGAGAACTTCCCACCATTCCTCTGTCATTTGCAAGGGTGGAGAAATTTTCAATACAATGACATCACAGCACACTTATTTATTTTCCTAGGACCTACTGGGTATCAAACTCCCTTTTCTTCTGTGTCCCAGCTGTCTGTGAGTTTCCATTTTGCCAGTTTAAAGTGACATATCATGATGCACCAACTGTATATATGTAACTGGGAGAACCACAAGATTGGACCAAGACCCCATTAATTGTGCTGCGTGTTCTCAACTGCATCCCTGTGGGAACTCTCACTTGGGGATGCAACTCTCACCTGCTCTTGGGGCCTGGGAAAGTTAATCTCTTTGGAATTGCCAGTGGTGTAAACATAAAGGGGAATGGTGTCCACACAGGACTGATGGTCCTTGGCTGACATATGAGAGTCTCTTCCTCTGATACAAGGGAGTGGTGCCATCCTACTTCCTGCTGGGAGTGAGGGCAAATATTTCCTCACTACCCACTGGGTGAGAAGGAAGAACAGATGTGGGGTATAGATACTTTTAAAGGTAGCTGTGCATCCTACACAGTAGTGCTTTCAGTAATCAAGCAAAGGTATATTGAATAATTTGTTGTACATACATGGATGAAGCAGTTTTCAGATAGATGAACACAGGTACATGTGTATTTGTTTAAGTCATCAAGTTAGTTAATATATATTTACAAACAAATATGGAATGAAATAAGGAACCACTCCTCAACCCAAGTGTAACAGAATTAGGAGGGAAGGGCATGTTGAAGGTGGCTTGCTCCATGTAAAATCTGTGAGGAAGCAAGCTCACCCAGAAGGTCCTTTTATTTGTGCTTTACAGCTTCTGCCATGGCCGCACTGCCCACAGCCTGGGCCCTTCCTCGCCTCCGGGGAAGTGGGGAGCTGTGTGTCTTGGGCACAGGGTCTGCCCTTGCTGCTCCTGCCAGGCTGCCTGCATGTTGTAGCAATGCCAGCTGTTCCCAGCTTTCTCCCAAAGGCTGCTTTTGCGCGCCTCCTTGCCCTTCCCTCCCCTCCCCTCCCCTCCTCTGCTCGCTTGCTCTTCTTCTGCCCACCCCCTCCTGTTTGTCTTGTCCCTGCCTTTATTCTCCCTTCCCCAAGGGAGAACCAATCCCGCACAGCTGTGTTGTATGCCCATGTCCCATGCCTTATTCCTCTCAAGCAGATTCCCAGCCATGCCCCGTCGCCTCTGGCCACTCTCCGGTGGCTGCCATGGGAAGATGAACGAGCCCCTCCACCTCCTGACACCAATCTCTTCCTTCTTAGTCCCTGTTGCCTGTTGCACTGAATGCAAGAAAATAAGGAATGCGAAACCACCTGCTGTATCTTAAGAAGACAGGAAAAGGAGCATTTATCTAAATTTATACAGAACAAAAGAAACATGTCAACCAACTCTAAAAGAAAACCAACTTATCAGAGTGTGCACCTCAGCATAACTGAAAGAAAAAATAGGCTTCAAGCCCAGAAAAAATACCTTCTGCTTTTATTTACTTATTAAGTTATTTCTTATGACATCAAGGAAAATCAGACTCTTGGTGCAATGGCATAGAGTAGGTAAGGTACATCAAGTTCAGTGGCTCTTACTCTCATATAGGTGTGTACTGAATTTCTCCTTTAGGCCTACATACCTAGCAATAAGGACCACTAAACAAAAGGTAACTTACATCTGCATAGACATGCATAGGATTGCCCTGTAAGACAATGCTTGCTAATAAAATATAACAGCAGCAAACCCCATGTCCTCAAAACGCCGGCTCAGATAAAGAGATCTTTCAATGATTCTGCAAGCTGTTCAAGCATGGAGAAGGAGGTTTACAGGTATAATACATCACAGAGAGCAGCTGTCCAGTGCAGTTGGTGACTAAGTCTGGCACATAGCTGGAATAATGAAGTGATTGAGCAACCGCTTGGTCACACATTATCGCAGCAGTTAGGGCCAGTCTAGCCATTAGGGAAAGAAAGGAAACAGATACTGGTTTTGGAAGAAAGAGCTGTGCCAAATGGACCTCTTTGCACCTTCTAAGCTAACTTTCCATCTTTGGGTGTGGTGGAGAATGCCGTTTCATTGGCGGCACTGAAGGCAGGTTCAACTGCCTTTCCATTCTGCTTTGGAGGTAGAACGGGAGGTGGCAACATATTCTCTTTAGGATCAAAAGGCACCGGACAGCCCTGACAACAGCTCATTTAGAGCCCTTTTTAAGAAATAAAGTTCTGTTTCCCAGAAAACCACAGGCCAGGCCTTATATTTTATGTGAAACCATATATTTGGCCAAACTCCACAGACACCACGTTAACAACGTAGATCAGGTCCCTTCAAATTCATAACAACAACAACAGCAACAATGATAATGATATGCTTATATCACTTTGATGGTTCACAGCACTTCCCATATACAATCCCAGCCATCCTATGCACAAATACAGCTATCTAAAACACCAGAACTCAACTCATGGCACACAGTCCATTTTTCCCAGCAACACAATTATAGATAACAAATAGCAAAGAAGCTGACATGCAACCTACCCATGGGAGTTCCAACACCATAACCTTTGGAATCTATCAGGCCTCCAATCTGCGTCAGGTTACAGTTCCTCTGCGTGACAAACTCAATGGTAGTTGACTCCATTAGGAAAGCATAATCAGAGGTGAGCACACGCTGGATGCCTTCTTCATTACTTTTGACAAGCACAGACTGCCTCCTGCTATTCATAAATGCCCACATTTTCTCATAGGTAGCAATTTTTGATTTCTGAAAAAGAAATTACAATATTATTAAGGGCATGAACTCTCTGATACAGTGACAAAGCAGTCTCTCTGAAAAAGAGGATTTATTTGAGCAGGATGATAGCCCTTGCCCTGGACCACAAAACAGACAATTCTGTTTGAGACAATGTCTTTCATTGTAAAACTTGCATTTTACAAACCAAGACTAAATTGATCTAATGAGAGTGGCTTCAGCTAAACATTCCTAGCAAACGCTGCTTCATGATGCTGAAGCTCTCTATTAAAAACCCTTCATCCCTACAGCAGACCACAGTTCCCAGGATTCTTTGGGGAAAAGGAATAAAGACAAGTAATAATCTAAATCTTAATATGAAAGCTAGATTGGATACTAAAGACTCTTCATCAGCTTTAAGCATCATTAAGCATTTAGAGAAATAAACCAAATAAAGGTTATAGTTCTATAATTTAGTCTATATACACATGAAGCAGAAGATACTGGAACACAGACAATAATTAGATATCTCAGTAATTTATTGTTGTTGCTGTCAACCGTTTGGCCATCAAAATCACTACAACCTACAGGGAGCTTCTGAAAGCTCAGAGCACAGTCCTATGCATTTCAAAGTATCCTCAAATAGTTTTTTTTACCACATTTTATGAATTCAAGAGTACATAGAACAGTTCCGACAAGGCAAAGGATAACATGTTTGCGTCTGCCCAATGTGCAACAGCACGTAATGTGGGGATGACAATTCTTGCATCGTCAACTCATACAGCTTGTGCATATTGAAAAGCTTCTGCTTGGGATGACTGAAGCACCAGCAAAGAGAATATCACATGGAGATGGGTATGATTAAATTGCAGAGAGCTTGGTGGTAGGCATCCTACCCAATGCAACACCAGGCTAACAAAAGTAAACAAACTGAGAAAACATGCAGGGATGGGCAAGGTACCTGGCAGAGGCCAAGGATGGTATCCATACACACAATAATGTCATAATGGCACATAAAACATGTGAAAGTCTTCTTCACAGATTGCTTCAAAATGAAGGCAAAGTTTACCTGGGGTTCAGTCTGAACAAAAATGCAGAGAGATCAAAGACATGGGAAACAGAGCCATGGAAAACAATGCAAACAGGGTTCACCCCTTAGAGGCATCCTAGATAGAACTTTAAGTAAGTGTGTGTGTGTGTGTGTGCGCGCGCGCGCGTGCGCGTGTGTTCAGGAGGACGGCATTAATATTTGAAGAATATCTACAGAAATAGAGCTGATGAAGAAACTGGCAGCAAACTTGAAGAAGTGCTAATGATCTGATTGACCTACTACTCAAGAATAAGAGATGAAGTGAATGTTTGACCATGTTGAAGACAGAAGAAGGATCCACTAGTAGCAGCAGTAGTAATACTTGCAAAAACCTTTAGGATTTTGCTACAAAATAGGTTATATATTATGAACATATATGAACACATACTTTACCTAAGTCAAGAGCAGTCTCAGTACTTTTGCACAGACTGGCATATTTATTACCCACCTCACCCCAAGTATAAGCTGCTTTGGAACAAAGGCCTGCATGCTGTGTGGAAGAACCACTGGGGAGCCAGAACGAATGGCAGAGTGAAAGCACAACTTTACATGGAAGCTGCTCGAGAGAAAAGAAAGAGAGAGCAGCGGGTCAGTCCAAGACCACATCATGCAGGGGAAGGTGCAGACAAATGTGCACCACCCAGACATGACGGGGACATCACCGCGTGTCTCTCTTTCCCTGGCTAAAAAACAAAATGACACCTGAGTGTCATACTAGTAGCAACTTGCTGTCAGTCAACTCTCATTCCAGAAAGCAACGCTTAAGACTAGAAGACAAGCGCCTTATCTTTTGTGCAATTGTTAACTTTACACATAACAACTTCTCCCGCTCTGGGACAGAAGCTAAGTGTGAGATTGACAGCACAGACCTTTCTAAAGTTGGGTTGACTGGCATCCATAGCTTCTGCCCCCAAGGAGGATTAGTTGTATATACAGGATAAAAAGAGGAACATTTATTCTGAATAAGGATAACTTAGTATCCCTGCTGAGATACAATTCAAGGCTTATTTCAATTTGCCTGGGGATGTCTGCAAATCTATCATTCAAATATTTCCAGGACCCAACGGAAATAGAATTTTATATCCACCTCCAAGTATTCACTCAGGCAGTGCCATACTGTGATATAGTATGGTTGTTAGGGACATCTGAAAGAGAAAATGCAGGAAGCAGGGGGAAAATGGATGCAATGAATGAAAATCACGCACAAACAAGGGTTTATTGTGTGAACTCTGATTTAAAAACAAATTATGTTGGTTTTCATTGTATAGCAGTATTACGATATGAGAAAATACACTTGAGCTGCAGACAGCATGCTCCATGGGTGCCAAAATGATTCCGTAGAAGAGTCAGGAAAGTCAGTGTTCTCAAATAACTGGAAAACCTCTGCATCAATACACCTCAGCATTGTTTTCTCCTCTTTTGCTAAAATTCGACCTCAAGTATATGCAACTAGGTTCTGTCCCAGTGACAACAAAGCAGAAGAGATAATAAATTGATTGAAGCATTCGTATGGTGTTGAATGGCCATAACTAAAAACAACAATGTCAGGATGCTCAGGCTGGAGCCAACAATATCAACAACTTTCCATTGAAAACTTCAGCATTCAAACTTCTTTCCAATTCATGAATTTCTAGCCCTCGTTGTTATTGAGGGAATCTTTTGACTACCATGAATTTCACAAACTAGAAGACAAATGGAGTCACACAAGCACCCACAACTCTAGGTGCCTTCAGAAGAGATGATTACAACCTCCCAGACCTTCACAGTCACGTGAAAGCTTTAAGCAGAAGGCTCTAGAGTGTAGTGCTTTGATTTGTAAAATCATTTAAATATGAATGCTACTAATAGGACCTTCTGCAAATGATTTAAGTGCTACTTTGGTAGTATAATAGAACGCAGATAGCAAGGCACACTATTTCCTTACTAAAGAACAGAAGAATCATGACATCACTGTAACACTAAGCATAAACTATACGTTACAATAAGCACACACTATAAAACACATGATCACAACCTTCGCTGGTTTTATGCTTTTCCCATAAGCACATAATCAGCTGTGTCTGCTTTTTGTTCATAGCAAATTTGAGATCCAACACTACACAAAACTATTTACTCACCTGCTTTTCTACCGCATTACCTTTAAGTGTCACTTCATTGCAGCAGAATAGTGATATTACAAAAGTGGAAAAAAGTGTTTTCTTTCACTTTTACAAATAATTGTAAAAGCTGCATTTCCCCTGTCCTAAAGAAAGACCTATGGAGAAGAAATTGGATGTTTGTTCCAATATGACTATGTGTTTAGCAAAGACGTGTGGCTCCTGCCTTTGAAGAAGAACACTCTAGCCCACTATTTGTACCTGGGTGGGCAGAAATCATAGAGTTTGCCGGTGGAGCACCATTCCTCAGTACTCATTGCAGCCTGCACCTCCTCATCATGCTGGGCCGGCACACTGGACCATCGTGGCCCATGCAGGAACAGTGTGCTGAGCAGGGGGGTGGGACTTCCACCGTGGACGCCTCCTTTGCTGTTCCCACAGCAAGGATGGCAGCCTTGGGCAGCAGCTGAAGAGCAATGCCAAAGAGCATTGCCAATTTAAGTTCTCTTTTTCCCCCTTTCTTTCTCCCCATCCTTTTTCCTTCCTTCTCCAAACCTTTTCTATTTGTTTTGTTTTCACTGCATATTCGATTTAGGGCCTCTGTTACCATGGGCCTTCTACAGGATCAGTGTTCATAATTGTTTTTCTGAGTGATTCAGGCTTTGTTTTTCTTTTTCTTTTCCTTCCTTACTTTCTTCCCACCCCTAGGAATTTCTTATTGTTCGTGAGCCAAGTTTAGGAGAACCTTGTGGATCTGGAAAGTGATGGGGAACTGAGGGGTGCAGCCATTGGGGTGGTGATGAATAGAGGAAAATATGGCAGTAGGGGCTTAACACACCCATGATGGAGATGAGAGATCAGATACCTAGCATCTGTTCCCTCTTCTAGTTCTTCCCTCAACCAAATAGTAACAAGTAACCATTTCAACCAGCCCTGGATATAGCAGTGCTATTATTGGACTCTAGGTTGGTCTAAAACAAGACCCCCTCATCCATTATTTGATTAAGGGTGCCAGACTGGGTGGGAGAGGCTGGAGAGATTCTTCTTTCTCAGCTATACCCACCTGGGTACTTGATACAGCACCAGTGTTGCCCAGCGGGCTGGGGATGGGGAGAGGTCTTGATTTATAAGAAAGCATTATTGCTCTCCAGGCTTCCTGTCTCCTTCGGACTGGTCTTGAGAGTTTGTACTGTGTGTTGAGACAAACTGGGGATCATGCTGGTATATTGTCCACCCTGTTGTCCAGCTGTTTCCCTACCTGAGCTAATGGAGGTACTCTCAGACCTGATGTGAAGACCCCTAGAATGCTAGTTCTGGGGGACTTTAATGTTCATGCTGAGAATGCCTTATCTGGGGTGGCTCAGGACTTCATGGCTGACAACTGTGGGGCTATCTCAGCTTGCCATCATCTCAACACATGAAGGTCACACTCTCGACCTGGTCTTTTCAACAGGTCAAGGGGATAGTAGATGCTCCTGTTGAAGTCCCAGTAATCCCATGGAGAAGAGCCAGCTGACATGCTCTCACCTGAGCAACCTCTCATTCACCAGAGTTTAGGGTAATGAAGCAAGAAGTGAAATGGCTACAGTGAAGTGGAGGAAATCTCACAATGACTCTGACCAGTCATGACTTGGAGCTCACTACTGAGTCTATTCCATGGCAATAAAGCTGGCAAAATGACAGTATTTGTCACCTGTATTGCTTCCTCACAGTGCTGTCCTGCTGAACTATTTTGAGTGGTTCAGGGTCTCCTGCAATCTGTTTTGCCCGATGAAAACTCCAGAACCCTTAGCGACTTGCTGTGATGACTTTGCTATGCACTTTGATGAAAATAAAAATAGCTTATAGCCACCATGAGTTGGATTCCATAGTTGTTTCGGTTCCATCTAGAGATGTATCCAGAGCACTGTCTTCTAGCCTGATTTTGCTGCTGCAGCCCAAGGATGTGGACAACGTGCTTGACTCTGTTCATCCTACCACCATCCCACTTGATCACTGCCTATCGTAGATCATTGGGAATCTGAAGAAAAGGTTTGCCCCTGGGATCAGGAGGCTATTAACAGCTCCTTGAGTGAAAGGATAGTACAAGCATTCTTAAAGGAGGCTCTGATAAGATCTCTCTTTGAAAAACCAAGCCTGGATCCAGGGATTATTGCCAGCTACTGACTGGTAATGACCCTTCCCTTTTTGAGCAGGGTATTGTAGCAAGTGGTGGCCAACCAGCTCCAGGCATTCTTGGAAGAAGTGGATTATCGAACCCATTTCAATCAGGTTTCAGGCCAAGAGAGACTGCCTTGCTTGCCATGTATGATGATCTTTGTCAGGAGAGGGACAGGGGAAGTGTGACCCTGTTGATCTTCCTAGACCTCTCAGTGTCTTTTGACACCATTATCTATGAAGTCCTTCTGGACAGTGGTTCTGGTCTTGCCCGGCTAACTGTGACCAGAAGGTGGTGCTGGGGGATAGTTGCTCTACTTCATGGTGGTTACATCAAGGGGTTCTGCAGGAATCTACACTATCCCTCAGACTCTTCATCATTTACATGAAACCACTGAGAGAGCTCATGGGCCAAGGAGGTTTGGGCCAAGGTATCAGCAGTACGCTGACAATACTCAGCTCTACCTCTTGTTTACATCAGATCCAGGCAAGGCACGCTCCATGCTGAACCAGTGCCTGAGTTCAATGATGGACTGGAGGAGGGCCAATAAACTGACACTAAGTCCAGGCGTGTTGTTGGTTGACAATGTGTTTGACAGATTAGATGGTCATTGTCCTGTCTTGGATTGAGCCGCACTTCCCCTGAAGGACAGGGTTCACAACTTGGAGGTGCTTCTGGACCGAAAACTTTCATTTGAGTCTCAGGTAGATCCAGTTGTCAGGAGTGCCCTTTTTTCTTTTTCAAATCTTTTAAAATTTATTTTCATGAGTTACAATAAGAAAGGAAAAGGGAAATAGGAAAGGGGATATAGGTGCCAAGGATCTATCCACAAATATAGCATGTGACATCAACATTTAAACATTCATAAAAAAGCAAAAATCTCATTGGCTATAAACCCATCAAAACAATTCAGTCCTCAGAAAGATAAAATCTTTCTAGTCTATTGCTTTAACTTTAAAGTAGTAACTACTGACATTTATAAAAACTATATTTCCTTTAACAATTAAATTGCTCACAATACGTTCCCCACCACCAGGAGTGCCTTTTTTCACCTGCAACAAATATGACAACTAAGGCTTGATCTGGACAGACAGAACCTGACCACAGTTACTCATGTGCTTTTTATACCTCAATTGGATTACTGTAATGTGGTCGATGGAGGGCTGCCTTTGAAGATGGTCTGGAGACTTCACCTGGACCAAACCAGGACACACGTAATACCTATTCTGTATTAATTACACTGGTTAGCAGTTGAAGCCTGGGCTCCATTTAAAATGCTTGTTTTAACATACAAAGCACTAAACAATTCGGGACCTGGTTACTTGAAGCACCACCTTTTCCAATATACTTCTACTCACTCACTCACATCTGTGAATTAGGTTTTTCTCAGAGACCCATCCCTAATGGAAGTAAAAGGCATGACATTTAGAAGGGCCTTCTCAGTGGCTACACCCAACCTTTGTAACCGGTTTCCTTCCTTTCATTTCAGTACCAGGGGGAAAAAAGCCTCTTTTGCAGAATTTTTGAGACCTGAACACCTGATTACAAGTGTAGACTCTGCTCCAGCAAATTCCACCTCCCCCGCACCCCATGCTTCCCTCCGAACTTGTACTTGTACTGTTGGCTTGTATCTTGAAATTGCTAGCCACTTAGAGAGTCCTTTCAAGGTAATGAGGCATATACATTTGAAAATTAATTAAATAAATAAGATCTTGTGAAAGGATTCATCAGAAGGAAACAGTGATGAACTACAGGGATTTCAGTCCTATATCTCTTTAGGAACTGACCCAGAAAAGAACTTATGCTCTGTCCACATGCACACATGCACAGGCGCACACACGGAGGGAGGGAGGGAGGGAGGGAGAGGCCATTCCCTCAAAGTGGAAGCATCAGCCCATTTCTTGAACCTAGATACCTAGGAAAAGAAGAAAAACACTACAGACTTCCCCCTTCTCTTTCTTCGCTGGTAAGCTGAGACAACAGTGGTTGCAGCACTGTGCCGCTCCTCTGGCCCTTCCATTCCTTCTTTACATAATTTCTGGTCATGATTTCAAGACTGATAGAGTTACACACTAAAATTTACATTGCATTTCCATCTTTTGCACCACAAAGGAATTTGATGATTTGATCAAGAACCTCCCTTTGATGAAGTATGTAATTTTATTTTCCTTAGGATCTGATCTAACTTTTAGAAATGATATCTGAAAGCTTGTGATAGCATAATTTATTAAGCTTATTTTGCCATTGTAATTCAGGAGATCACGCAGCATTTTAAAGTAAGATAGTTATGATAGCTGACATTTCGTAAGGAAGAGAGAAGACAGTAATGACTCTGAAACCCTGAAGCCCGTCCTGATTAACAAGGCAATTAGAGGCAAAGGAATCAAAGAGTTCAGCTACCTGCTACTTCAGGTCTGAAGATATCGCAATGACATTCAGAGGAGAGACTATTTTATAGCACTCATAAATTAAAGATCACCATGTGTCAGAGAACATGGATGTAAATGTGATGAAAGTATGGAGCTAACCCATAAGTATTGGTATCTGGGAAGGCAGGAAAAGGAAGGCAAAACCTGGAAAAATATTTCAATCACTTGTATGTATGGACAGAGTAGACAGATATACTGTAATAATGTTTAGTGATGGAGAAAGCAATTGAAATTGAATGCTAAAGGATCATATCTGATTACAGGTGAGGAGGGTTTTAATTTTAAATCAAGGAAAAGCATGATTAGTAACTTAAAATATTTAAATATTTAAAAATATTTGCATTTGTCATTGCTTGCTAAACCCACTCTTTTTCTTCTTCAGTGTTCATGCTTTCTGAATGTTCATACATCACTTCCTGCAATACAACCAACACAAACTATAAGCTAAGATACATCTACCTTCATTGGTTCTTCATTTGACATACAAGCGCAGTTACAGTGTGTAGAAAATATTTTGCAGTGTATTCGACAATCAAAGTATGTGTATAACATTCTAAAAAGACGGACAACTACAGAGGTGAAAGTCTAGTCTAACAATTATATTGCATTCAACAAAGATATGCTTATTAAAATGGAAAACATTCAAGGATATTGAACTACATTCAAGGATCTCACAAATGCAGTGATTGGGCCTAACAACCTGATTCTGTTCCTTAGTAACAGTCCTGGAATCTTGACTTTCAGTTACTACAAGATGAATTCCAAAATAATTCAGAAAAACACAATCTCTTCTTAAGCATAAGTATAAAAGACAACATAGTCATTCCAAGGGGCACCGAGTTTCAGGCGAACCAATAAATCGCCAATGATCATGCATAACATAAAGAATCAAACAGCTTTGTCGGTTACACTCGTTGCCTTCGGAGTAAAGAATTTAATATAAAAAGCAGCTAAGGATTGATTATAATTGCATTTGATTCTTTTTATTCATAAGAATATATACAAATGTGTCAAGGTTTTCATAGGAATGGTAAGACCTTGAATGTTTGAAAGTGTGTATGTGGGAAAAAACAGAACTGATAGTTCTGTACACCCAGTCCCAGGGCTGAATTCTTGCATAATCAACCATGTTTGTGGTGTTGAATGAGGGTTACCACCCCTTTTTTTTTCTGACAGACTGTTCATCCATAACATCTATGTGAAAGAAAGACCTCTCTGAACATAGCTCTACCTATTGAATTCAGTGAACACAGTTGGAAGAAATTTGGTTAAGTTCATTTTTCATACAAATTTACCAAAATCTCTTTAGAGATTTTAGACCACTGTGGTCTTGGAGAAATTCAAATGCAGGATGAAGTGATGCTGACAGAATCACCCATCCCACTTTGCATCACCGTCCAAGTGATCATTCCCCAACGGGGTGCAAGAAGTGAAGGAAAGAAAGTGGAGGAAATCCTGCCAGGGGAAATGCTGTGGATGCAGGGACACAGCAGTGAGTGGGAAACAATCAAGCGACCTCTTCACACCATTCCGACGCAGCTTTTAAAGGCCCACTGAAACCTTGTTCCTCTCAAGTGCTTGAAACATTTACAGGTGGCTAAAGGCCCTGGAAACATGGATGCACTCTTAAAATAAGTATAAACACTCAGAAAAGGGCATTCCTGTCCTAGAATAGCCACTTTGAGGGGCCTAAAGAGGAGACTGCAGCATCTGCAGGGGCTATGGGGGCATGTCCCAGCATTCCTGACCATCTATCCCACACTTCTCTATGCTGAGCAGAAAGGTCTAAAAGGGGACTTATATGCACATTTGGTTCAATGTGCATACAGATCATTGTGCAATTGGGAATGCTGCCTTATCAGGGATCCTTCATGGAGAGGCTTCAGGAACAGTCAAGTCCACATGGAAGCTCCCTTCTGACCTTCTTATTCAAAGTAAGAAGATCAGGGATAAAGAGGGTGGCAATGGGGCACCACCCCTATACGGGACCATGTATTCCAGCTTCCTGTTTGGTTACAGCATTTCTTGGAATTCTTAGTATTCTTTGGGACTGTATTTGTGTGTGCGGGGGAGGAGAACCCTTTTAATATGATACTCAATTATTCTTTTCATAGTATCTCTTTCCTCACTGCTCTAGGAACTGTTTTGAACAGTATTTAAAATGTTTAAATTTTTAAAAAGCAGCACCTGAAGGTTTTGTGACTCAACAAGCCCTTTACAACTTGGTACTGGGATATTTGAGGGAGCCTTTTCTTTCTTATGAGCCATCCTGGTTGCTGAGGTCATCAGATGGGATGCTCCTGGTTGGTTCCACATGGACCTGCAGCCCAAATGGAGTCCCTGGGGAGGAGCCTTCATTGTGGTGGCTCCCTGCCTGTCGAACTCACTGCTTCTGGGGGAGACACAGGCACTAACATGGTGTTGGTTTTGGTGCCAACTGAAAGATCTTTATTTCAACACGCCTAGATTGACCAGCCATGGTTATGACTGGTATTCCTTTTTTAAAACTTTTAATATGCTGTTTTATTCTTCATGCTTTAATATGGTGCTTTATTCTTTTTATTTTTTACTGTTCACCACTCCAGAAATTGCTTAGCTAGAAGTGCTATATTGATATTAAGGAATGCTAAATCAGTTAATAATAAACAGGGCTCTTGAGTATATTAAAAAGGTTCTTTGGACAGTCACCTAGATGGCATACTTAAAGCTATGAAATTTGCTGTTACAGAATGTGGTGAAGATCACGTTAAAAGAGGATTAAATAAAATCATAGAAAATTGATGGCTACTAGTCATGATGGCTATAACCGACCTCCAGAATGAGACAGGATGCTCAGGAGTGTCAGTTGCTGTAGAGCAGAGATGTCACCCTCAAATCCTGCTTTGTGGGCTTCACAGGGACCTCTGGGCTCCCACTGTGCAGAAAAGGATGCAGCATTAAATACCCTGCAGAACCTTTAGTTCTGCTTCATAAAGTCAGTGATGCCATGACAAAAGCATGAATTCTAAATATCAGACTCAAATCCACATTTTGAAATAGCACTCTGGTTTAATTAGAATAATTAAATTACATCTTGATCCTAAGCAACTTCACTTTAATCTCTGCCTGCAATGCTGGCATAACACTGTGTATTCTGTATTGTTCCAAGAGAAGGAACACTTCCCAGGTTAAGAGTTCATTAGCTGCATGAAGCTGCAAACCGAAGTGGTAAATTTTGTGGGAGATCAGGGATACGAGTACAATAAAGAATGACTTTCTGCATGCTAGTAATATTTGCAGACTTTTTCTGATGTTGCGAATTGAAATAAAATATAAAAGTAACTTTCCTTTCTGGATTGAATTTGATTTTAGTGTTACCTACAGCACCACAGTTTGTCTTCAGTTTTCAAGGAAAAGGATCAAAGATGAAAGATAGCCTCTCATTTTATCTGACGGGTCTCTTCCATTCCATAACCTCAGAGTGTTTTTCTTTTCTTTTTTTTATCAGAACTGCTGATAAATGAACTGCTGAGGCCTGTAAAGCTTTAAGTGAACTCGCTGATTTTGTTGTGTCAGCACAAAACTGATTAAAAAAACACAGTTCATACAGTGTTCTTTCCCTTTGTAATGGCAGTTTTCATGGTCCATAGAGCACAAATGAAGAAAGGTAGGAAAGGTGTTCCTGCCAAGAACGGTCCTACATGAAATGACAAATACAGCGCTGGACAAAATAAATCCCTCTGTGTAATTCCATTGTTGTGCACAAAAAGTGGTAAGAGAAGGGAGGGGAGAGAGTATGTTGGCTTTTAAAAGCCCAGGATAATTAGCTGAAGCATTCAAAATGAATACAAGGTTCTTATGAGTTACGGATTGAACATTAGTTATAGATTAGGAACATTGGATGCCGCTCAGTACTGAGTCAGATCACGGGACTCTCAAGCTCACCGGTCCATAATTTTGCATTAAAAAGGCATTGTCATGCTTCAGTCAATGAGGAAAATGTTTGCACCTTTGGAAAATATGCATAAAATGTGTATCTTTCCTATTTGGTTGTGCACTTTTTCCATTCCAACAAACCAAAAAGCAGGTTGCAAATGAAAACAAGGGAAAGCTTAAAGGAGTTAGAGAATTTAGGCAAGCGTGTTGCCTCTTCCATTCCTCCCAGGAAATATGGTAGGATATGCATTTTCCTGGGTGATAATGCCTCCGGGAGCTCTCTTGCAGAATCAATGGGACAGCACGTATGTTTATGTGGGTCTCTCCCTCTCTTGCTTCCCCAGCACCTGGAATTGTGTTATTACAGCAGAAGAGGCAGCCCAATCTCTCCCACTGCTCCTTACTTGTCGCCAAAGACAGAAGGTAAAGGAAATAATGTGGCAGCTGGAGTAGTTGAAGCCAGAAGGTGAAGATACTTGACGATGTGGGGTATTGCAGTTATGATCACATTTTGAACTATCATAAAAAGAACTTGAATGTGCTTGTCAACAGTCCTACATGATGCAAATGAAGTGTGGGAATTCTATCAAGAGCACATGATATAATTCTACATCTGCTTAGCTGGGAGTAATCTCAGTGGAATTTGCTGTGACTTACTTCTGGATGGACATGTAGAAGATCATGCTGTAAGGTAGTGCTGGCTCTAATATTTGCATACTTTAATTTCCAGCAATTCTTGTAATGGTGTGTCCCCCGGAGTAGATGGGGAATGACATGTTATGTGAAAGTAATGGGGTGGGGGTTCTGAATGGTTGTGGGGACGGGGATTGTGGAGACCTCATTATGAATGTGAGTGTCTGGGTGGTTTATTTTTTACTTTAAAAATGCTCCCTGAATTCTTGCAACAGGAATGCTGCCATGTGGTCAGGTGGGATTAAAGCCTGAGAAGGTCCCTGAGATGTGGTGAGCCCGAGTTGGACAGAGGAAAGAACTACTCAGGAGTAGGAAGCAGTTTTCACTGCTCTCGTGTAATTAACAGAAAGCACGTCTTACATTTTAACACTTCTGGGGCATGTTCAACCTGGAGGTGAGTTAAGAACAACCCAAAGAATTGCCATAAAGTTTCCCCCACCCTTGGGAATAATGGGCTAATCAATTGATTCTTTGTTAGGTAATTGTATTTCTCATCATGCTGAATGATGTCAAGGAAGATAAATCACAGGAGTTGCTTATGGGCAGTGGCATAAGTCTTCTGTTTGCTATCAGGCACTATGCAGTACCTTCTGCTTTTTAAAAAGTCTTGGTTCCCAGATTGCTATGGCAAGGTGAATGAAATGTTCACCTCTGCTCATACTGGCTGCTGTCAAATACAAATTATAATTAAGGACTTGGCATGAGATCACTTAGCTTCTATTATTACTTTTCAACACAATCCCACTCCATACAGCAGAGAGATGAGTCTTACAATTTTGCATTTCACACCAAGAAACTTGGACTACAAATTAAGTCTGAGCATACAAGCTTAAAAGAAAGCTTACATACATCTGATAGCTGAGAAATTGTTCTAAAAGCCCAGACTTAAGGTCTCAGTCAGTCTATAGAGCTTTCATATTGGCAAGGAATCTGCACATACCACCTTCTTGAATGCATTTCTTGCATGCTTCTTGCATTTCTAGCAAACTGTTTCTTGCAGTCTGCCGAAAGTGCACTGCCCTGCTGTGATTCGAAGCATGCTCATCATCTAGTGACTGGATCTTAATTTTGAAACCACCTTCCCTTGTCTCTTTATCTATTTGATTCCCTTGATTCTCTCAAAAGCCTTGTATAAGAAACACTGACTTTCTCCCTTCCCATGTTGGTATCATGCAACTGAACCCTCATTTCTAGGTTAGTCATAGAATAGCAGACTGTTCATAACAAACCAAGGAAACTATGATGCAATTACAGAGGACTGCAAAGAACAAGAAGCAAAAACAGAGTTCCCCCCTCCCTTGATATCTAGATGCAAATAAAAGAGCCACGGAGTCCCTAAACTCATATGGGTTCTCCTGCCCATGCCAGAGTTTCCTTCCTTCTTCATGCCATCCGTACTGCAGTGGAAGCTTCTCATGAAGTTGCTCAGGTTTTTGAAACAGATTTCCAGGCAGTTTCCAGAAGAGAGAGAGAGAGATCCTTCTATTTCTCAGGCATTCCACCTACACATGCAGCCATGCATACATCTGTTCTGTTGTTTTGGCACTAATCTGTGATTTTTAAAGAAAAATTAAGCCAGTGGATCACTAAATTATGGTTTGGACATTAGTCTAGAAAATGTGAATCAAGGCATTTTATCAAAATTCACAAAGCTTGCATTCCTCAATCATGCAAGCTTTCATTCATTCCTCAATTGCTTCTTGAGGGAGCTCTTACGTGCTTAGGAAATGTTTTATACATAGCCCTTTAGATCTTGATCAAATGCCATTATTTTTCACCCCAGGGATAGCAATATACTGGCTTGACATGGATTTCAGTTCGTTCAGGTAAGTTCAAATTTGTGTGCCATCTCTCTTCAAGGGATCCCTGCATTTCCATTATTGAAAGGACAGCCATGGGTCATACCAATGATCTATCCACAAAAGCAATCTTCCGGCTCAAGAATTGCTAACTTCAAGGGCTTCCACTAGCACAAGGCATTACTGTTAACAGGTAAAATCTTCTATCATGCTCACATGCTAAAATAAGATATTCAAACAGCTTGCTGAAGCAACTTAAATATTTGCAAGCAAAGGAATTCCTATAGCCATACATTACTTTTCATATTTAAAACACTTGTAGAATGCAAGGGAGATTGCTCTTAATGTAAAACTGATGAACAAGTAAACAAAAGTGTTGTATATTAATAAAGATAAAAGAATAACTCTTTTTCAATTCCTGGGCCAGATTTCAGGCCACACTTCTGCATCTTTGGCAGTTTTTCTTGGAATATTTATTCCTTGATCACCACACAAAATTCCAAGTGAAAACTGCAAAGACTATGAAATGTAGGTTTAAATTATGTGGCCTAAGAAAAGAAAATGTGGTTTTATCCACTTTGTCTAACTTAAGTTCCATTCATTCCAATGGGTCTACTCTATGCATGAATATCCTGGATAAATCTGGACCTACCCTGAAAAATCTGGACTTGAATGCATGTAAGCTTCCTTAAATTATTTCCTCAGTGTTTCTGTATGTGTGGGGATAGAGTAGGGTGGCAATTCAGAAACCGGACATCTTTATTTCCTCTCACCATCCATACATTTAGCACAGGTGTCTGAAAAGGTGCCTGCACAGATGAGCATCTGTTTGTATGTACCTGATCAGCATAACAAGTGCTGCCACAACATGTGGCAGTACTATGTGAAGCATCTACATGGAAGCAGTTGCTCACTTAGAGCAACCCCTTTGGGGATAAGTACACCTGATGCATTGCCATGAAAGGCAAGAGTAGTTTCTTCATGAGCGTGGGACTGGAACCAGGTTGCCAAGCCTTGAGGAATCTTCCATGTGTAGAAAATCATGTGGAGAAAAGCACGAGAAAAAACCATCTTTAGTTCCCCTGCCCAGCCCATTCAACTCTACACAACAACCTATATTTTAGCATGTTTTCCCAGTCATGCAAATTAGCCTAAAGCACTTTTATATACGGAAACTGGTTTCCTATTGAATGGATCTTGGGTTTGGGATGAACACATGCAATGGGCCATGTGCTGTAAAAGAATCAAGAGGCTGCTACTACATTTGAAAGGGCAGTGAACATTAACAGTAGAAAAGCTCTGAGGGTTATTGAGACGTGTTAATGTCAGAAGTCCCCTTGAGCGGGTTTGACTTTCAAAAATAAATAATAAAATGCAGGCAAATATATTAACAGCTCAAAGGGATTGTTTTATGACTTCAGTCACAGACCACCATATGTAGGTTGGTGCCCCCCACCGCCAAAAACGGCTATGCAGATTCAAAGCATCTTGCTGTTTTCGTATCTGACATTCAAAATGGGCCAGAAAATTATTGAAGAAGCCACAGGAACAGAAAGAAGGCTTTGTCTGGATTTCCAATTAGAATGACGCATAGATAAGCACAGAATAATAAAGTAAAACACAATGTTCATTAAGGTCATAAAATGTTCACTTCCTTCTACTTTTCACAATGGTTTGTAGACTGAATATTCTGTTTCAATTGTATGCAGAAATTGTTTCATGAAATTTTCAGTATCTGTTTGGAACAGAGCCACCTGCCTTTGAGCGCTATCAACACTGTTAGTTTAATCCAGCCTTAACAATGAACCGTGATGACCACATGAAAATAGAAATACTAGAAGTCAGACTGCCATGTCCTTACCCCACCTACTTCAGTAATTGGCCATACCCTTTCTGAATATCACCTTCTGATGCTCCAGTGATAAGCCTAACTTGCTCAGAGAAGAGAGCATCCAAACCCTGAGAAAGAGGATTGCCAAGAACAGCAGGTCACATTTTTCTCCAACGATGGGGCACATTTTTCTCTACATCATTCAAATAATCACAGTAATTTTATACAGACGGTTGCAACTGCTGCTTGAAAAGACAGAAGGATAAAGGAGCAGAGAACAGAATAAGCTGGAAATAAAACAGTAAGCTGAAAGAGGTATTTACAAATTCCTTTGCATTTTCAGCATTACAAGAAATACAGGATTGGAATACCAGAAATCCTATGGGAGATTGGCTTCCTTAGGCCTTAGTTTAAGATTCCCAAGGCCTTAGGCTTTAGTTTAAGATTCCCAAGGTTCATGTTTCATGAATTGCCCCCAGCCACCCCCCCCAAAACACACACAATGGAGAACTGAAGACCGTAATGAGAACAAAGATATTAATGAATTGAAATATTAGGATATAATTCCACACTATCCGTCCATATCTTTCTGACAGAAAGCTGCTACTTAACATAGCATGTGACAAAGCATGCATTTTTCAAAGCCTTTTAAACAGATAGCTCACTTCTTCCTATGGTTATGTTCTATGTTATGAGGAACCATACTGCCAAAAGGCCTATGATTCATTGCATCAGTATTCAGTGGTGCAGCTAGGTAATTTTAGATTCTGGATTTAATTCTCTTAAATGCAAGTTCTACCCAAAAGATTTCTTTCTTTCCTGCTTTTCCATTACATAACCTCTAGGTGGAGCTGCTTTGAGTGGAATAGCTTAAATACAAAGTGCCGAACAGTGCCATTTTCTCCATTCTAAAATAATACCACATTTCCCATATGCTTAAAAAACCAAACCAAAACTATTGGAGAATTCTGTGAAAAAAAACAAAACTTGTTTTGGATCAGAACTTTGTCTAAAGATCCCATGAACAACAATAAGTAAGAAATTACAAGCACCCCATGAATGCCTTGTGTAGAAAGCTGTATGTGAAGAGCACAACTGAATTGCTCTACCGCATTCCCTGCCTTCCAACTGCTTTTACGTTATGTGATGACAACAAAACCGTTTCCCTACCATACTCTAAGTTCATGCACTTTCCATCTTAAATTGATTTAAATTATAGCACCAGTAAATTTTACCATTTGCTGAGGAGCCGGGGTAGGCAGAACTCTTGTACCCATCCTACTTGAGGGATCCTGTGGTGAGCTGGTTTGTCACCATGTGAACAGACAGCTGGAGAGGATGGACCATTGGTGCAATCCAGTATGGTTGTTCTCACCATGACACAGAGTTTTCTTTTACAGGCCTGACATCTTCACCATCTGCTACTGTCTGGCTGCACTTTTGGAAACCCTTCAGCTGCAAGCCCTGAAGTCTAGCCCTAACTACACCATTGTAGGTCTTGTGTGGCCATCTTGAATGAGGGATACAAATTCAATAATAATTTCACAAGTCTGAAAGTTCAGCCTGAATTGCAAGGTTTTTGAGAGGGTGATATTCTCCCTTACTCTTGTTTGTATTTTGGAAGGATGTTTGGGAGCTTTCTAATGCCTTTGAGCTGGTGGTTGACATGTCTGATTTCTCAAAACACTCCATGCAGAGAAGCATTTGAGGGGAAAGAATCATGCTTGCTCACATTTTTTGCGGTAGACACCATCATGTCGCCTGAAGTGCCCACAGAATGGAGTGTTCAGGAAAATATAAAATGGCAACAGTTTAACCATAGTTTGCAGAGCTCTGATAAAAGTGACTCATTCCCACATGCAAATTACCACACACTCCTGAAAATCAACAACATGCATCCTATTTGGGGAGAAATTGATTTCACACAGACTTGACTATGAACCACTATTGAAACTTTCATCTCAGAAAATGGACACTGAAAGCCGAATTTCTTGGCAGCTCCAGCATGCCCTCTCCTGCTCCAGGTAATGGGTTGCTTTGTGCTGGTCAGCAGGAGCAAGCGGGGCATGCTGGGGTGATGAAAACTGAAACCAGAAGAATTGAGAATGTTTCTGATTAACGGGAAAAAAAATCCTTCAACTACCTTTACTCATGTTCCTGCTTCTCAGGAAGAACACTAGAGATTGCCTGATGGTATAGAAAGGCGGGGAAGGGTCAAGTAAAAGGCAAAAGAGTCGCACAGCTAGTGCAGAGTGCTGGTGCAAGGCTCTGGGGGGCATGGGTGAACACCTGTCCAGCCCAAGGACATGCACAAAGGATGGCAAGGAGAATAGGTAAGACCAGGAGTACTGATTAGGGTGGATTCACTAACAAAGCTGTGAGAAGCCCAGGTAGCTAACTGGGATGTGTGATAGCTATCAAATTGAACATCTATGTAAAATTTGAAGAATTATTTGGACTGCCCAAATAATCCCTTTCAATGCCATAGAAATCACTTGTTAATTAAGAGAGTGCATTAAAAAAAACCTGGATATTGAATGTGCTTGGAATGGGATGAACTTTTCCAAGGACGCTTCCTGAGAAATTAAGAATAGTTTTGAGTACATTCTTAAATTAGTTTTTCCTAGAGATGTGTGAGAGCTAAGCTTCAGTTGGTTTTGATAAGAATTTACTGAACTTCACTAAGTTCTGTATAACTTGATAATTTTCACCAATTTTTCACCAAATTATTCCACCAATAATTTTTACCAATTATTTTTCATTTTACGTTTTTGGGTGATTACTCTGCCACAGTTATAAACTCAAGCGCTCAAGTGAAATGTTCAAAATTTTGTGTAAATAACAAAATTTTGTTGCCATTCATAGAAATAATGACCCCACAAAATCTATTAAGCCAGTAGCTGTTGTATTGGTCTTTTTACTCGCCATTGTTCTTCATATAGCTAAAATGTCTGCCACTGTCTAAGAGGGTAAACTGCAATTAGAAGATTGCTTAGTATAATTTATTAGCAACTGAATTGTTCATAAATAATTAAAACTATGGTGCTAAGGAATATTACATGAAAGTAATCACCACTGAAATCAGAAGCTAAGTACTAAGAAACCTACTCAGGACTAGTATATAAATCTGATATTTAAACAGGTAGGATGAATAGCCAGTGTCAGAATCAAATAATATATTGTACAGCTTTCTACATTACCTCTAAAACATCAGGCTAGATAGCCTCTAACCAGTGAGATGATGACTATTTAAAACTGTATGCATTCATTAGCATCAGTAGGACCCTATGTGATCATTAGGATAGAAGGTCTAATTCTTGTTCAACGAGAATCACTCTTCAGCCTTCTTTGCACTACCAAATGCAAACAATGATGGCCTACCAGTCAAGACATCTAGGGAATCACTGTGATATAGAGACTAAAGCAATCTACAGATTAAAAGTGTTGCCAATTGCAGCACCCCAAAACACCCCAAAAGTACTTGGCCAGAGGAAGGCCACACAGTAAAAACACCACAGTTATACTGTCCCAGAAGGGAGGGCAGGTAAGAACAAAATGAACTTTGTGTAACCCACAGCTAACATGCTAGCCTGACCTCGAATACAGTAATCAAAGGGGCAGTGGAAACTGGCTCTAGCCACCATGAAAGTTGCAAATGTGCAGGGAGTAAGAACATGGCAAGCCTGTGTGAATCTCGAGCAGATAAGAAATAGACATGGGAAATGTCTGGTCCTTGACAGAAGAAAGGACTCTTTCTCCAGCACGGGAGGGGGTGCATACATTGATGTATCGATGTATTAGATGTGTATTAGGTGACCTAATTGGTTACCTAGGGTATAAAACGCATGTACTGGGG
>NW_025335268.1:61142918-61203233 GCF_004798865.1 Varanus komodoensis
TAGAATAAAGCTGGTTTTGGCTCTAAGTCTCGTCTCAGGCTCTGTTTGGCTTCGGGTCTGGGGTCCATCCAGGCTTTGCCCCAGCTGTTGACTGGCACAATCTGGTAACAAAAGTGTTGTATTTATATTAATGAACTGACTTTTGAAAGTATTTGACTAGATGGATAGCACAATTCATTGAGCCCACACATTTTACGATCGTGGAAGAATGTATCAGGTACTGCTTCATGGCATGGCAGTTCTTAGAACCCAGAGTGCACTGATAATTCTATAGAATTTCAGAAACAATGACAACTGACATTCCTTGCAGGAAAAACACCATGTACTTGAAGACAGCTGTTAGCATGTTGCCACTGTTAAGCTGTCAATCAACAAGTCTATCAAGTGGTTGTCAAAAATCATTGTGCTATTGATCTGACATCTTGCTGATGACAAATCAAGGTTCTCAGACTAGGCAAAGGTGGGAGATACTGGAAAGTTAGATTTAAATTGTGACATTTGTTAGTCGAAACAAACAAACAAACCCCCTGCAAAGTCTTTTTAAATCCCATTACCATAACAGCTCATTCCACTGTGTATGACGTGCCACACATTTTAAGATACCTTTTAAATTTATTTGATCTTCATTTTTATTATATGTGCATCAAAGTATTGCCAGTGTTACTGACCACAGCACCCCAAAGCACCCCAATGGAAGTTAGTCTAAGGAAGGTCACATGGTAGGGTCATGATAGCCACATGGCAGTTCCTGTCCTGAAGGGAGGAGGAAGATGAGAGCAAGATGAATTCTGGGTAACCTCTTGCTGACAAGCAAGCATAACCTGAGGAGCAAAGGAGGGGGCCCAGGGTGATGAGAACTGGTTTAAACCACAATGAAAGGAATAAAGGCAATGTGACTTGCAGAGGGTGCAAAAACAATGGACTTTTGTGAATTACAAAGAGATAAAAAACAGACATGATGGAAAGGGGAATCCTTGGAAGGAAGGAAGGAAGGAAGGAAGGAAGGAAGGAAGGAAGGAAGGACTCTTTGAACTAGATAGTGGGTGGGGGGAGTATTGATGTACTGGTGTATTGGATGTGATTTAGGAAATAAAGCCTCTGATGTAGGGTATATAATGCATGCTTTCCTGTACCACTTTTGAGACTTTGCTTTAGGCATGGCAATCTCCTTAGTCTCCAGTTTATTCTAAAATGCTCTAGAATAAAGCTGTATTTGCTCTAAGTCTTGTCTCAGACTCTTTCCAGCCTGGGGTCTGCGGTCCACCTGGGTTTTCTTATACTGTCTACCTGGCTGAGCCCGGTAACAACAATAACAGTAAAGTGTACATTCTTCAAATTAATTTCTAGCTGACAACATGCTTGCTCTTTAAAAGTTCTGCATATGCTTTACATTTTTTTATGTTTCTCTAAATGCTAAGGGGGAATAAGCTCCATGTTTGCATATTCCATGTTCTGCACAATGGCCACACTAATTCTGGACAGTGCCATTATCTATCCACATCAAGTAAAGCAATGTAGATAGATTAAAAATGACAACTGGCTCCAAATGCTAAGTATCTATCAAAGATTTACTGAGTGAAACAAAGCAGAAAAAGTATATTTTCTGTGGAAGTACTTGTCTTGTGAATGTGAGAGAATTTTAATCAGTACAGCAGATGGATAATTAGATTTAAGAAAGTGCACAATACTTAAGCCCCTTCCTTTACATTCTAGACCTACCCACTTATGCTGGCCATTGGACCTGCCTAGGAAACAAAATGGACTACAAAGCGATTTGAGTCTTGCTTGAGACGCAAGGTCTCCCTGGCTCAAGTATAGTTGACTTTGTTCTTCAGCCTGTTCTGACTTTTGGCTTTTTCCTGATTCCTGTTTGTTCTCACCCCCAACACACAATTGGGGCTCAAGTCTTTGCTCAAAATTCTTGCTGCCCTGCTGATCTTGGAGAGCTGCCTACAGCCCAGCTTGGACAGAGGGCTCACAGTAGGGGTAGAAAGTGAGCATCATTTTGAACCTAGTGCAAACTCAAATAGGTTTGGCTTTTCCCTGAGGTGGGGGCAATCTTTTCAGTAGGGAAGGCTTACATTTTGAGCCTTGGTATACTTAAAGTCCACAGTATTACCATGTTTGTGATATACAGTAAGGAAACCTGTGTGAAGGAGCAGCGTAGCTCAGAACTTTTGAAGACTATCATCAATAAATAAGTCCAGATTTCTTGAATGTGGTGATATAAAAATATTTTAATGGAATCAATAAAATCAGCTCTAGCTGGCATTTGACCAACATATCATGCTTATGTATGATGATGTTGATGAGAGAATATTCAAATGAAGTATTAGGGATCTGAAATTCTTATCTTCACAAAGTAATATGCTCATAGTTCTAGACTCCATGAAACCTTTAACATATTCCAGAGCCTCTACTTTATTCATGGAATTTGAAACAAATACTGTGTCAATGAGCTGCCTGCTGTATCTTATATGGAGAGTCTGGCAGTGATTGCTGAGATGCAAGAGATGCAGAGATTTCTGAGAGACAACCATACCTTTATTTGTTATATTTATACCCTGCCTTTCATTCGAAAAGATAAATCGGCATAGATAATCTCCATTTCATCCATGTAATAACCCTTCGATACAGTTTAGACTGAGAATTAGCGACTGGCCCAAAGTCACCAAGTGAGCTTTATGGCTGAGGACTAGAACCCACGTCTACCAAGTCCTAGTCCAACACTCTAACCGAGTGTCAGCAGCTCAGCCTCCATGGTCACCATGGGTCCTGTCAGGATTGCTGTGTATGCCTGCCTTTTCCCCTCCCCTCACCCATTCTCACTAATCTCTTGGTCACCACTTCTTCCCACCACCATACTCAGTCTAGCAGCAAGAAAGCAAGAGTCTAATCCCTGCACCACACTGCCCAAAGGAGCAAGAAGACTTCAACTGCCAGCCCTCTTGACTTGCAGTCAGCCATTACTTAAAGACATGGTTATTGACTTCAGTTACAGAGAATGGTGGAGATGAATGTCAGTATTTATTTCTGTAAGCCATCCCAAGGCTATGTAGCAAGGGGACGGCATATAAAAACTTTAAATAAATAAATAAATAAAATATCTATTTGGAAACCAAAACAACTGTCCATTCTGACTTACTGGCATGCAGACAAGTTTATATGCCATATCTGAGTTCTGGCAAACCCAGTTTTATTCCTAACTTTCTGAATGACAAACATGGACGAATTACTGATTATCACCTCTGCCTCACCTACATTATAGTCATATCCAGAAGCAACGGTTTAGTAAAGTGCACTCAGAGAGGTCACTTTACTAAACAGCTGGTAGGTGCTAATTGTTGAATATGGTCTCTGCCATTGATTATATTTATTTAAAACTTGGCTTTGAGGTATATGGTGCTGCCTCATAATCCTCTATTTTTCAAGCAATTCTGTCTTTGTAAACAATTCAGCATGGGATTTTAGAATCAGAAAAAGCTTTGGCATTCCAGTGAAATCATCAATCACTCAAGTTTCACCTTGTGTTTTATAGACACTCTGTCTTTTGGATGAATAATAATTGATAGCAGCCTGTTTCCACAGTCCAGATGGCAGAAAATCGGAAGGATTAGCACCGAGACCAATCAGGCTGTATACATTGACTGTTTGAAGTCAGCCTATTGCAATGAACTCAGCAGGATTCTACGTGTCAAAGAAGAGAAATGTATTCATCTAAACTAAATTATTTTAAGTACAAATAATGGTGGTGATGATGTTGACAATTTCAACAATTTACTACAGCTTTTCTGTGGATTATTATACCTGACATTCATAATCACAATGGTCAACAAGTATGCATAATATCATTACCAGGATCATTACAACATCCAGGATGTTGCACAATGTATCATCTAGAATTAGAGCTACAGTGCCAGGGATAGCCAGCCAATGACAAACACGCCACTCAAAGGCGCTCTGTAGATTAAGGGCTGAAGATTTCCATGATGGGTACACATTAACAACATTAAAGAATAAACTTTATGCATTCATTTGTGCAGTCTCATCCTGGTTACAGTGTTCTATCAACACAGAGAAGCAATTTGCTAACAGAGAGGGAGGAAACAGACAAAGGTACTCAAAGGTTAACAAGCTTATGCCAATTGCTTAGGTTCCCATCCTGGAAATATTTTTACAATCTTAGCTAAATTGGAATTCATTCATTTCATGTGGTCCATAGTTCACCATAAAACTATCTCAGCATTGTCAGATATACAACATAATATGCTATAATTATTATGTAAGTAAAGAACATTGTTAAAATGTACAGTTAGTAACAATTTCAATATAATACCCTTTTGACTCAGTTCCTTATAATCTTGACCTAAATCACAAATGGACCAAGTTTCCTGTGTTGAGGTTACAAGAAGCTTCTTCTTAGTTCTTGGGACACTGAGAAATTTTAAATATGAGTACATGAAAGCACACGGCCCCTGATTTAGTTTTAGAATTTGTTGCTTTCATTTTCAAGAATCATATCGCAATCTAGTGGTTTTCATCACACTGGTATAAACTGATTCAACATTCAGTTGTGGCCAGATTCACCTATAGCACATAGCATGATAGAGCAAATGCTAGAACTGATGGACTCTAAAGGTAACTGAGGACAATGGCAGAATGCTTTTCAAGCCCAGCTGGACCAGACCAGACCTTTTTGTCAATCAGCCCAAAGCTCAGCAGAGTAGCAATATGCTGAGTAAATCAGCTGCCACATCCATCACAACTTTTATTCCTTCTGGGAAAATTAAAATGCTGGTGGTTATTACAGCCATTTTGCTCTGCACTTCACTGCTCTGTGGAGCCTGAGCATAAGGCTGAGTGCATTGCCTGTCCCTGCCTGGTCTGATAAGTTTCTGGGGTTGGGGCAGGCTTCAAGGAGAGGTGGGCATTGCCACTCAACAGAGCACATATCACTGAGCAAAACAGAGGGAGCTGCATGACTACTTAGAAATGGCTGAACTGAAACAGTTCCTTAGTCAAGGTGGCACCAGCTCTGTATGAGCTATAGTCAGTAGCTCATAGAATTGGGGTTGAAGGGAGGCACTGGGCAAGCAGGACCTTGGAGAACTGCTCTGAAATTTCAGAATCCTCAAATTACTTGAAGAGACCAACTAATTTGAAGAGACCTAGTTGAAGAGAACTCCATATTTCTGAGTCCTTCCTAGATTCATTGTGGGTAAGAACTAGATTGCTTGGTATGAGTGTTGACCCATCCAAAATGGGACCTGTATCAGCTGCTGACCAAACTTACCAAAGACTTGTGCCAACCACAGTCATGCCTGGCCTAGATTGTCAGGCAGCAGATGAACTCTGTCACAATGTGAAAATGATCTGTCTATTCTGGCACATAAGTAGGGCATGACTAGATATGTAGGTTACATTTTAGGGAACAAATCTGGGTTGGATTTCAGTGAAGTTATACTTGTCAAATAACTCTCTTCCAACAACAACACATATAGTTCCCCTGGCTCATTGAAATGATTTATTCACTAGTATTTCTTCCCATCACTAAACATTTTAAATCATGATGGAACAAGTAAGAAAGGCAAGTACTATACAGATATATCTGTTTGGACAGGAAGGGAATACTGTACTCACTCTGTATGTGTGCAGGAGGTCACAAAGCTCACCAAAAAGAAGTATAAATTTATGAAAAACTAACATTAATCTGTTTGTGTAAGTTTGTTGCTTTTACGTAGGAAGAATATCTTGTATCTCTCCACATACCTCAAACATATGCAAAATACTACCATCCCTGAAAAGGGAAGCTGTGCTACTATTAATGTATGCATTTTTAAAATAAAGTATTTTAAAATAAACAGTCTAAATAAACAGTTTAGGGAGGTGGGTGGGTGAGGATGTCATAAATTGTGTTCACAGAACATTCTCTAATAAATCTGCCTATTTATTTATTAAATTTATTATTTATTAAATTTATTTATCACCAATAAAACAACATCTTAAAAGCATAAAAATAAATCAATTGAAAACAATTGAAAACTCAGCAGTAAGAGAATTAGAAAAACTTAGCCAGTTAAAAGGGACTTCTGCAGCAAACCATCTTACATGTTAAAGATCTGCTAGAACACAAATGCCTTTACTGTGGCAGGAGACCACATCGTCTTTTCAAGAGGGACTTCCACAGCCTGAGAGCGGCTACCAGGAAGACAGTCTCTCACTCCCTCCAGAGGCCGAGGGACTGAGAGGAGAGGCTTCCCCATAGAACTTAAAACTTGGACAGGCTGAAATGGGAGAATGAAATCTTTCAAATGGCCTAGTCTCAAATCACATGTTTTGGACTGTACCCAGAAACGACCCAGTGAAGCTGTGAAGCTGCTGCAGCAAGGGAGTCCCTGTTTCTGGTCCTGGCCAACATTCTGATCCTGGCTGCAGCATTCTGGAGCACCTGACATTTCCAAATTATTTTCAAAGGCAATCCCATGTAGGACACATAACAGTAATACAAGTGGGATATAACTAAGGCATATGTCACTGTAGTCTGATTCCAGAACCTGAGAGGGAGAGGGAAAGGCTGAAACAAATATGTGTTGGTAAAATAAATTTTAATAAAGATATTTATTGAAGATGTTGGTAAGGATTGAAGCAGATGATTTAATTAGGAAATCATTTAGCAGGAGTAAGAGGGAAGTCCATCACTGACTTAAACTAATAACTTAAGGCCAAAATGATTTCTTCCTTCCTTCCTTTCCAGTGAGATCTAAAGATTGCCATATCTGAATCTCTGTTGAAGCACTGTAGGGAAATATTCAATGCATTCTTAGCTCAACCTTTTAAGGCAAAAGTGTTCAAGTCTGTAATTTATATTGAAATTAAGTAAACCTCTGGGACACTGAATAGTTATTTTTTAAAGTTCTTATCAGAGGTAGGAGGGAAAATTTGTGAGCAAGATTAGACAGAAAAGGGGGGCTTGCTTCTGCATAATAAAACCGTCTTTCCTGAGGCTTGCTTGAATAACATCCCTACAGAGAACAAAATGCCTGGACCCTGGGGTTCATGCCCATGGCCTCATTTAGAGATAGCAGGAGGTACAAGAAACACATGATCTATAGAACCTGGATGATGGTTTGCATGCCTGCAGTAGAAGTCTAGTTACCATTTCCTGGAAGATCCCTTTGTTCTCCAAGTGTCTTTAGTGGAATAGAAGCAGAGAGTCAAAAGGATAGGCGTACCACCTGGACATAAGAAGTGATATAACTTCTGTTCCCAGGAAGCACAGCCTGTCCGTGAAATGGTGCAGAGTTGGTGCAGAACCAGAAACAATGGATTCCTGTCTTCCATGAGAGAATGATTTTGTAAGCGCATGGCTAGAGAAGGAAGTGGGAAGTGCCCATGTCAACTCCATTCTATTCACTGAGATGGAGTATGTCAGATAAAACCTAGCAGGAAATGGGGTGGGAGCTATAATCTAGTGCATACAAAGTCCAACCAACAATATGGCTGGACTTTGCGGATGCAAAGGAAAGGAAGGCTTTTTTAGGATACATTAATATCTGGGGCAGCATTCATTTAATTTATTCCTATACCACCAAATAGCCAAAGCTCTCTGAGCAGTTCACAAACATTAATCAAATACAAAAAGATGGCTGGAGAAGGAAGTGGGGAAGAGCCATGACCCGTGTCAGTTCTATGCCATTCATTGAGATGGGGTATAGTCGCCAAATCACATGAGCATAGCATGAGTCAGGCCCCATCTGGAGTACTGTATCCAGTTCTGAGTGCCACAGTTTAAGAAAGATGCAGGCAAATGGGGACAGTTTCAGAGGAGGGCAACAAAGATGATCAAGGGATTTAAAACAAAACCACATGAGAAGAGATGGAAAGAACTGGGTTTATTTATTTGGAGCCTTTATCTTATTTGGAGATGAGAAGGCTGAGGAGAGATATGATCACACTCCTCAAGTACTTGAACAGTTGTCACAAAGATGAAGGCCAGGATCTCTTCTCGATCATTCCATAGTGCAGAAATTATAGAAGGCCAGATTCTGGCTGGACATCAGCCAAAACTTCCTGACTTTTAGAGCAGTACTGCAAGAGAACTAATTACCTAGGGATGTCTTCCACATTGGAGGCATTCAAGAGGAAGTTGGACAGCCATCTGTCAGGGATACTTTAACTTGGAGTCATGTACTGAAGAGAGGGTTGGACTCAATGGCCTTATAGGCCCCTTCCAGTTCTACAGTTCTATGATTCTGTGCCTTCATTCCTGCAGCATCCTCACTCCATCAAAGCCTTGAAATACTGGTTCAAATAAAGCTAGGTAAACATCAGTATTCAATCCCTGCAAATGTATTTGCATAGGTGAAGAAATGATTTGCTGGAATCAATATTATACACACTGTAGACAAAAAAGAAATATTTCCCGGATCTCATGTAATTTAATATTACAAATTCTTTTACCGAAATGCAGAAAACAAATGAAACAAAGTATGTTTGCATGAGTGACCCCCTGTACACAGAATTGTATGTACTGGTACTATGGAAGGTCCATGACACATGAAGTGTGGCTTCTCCTCTAACATGTGCATGTCCAATTGCCCAGGCAACAGTCAGAGGCTGGGAAGAGCTGGCACGTGTACAATTTTCTCACTTTATGGATAAGCATGATTCTCCATCTACACGTATTTTCTCATTTAGGAAAATTAGACACAGAGGCAGGCTGAGAAGTTAAAAAAAGTAAGCCAGAGAATCCTATCATGACTGTGTAACTGTGTTTGTTATGGACTCTTGTAAGGATCTCATTGGGACTACTCTCTAATGTAGTATCGCTTTTCATTCCCCAAATGAGCTAACCCTAATAATGTCACCGGGTTAGCAATATAACTCAAACCATTTGGCAGTGCTTCTTACAACTATTGGAGCTGCCCAACACCCATGTCCTGAAAGAGGCTGTTCTCATGATAAATGATGTCTGAGTAATTCTGGAGCACACCCTAATGCTCTTGGCATGACCTGACACATGATCTTTTGGATATGTAACTGGAGACACAAGGAAGGCTGCAAGGCTTTTGATTCCATGAAGCACGATGCTCAGGACTCACTGAGATCACCAGGAAAAATATACATGTTCCCCAATATTCATTAGCAAAGTATTACCTGTGAATTAAGCAACACAGAACTGCCTCATATGAGACTACTGACAGGTATTCATTCATTCTTTTCTATCCTGTGTGCCCTGCACTTGAAATAGCTAGTAGCAGCGGGGCATTGAATATTTCACTATCTGACAAAGATACTGAATTACATAATGCATTCATGCACTCTGCATTGACAATTAAATGTTGCAACTTGCTTAAATGTTTGTTTAAAGCTTTTATATCCCACCCTTCACAGTGTCTCAGGATGGCAATACATTACAATTAATGAGTAAGACACAGCATCCAGGTTAATAATATATAAAAATCAATCTTAAAACACTACTAACATTTAAAATAATGGGAAAATTAAAAGGGTTTAGCCGGGCACTGAAATAAAAAAAAAATGAAAAAAGTAGTGTTCATCACTTTAAAATACATAGGACCAGTAAGTAGGAAAGGCCTCTAGCCCCTTCCAGTATGTTTTACTAGAAAAAAAGGCCATCTTTGAAAGAAAATTTGGCTTCTTCACAGTTGGTACAATGTGCAGCTCAAAGTTTGTAGGTTTGCAATAACGGGGATGCAGCTTCTTCAAAAATTCAGAGTCTTATTCTGTGTGGAAGCAGTGGAATAGCTCTCTTTTTAATGAGATGGTTTTAGCTGTTCCTTTTTCCTGAATGCTCTTAAACAAGAGTGCATTCAGCGAGGGGCCATGATGCTACCACCCAATGGCTGCCAAGAAGAGTTCCACTTGCAGACACATCAGGGATAAGCCAATTCTTTAAAAGAGAAGGAAAGGACCACCAGGCTACTGTCTCTGCACTGTGCTGCAGTGGAAAAATCCTTTGCACATTGTAGGATATATCGCCCATCTTTTCCGCAAAGTTTTCTTAAAATAATAATAATTTTATTTCCTAGAAGTGTGGGTATTTCATTTTAATCAATAGCTTGAAAACAAGCAGATGCCTCCACAAACTAGCATAAAAACTGATAATAGAAACACGGAAAACTATATGTAGACTAACAAAGGTGATTTAGTACAATCTAAGCTCTCTATTTGTATGTCTTTTGTAAGGAGAAAGTATTTGAGCTAAATAGAAAGGCTTTCCTGTAGGAGACTTTAGAGTAAGATAATATGGCTGTGTTTTTTTCTGACACCTATCAATAATAACCAATCTGTGGCCCACCATTGAAGGGAACAAATACATAAAAGATAAAATATAGATGAGTTCGTAGCATGGTAAGTATAGTTTGCTTGCTTTTTTCCTGACCAACATCCTGGTGGGTTTGTCCCTCTTCCCCGTCACTCAGTTCTGCTTACAGACAAGAAATACGTGGAGATTTGTTCACCTTGGGACTTACTTCCAGGCCAAGTGAGCCTTGCAGCCTTTGCCCCATCTGAGTAGGTTTGAGATGAAGAGGGGTAGAGCCATACATAATGGCTGCGGCTGTCACAAATGCACCCATGCAGAAGCAATCCCCATGCAGGTAGAGACAAGCAGGGGGTGCCCCGTGTTCTCTTTCTGGTGAACACTGACTTACTTATTACCTTTGTATACCCTCTCCCCCAATAGCCAAAGCTGCTTGGGTAATCCATAATGATTTAAAACAATTAAAAAACATAAAATAAAGCATAAAAATTAAATTGTTAAAATCCTAGCATAAAGTAGAAGTAAAAACTAGAGGAAGGTCTAGCAGCAGTATAGATAATTAAAATACAATGCAGGAGTTAAAACAGACTGAAATTACCATTCTTGGGAAAATAAGACTGTCTTCACCTGGCACCAGAACAAATGCAATCTTCTGTCTCGTGTGCCCCTCTGGGAAGTTCATTCCATGGCCAGGGAGCCACAACTGAAAAGGCCCTCTTCTTAGTAACCACCCACCTGACTTCCATTGGCAGGGGCTCCTGCAGAAGAATCACTGAAGATGGCCTCAGGTCTGGGCAGGGATTAATGGCAGCAGATAATCGCTTTGGATGTTAGAATCAGAACTTTGCGTTGGGCATGACCTGGATTGGCAGCCAGTGCAGATACTAAGTACCTGTTCTGATATGATCCTACTTTCTACATTAACAATTTCACTGCCCTGTTTTGGAGCTGCTGAAGTTTCCAGACCATTTTCCCAATTTAATGTGCTGGTTTTAGCTTATAAAGCCTTACATGGTCTGGGAAGAGCCTGTCCCATCCAGATC
This sequence comes from Varanus komodoensis, assembly GCF_004798865.1. Taxonomy (NCBI): domain Eukaryota; kingdom Metazoa; phylum Chordata; class Lepidosauria; order Squamata; family Varanidae; genus Varanus; species Varanus komodoensis. Next base: position 61,154,247 of record NW_025335268.1, read on the forward strand.
CTATCTGAATATTATGCTAAATATCTGCCTGCAAAATATGATAAATATTTATTATAAATGCATGCCCGCCTGACCTGTAGAGTGACTGTGTGTCTTGGCTGGAGAGTTAACAGCTGTGAGGACTCAGAGGTGTCCCCTTCAGAGGTGAGGACTCACCATTGATCAGCTTAGAAGCATAGCAACTAGTTCACTTTTATTGTTTTTATCATATACCATTTACTGATGTGTCTGGGTAACTCTGGGGAGTAAGGGTGAACCCCCATTACTGTGGTCATGGGTAGGAGGAGGCATGGCATTGGGGGATCCACAAGCCAACTGAGGAGAAGAGGGACTGACCACCCTCTTTTCTGGCTTTCCCCCAGTCAGATGATTCCAGACAGCCTTACTGGTATTGCTGCTGTTGCTGAATGCCAGATCGGCCCAACCTAAGACCTCTCTCATACATGACTTGATTGTTGATGGGGGAGCTGAACTGGCTTATCTCACTGAGACCTGGGTAGCAAGCTGGAAGAAATCACTTTATCTCAGCTGTGCCTCCCAAGTACTAACTACAGCACCAGCACCAACTTGAGGGTCAGGGATGGAGAATGCATGGTCTATATGAATGCCATCACCTTCTCTAGGCTTTCCGTTCAGTCAAACACTTCCCTTGAGTGTTTGTACCTTGTGCTGGTATATCACACAATCTATGGCCCATCAGATCTGCCTTAGGTGAAGACTTGGTGTTGAAAAACCCTAGGATGATATTTTTGGGGAATGTTAACTTCTCCTCTGAGGCTGCTATATCCAGGGTGGTTCAGGACTTCATGGCCACCATGATAACCATGGGAATGTCTCAACTTCATATTGGATGACAAATGTAAATGCACACACCCTTGATCTGGTTTTCTTGACTAGGAAGGAGAAGGTGATCTGGAACTAGGGGAATTAACATAAATTATGAGGCAAGGCTGAGGGAACTGGATCTTTTCAGCCTGGAGAAGAGGAGACTCTGAGAGGATCTGTTGGTGACATATGTGTACGTGAGTGGGTGTCACACTGAGGTGGGTTGGTGCCTGTTTTCCCCTGCAGAGGAGAGTGGGGCACGTTCCAATGGAGCCAAGCTCAGGGAACCAAGATTCAAGGTGGATGCCAGGAAGTACTTCTTGAGTTAGGACCCTGAGGGAATGAAATGGGCTTCCATGGGAGATAGCTGAAGCCCCATCAGTGAGGGTGTTCAAGGATAGGCTGAACATGCACTTAGTAAGGCATGTCATGAGCAGAGCCGGCTGGAGCCAGGGGTCAAACTAGATGGCCTGGGAGGCCCTTTCTGACTTGTTCTGTTTCTATGTTTGTATGTTTCTATAAACTACTTTGTCATGGTCAGGTCACCACCTACTGAAGTTTAGACTTTTGGCTCCTGTTTCCCTCTGCAAGGGTGTGTGTGGGGGGGGAGGGGGTGCTTTTCAGTGGTCCTCCCTGGAGACTAATGGATCGCAACGGTTTCCCGAGGGCTCTGGACAAGCTTCTGGCTGGTATGGCGGATGCTCCCATTAAAACCAGGTCACTCAGTGGAATGCAGAGATGGCTTGGGTGGTTGACACGACTGCATCCAAGCACCATCTTCCCCTGAGCAGAGCCTGGACAGTTCCTTGGTACACACCTGCGCTGAGGGCAGTAAAGAAGGCAGGAGATGGCTAGAGCACAGGTGGAGGAAAATTCCTTGCTGAGTCCAACTGAACATGGGTTAGAGCTCATTCTGTGTGGTGAGGCTGGCAAAGAGGCAGTTCTTTTCCATCAGCATCGTTTCTGCTCAGTGTCATCCAGCAGAGCTTTTCTGAGTGGTTTGCAGTCTATTATATCCTAGGCCAGAGAAAGAAATAGTGGAGCCTGCAATAGCTCACTGTGATGAATTTGCACAGCACTTTGATGATAAAGTTGCTCGGGCCTGTCATGAATTGGGAAATACAATTATGGCCACCATGAGCTTCATCTACGGGGCAGTATAGAAATGAAATGAAATGAACATCTGAGATCCATGTCCAAGGGAGCCTTGCTTGATGGCAGCAAGGAAGAGGGCCCCAGATTAGTGGCACCAACTTTGCTATCTTTTCAGCACCAGGTTAAACCTGTCCTGTATGCTGAGGCATTTAATGGTTTTAATTAATCTGAGAGGTTTGTGTCTATAGTCCAGTTTATTTAATGTGTTTCACTTCTTGACTGGTTTTAAAAATCTGTTTTTAATGTATTGATTTGATACTGTTTTTCTGGTTTCTATCTTGTGGTTGTGTATGCATTATATATATGTATATGTATAAATTGTTGTTAACTTCCCAGAGAGCTTTGGCTATTGGGTGGTAGATGATGATGATGATGATGATGATGATGATGATGATGATGATGATTTAAGCCCTTTGATTTCAGTGGAAAATAATGCAGCCAGTTTAATCAGGATCTGACTCAGTTAATTATCACTCTCAGCATTTCGGCCAAACATTTCCTGCACATGGCTGCAAAGCACTTCCAGAAGAGAAGGTGGGCAGATGAACACACTTCCAAAGATGTGAATCATCAGTATATAATTTAATGGTTCCTAAAGATTCATCAAGGCCTGCATCATAAAAATTCTTAGCAGTAAAGAAGTCTCTCAACAAGTGAAGCACCACAAGGTGCTTGTGAGAGAAACAAAAGCAAAATACTAAATTGGCTTGCATAAACACGCTAGATCTGAATAATGTGGTTGAATCAACACTTGATATAAATTTTAATAGAAAGGGGGTCATAAATGCAGGTTTAAAACAAAATAAAAACACAGCACAGTAAGTTTGTCTCTTAGTTGTCCCTGAAGTAAGCAGACACTTGCTGCACATTGCCTTCCTGAGTAGCCATGAGATGACAGTACAACAGGAGACCAAGCCCAGATAGGAGTTTGCAAGTGTTGGAGCAACAGGTACAAGAGAACCAAAGGGGAGGCTGCTGATTCTGAGAGACCAACTAGCCAAGATCATGTTTTAAACAGTTTCCTAGGCAACTGGCTATAAGCCTGGAATCTATAAATAGGGTTCAAATTGGTTTGCAGCTCCAAGACAGGAAAGTAATCAATGCCATTAAAGAGAAAAGGAAAACTAAAATAAAGGAATGCATAAATGTAAGAAACCTTGCCTGAAGGACCAGGAAAATCTAAAAGAACAGAATATATCTGCAAAAATGAAACAAAGCAACACATAATTCAAAGAAGCAAGATGCACATTCTTGATTCCTACACTCTTCATTTAACCTGTCAACCACTGGATGTGGAGCTAAGAGCAGTGCAGAGTGTAAATACAGAGGAAGCAAAATCAGGTGCCTTATGCAGCAGATGCACATACTGTATTCTTGGTCTTTCTCCCATGCTTCATAAATGAAAAGGATGCTCAGGAGGCTGCTATGGAATCCCTGACAGATTTTCACTCAAGATCAATTCTATTATTCACATGGAGAAACTCACCTTTGGGGAGTGCTGAGCAAAACAGCTCGGGAAGCACAGCTTCCGTGAGTGCGTCTTATTTTAGATTGAAGCCACCTGTTCCTTTTTTAAAGCATTGATAAGATCACAAGAAGAAGAAGAAGAATGCACACAGGCTACATCTTGCATATCATTCCGGAAGGCATGAAGTTTGTAAAACATGAACTCATTAGAACTCATTCCCAGATGGGTATCCTCCATTTTTTATTTAGGTAGTACATTACAAGTGACCTGTGCACTTTTGTGTAATGCTTACAACGTTCCTGTAAGTTAAGCTAGTATTAATTTAATATTGACTTAATGTGAAGACTGAGGAGCTAAAACAGAAATAATTGTGGCTTAACTAAGGTCACGTACTAAATTAATGGCAGAGATGGCGTGGGGGGGTTATAAGCAGTGGGCAATCTTTTTAGGCTTCAGAATGGCCAGGATTAATCAGAAACCTGGTGGGCATATTTCAATGTGTTAATATTAATGGGATTCAGCCAAATCTCACATTCATACAACAGCACCAGAAACTGCAAGCTATGAGTCACGGTATAGTGTCCTGGGGAGCTACACATTTCAGAAACTGTATTAATCTTCAATGACTGCATTGCATTGCCTTAAATGATACACAGCTAACAGCTCTGGATACATTTCTACCAAAAATAGCCTTTGACAGAACTACAAAAGTAAATTCATTTCCCACATGACACTCCATATCCAAAATTTTTGTACTAATTCCACTGGAGGCAAGCTAAACCCACAGGAACATTTTGTTCACTTAGCTACCCAAAAAACCCCCTCTTTCAAGATAGATGGTTAGCACAATTCAACTAAATATTTTTCACTTTATGCTTTGATGGACACACTGCAAAGTAGAACCATTATCTCCAGTATCATAGGTGTCTTGAGCATTTCCACACAGTATAGATAAAAGCAACAGCTGATTTGTGCCTAAGTAACAAGTTCTAAGGATAGTCAAGCTTTGCAAAAGCTCATAATAAAAATGGAATGTTTAAATACATATGTGGATAATGTTTTTCATCGTAATAAAATTCTTTCCCTCCAGAGGAAATCACCAACTACAGCAGCCAAGCATCAACATATCTTAGGGAGCTGCTTTTCTGTGATCTAGCGTTTGAAGCCATGCTATCTTGCATAAGACTTCCAACGGGCTTCACAAGAAATAATGGGTAGAATCCGGTGCTGCCCACCGGTGCTGTTTTTGCTCAGTTCTGCTGCTTTTTTTCAGGCCACTGTCTATGTAACTGAGCTTTAGTGCATCCAGGGGCAAGCTCCTGGATGAGTAGAAAATTAAGCTCACTTTTGGAGCAGGGTGATTGGAGCTGGTCCTGTACACGAGGTCTACCAGCCTGCTGCATTCCAGAAATTAGCATTTCCACATGGTTGGTTGGGCCCCAGAAGAACTCCCTTGCAGAACTTGTGGGAATGGTTTGCAGGCAAGAATGGGTGGTCCAATGAGGAAGAGGTGGAGGATTACCCATGTGGTGAGGAGCACCATGAATGATTCAGTCATACAGTTTCCATTTCTCAAAAGGAAGTATTGTCATTCTCTAGCCTGCCCCTTGGGAAAATTTAGGAAGCAGTCTTATGCAGGTTGAGATGAAAGAAGTTCTAGAAATTCCAGCATTCCCAGCTCTCCACTACCTAAACCCGCACAGGATTGCACCTGGCTGATACAGCACAAAGAACACTGCAATGGAAGTTCTCATTCATACTACCCTGCTTCATAAATTAATCTTATGTCAAAGGTGCCATACAATTAAAGAGCTGTGCTTCTTTAAAAGCATAGCTTTTCTGGCTAGCATCTTTCCCAAAGGCAAACATGCAGGTGCCTTACTAATCAGGCAAGTCACTTCCCCTGTAGGCAGAATGTTTTGAAACCTCCCTTGTTTAGAAATATAAAGATGTATAATGGAAGATCTGAGGGGAGGGCATTATAGAAATCCTCATACAGGGAGCAGCACTCCTCCTAGTGCCCTCCGTCAAGAGCACATCTAGCCAAGCTTCAAAGAGATTAGCCAAGCGGTGTTACTTAGTCATGGGATGTTTGCCCCAAGCAAATGAATGTGCTTTGTTCCATGCAATGCAATTTGGACAGTTAAAAAGCAGTCACTGCTCTGGATTTGGCTGAAAACATATTGCTTCAAAGCAGCTGACAGATTGCTGAAGTCCACCTGCTTGAACTCCTGCCAGGAGATAATGCATAGCAATGGTGAGGGTCAGTAAAAGGGTGCTTGAAATAATAATGGCAAGGAAGCTAGGCAGAAGGGAAGCATGAATCAGAGAGCTACGTGCAGCAGGCCTGGACGGCGGGGCACAGTCTCTGAGGCAGCAGCCCTGCCCTGCCCTGCCCTCCTCTCCCATTCCTGCAGTTTCAGTGCACATTGAAAACAGAGATCTCAACAGATAAGGGCTGATCTACCACTGGGTTCCTTTTTGTACAAAGAGGACACATTTGGGAGCCACAATCTTACTTTTTTCCTAGTTATTTTCTTCTTCCAACAAACTGCTGCTTGGCCACCATTTCCCCCTTTTATTACTCCATGAGCAATTCTAGCTGATCAGGGTTCACATGTTGGACAGTGCAAGATTGTATAGCAAATCTGGGAAAGAGAGATGATAGAAAGCAAAAGAAACTCCTCCTTCAGGACCCATTCTAATAACAACTGTGTTCTGTAGCCCTTTTCAGTGACCTCTTTGGGTCAGTCCAAAACAATGACGATTACAAATATATTTTTAAAGGAAAAACAATGAATGGTATTTTTAAAGACATAGTTTAGTCAAGGTTCAATTCATAGTTGCTTGTGGTTTATTATCTTGATTTATTAGACCAACATGAAGGAAGAATTTGTAGATTTGAGCATAGTGGGGAAATGTGGCTTAAAGTGAACCTGGATATTTGCACTGAAATGGTACATACCACAGGAAAAGGGGTGCCTTCAAGATAAGAACTTCATAGACCGTGAATCATGAAGCCGCAGATTACCATCCAGATGTAGCCATTAAGCAATGCAGCCTTTTCAAAACCACTATAATGATAAAGTGACCATAGCTAAAATAACAACTATTTCAGGTGAAGCCAGAAAGGGCTGCTGGAAGGAGGGGTGGGGTGGATCAAGCATCCCGGCTTTCCCTAGACAGATTCAGATGATGGCCCTTTTGGTTCAGGAATAGTCATTTTATTTTCCTGAACTTTATTGATGTTTTAATTTCACTGACTGTTTTATGTTGCTTTTCTAATGCTGTGGATTTTGGGGGTGGCAGTGGGATTGATAGTCACATTTTAATTGCTTGTTCCATTTTGTTAACTGGCCTAGTTTATTTTGAACAAACAATAAAAGTAACCTTGCTTGCTGAGGAACAAAGGAAATTCTCTTTTATATTCATTAATGTAAGATAGCTATATCTATGCATTGAAAAGTTTAGGGATGTTGTGAGAATTTTGAATAGGGTGCTTGCATAAGTAAGATTCCTTGCCCAGATACTTGTCAGCTAAATCAAGGTGGACTATGCAATTCTGCTCAAGAAATTTTCTAGGGATAAGAAGAATCCTTGCATTTGTGAGGTTGTTGGTGAACTGAAACCCCTCCTGTGAAATCTCCAGTCAAAGGATTAATATTAAATCAATAAATGTCATGCTATAACATTAGGTTACAATATAGTATAGAAACATGCATGCAAATGCATTTATTAGGCAAGATTGTATTAAAATGTGCATTGCAACAAATGTCTAGAAAAATATAAATGGATTTTTATGCAAAATTTTAGAACATTTCTCAGAATGACATGGAAATGGCATGAACCAAATTGGAAAAATAAACTGGAAAAAATGAAAGTTGGTGATTCATCCATCTCCAGTTCCTTCTGCCATGTTCCCTGACCTAATGGCTCAAACATGCCCAGATATAAAGAAATATGGAGCTGGGGCATATATGGGACTACAAGCACCAAAGTGCACTGTGGGAACCTGACACCCCACACATAATTCGAAATCTATTAGGACTTCATTTCAGTTTGTTTCCATCAGGTTTTATCCAGTTCATGCTTTTCTGACTGAAGATGAACTTGAACATTATCTGCAGACAATACATCTCTCTAAAAGCATTCAATAGCTTGCATACATCTGAAGAAAGTCAATAAAATACGTTTTTTTTAAACTGCACACAAATAGGGTTGAATCAATGGGAGAAAATGATTGTACAATCAAAATAAGTGCACAGTTTATACATATATTTGGAAAATCTGCATGGGAGTATGGGTGACTTTTCACAATGAAGCAGGGGACAAAGCATACAATCTTCTAGAAACTGCACTCTGCTAGCCAGAGCAAACTTCAAGAGGAAGTTTGGAGAATTTGGCCAAGCTCCAGTTCACAGATCCCTATGCATACTCTGCAGTGGAGATGACCTTCCTCCCAGGAAAAAAATGTATGGAGAATCAGCATCCATTGAGAATTATGGTACTGCATGTTCCAGCAGGAAAGTCCTGCACTGAAAACTGTGATCACCTGCTGATACCTGCCACCATGTCCTACCACCTTCAAGTAATTTTTGTGGCTAAATGCAGGGATCAGCAGCAGAATAAGTGATGATAGTTACTATGTCTTTGTACATGTTCAATGTGCAACTAAGAAAGTTCCTCAAGTTGCAACTAAGAAATTTACTCAAGAATTTTGGGATAAGAGCATTAAAAAGGATCAAACCTTTTCCACCGGACCAGGAAGACAACCATCTGTTCCCAGGAATGGCACGATACCTAACGAGCACTGCTGTACCTGCACACTGGAGGTGTGTGTGTTTGTGTTTAAATGCGGGGAGTTTTGCACATGTCCTGCCCCTTTCTGTGGGTCTTGGGCTAATGTCATCTAGGTTGAGTGTATGCAGAAGGAACTGAAATGGCTCCCGATCACTTCTTTCCAACAAAACACTATCGTATTTGGAAATGCTCAATTCCCATCAAGTATTAAATAAAGCCAACAGAAAAATATCAGAGTGGAAGGAATTCAAGATACAAATGTTATTGTTATTCCTAGTTCACTGTCAACTCTTCTCTCCCATTCCTCCCCACCTTTCTCTGATAAAAACAACTGAGTGAAATATATTCATTTTGGCAGATTTCAGGCTTTTACTTTTTATCAGGAGCTTAATGGGGTGAATAGCAATGAGTCTTAGGAGTGTCTTCAAGCTAGCTTTGAATATTTTCTGCCACAGCAGACTTTAAATCTCAGAGAAGCAGCTTGCTCTAGCTCTGATATGAAGCAAATTGAGAAAATGAAATGGACTAAATAATTATGCAGCCTTCAAAAGGCATTTAGGTGCCTTTTCTTTTCTCTTCTAGCCCTGAACTAGTTCTCCCACATCTCCTGTAATACTGTTTTTAAACACTTATTTTTAAATGTACCGTATTTTTTGCTCTATAAGATGCACCTGACCATAAGACGCACCTAGTTTTTAGAGGAGGGATCCATGGAAAGCTTCCTGATAATCACAGGCACATTTCCCATCACTTCCCCATGGGCTTTATTAAAAGATGGGTTGCCTGACCTGTGATTAAACACACACAGTTTAATCACACACACTGACCTGTGATTAACAGCTCTCACCTGCGCCGGAGGAGAGAGGCAGAGCAGGGTGCGCCGAGCGCATGCCGGCCAGGTGGTGCCACGTGGTGCAGGCAGGCCGGCAGCGTTCCGGGCATCGGGCACACACACATTCCCTCTATAAGATGCACAGACATTTCCCCTTACTTTTGAGGGAGGAAAAGTGTGTCTTATAGAGCAAAAAATACGGTATATTGTGGTGCTAGCTAGCTTCAGGAAGAAATGGGAAGGAGATGCAGGCACACTCCTTTCTGCAAAGCATTGGGAAAGAAATGGTTGGTGGCTTCACTGAAGACTTCTGGATTTCTCAAAGCCCTGTGCAATTTTCCTAGCTTACCTAATTTCTGAACCTTTCAGATTTGTGTGTGTAGCTGGCTAGAAGTGCTAGAAACATGTTCGTATGCTACTTTTAATTTTAACTCTGTTTTTGCTATCCTGAGTCTAAAATTGTTTAATTCCTTTTGCCTACTGTGTCTTTTATTGTTCACTACTCCACAATCTGTATAGGGGTGTGTGTGTGTGGATGCATGCACATGCATTGTCAATAAATAAATAAATAAATAAAAGCTCACATATTCAGCCCCTGAACAGGGCAAAAGACAGTAGAATATCTGCTACATGGGCAAGTTCTGAAATTCACTGTGGTGCTACAGCCATTTAAATCTCTCTCTTCCTCAATAAATCAATTCATTTATTTCTTCAGCATTTTAGTTACTGAGAGATTATGGGAATAATTCACAGAAAAGCACTCAAATTTTCCACCAAGGTGCTAATGCCATCTCTGCTTTCACAGCATATCTGCGATCCTTATCAGGGATACCATGTTGCTGTTTACTTTATAAAAGACAGATAACCAGAATTCCCTAGTGTGAATATGTACTGATTTCAGAGTTTTCTGAAGCAATTTAATCTAGTTTATGATGGCTTGAGGTCTATGGATAAATCTGAGCCCCATCAGGGTTGTCAGCTTTCCTCTGTAGTTCCTTATATTAGCAATTAGTGGATCTGGAGGAGAGAAAGAAAGGGGGGGGGGGGGGAGTCAGGGATGCAGGGAAGGTGGAGCTTAAAGTAAAACACTTAACCTCAAAGGTACTGGTAACACCCTGGTTCTTGTGGGCTCAGTCTGGGATGAATGCACAGAGTACAGATTAGTATCTCTGTGTTGCTTCTCAGTGAAGAACTGTGTCATGCGCAATGCATGGCACTCACGTTTCCTTTGGCCCCTGCAAACAGGACAAAAGGTTGCCACCTAAAGTAGAAGACAATGCCAAGCTATCCTCTGCTCATGCCCCAAAACATGCAATCAGATGGATCGGCTCTTTCAACCAGCAAAGCGATGTGGGGTGAGGATGCCAAAAGCAGAAACTCTTGAACACACAGCGGGTGTCCTGGCACATGGGTGCAGTTGTCAGGAAGATCCCGTGTCCAGCATCACATGTAGTTCTACCTGCTCCAGTACAAACTCTGACACTGCAGCAAAGCTCATTGATAACCGCAGATTATTTGAAACCCAGTGTGTCTGTTGTGAGCCAGTTGTACTGGAGGGTATGTAGGAAGGATTGCTTTGAGGCCCTGCTACTGAGGAGCCTGGTTAAAGCCCAACGTGGTTTGCATAACCTTGGTGTGGGCAGAATATCCTGCATGGCTTGTAATGTCAAGACAGGATACTGCAACACAGGATGCCACGAGTTCAATGTGGCATAGTCTGTGCCCTAAAACAAAACAACCCACTTGCCATGGCAGGCCTTGTATTGTTAATTGTATCCTGCCACCTTGCACATCAGGGTTTCTTTATTATTCATTTTAAGATATAAAATGAATGAATGAATGAATGAATGAATGAATATATATATATATATATATATATATATATATATATATATATATATTCTCATTTTACACACATCCCACAAGCAGGGACCATCTAGAGCAGAATCAAGGTGATTAGAGCAATAGGAAAGCCTGCAGGTCCAGCCACAAAAATTTTAGATTCAACTAACACAGCATTCTTCTTCACATGATTAATGGTAGCAATGACATCATCAATCAATCATATTCTTGTAGAACACATGGAATCAGCAAGGATGAAAGGTGGTTTAAACCATTTTAAAGGTATTACAGTACCTTTGAAAAGCAAACACAGCAATAACTAATCAAATTGCTACTCAGAAGTTTTTGCATGAAGCCAGGGCTTCTTAGGCTAAGGAGCCAATCATTACCCATCCTGGGCTAGCCACAGAATCTCTGCCCACCCTGTTGCCTAGCCGCCTTGTGAATATTTAGTTGTAACAACATTTCAACAAATCAAGAGCTAAGCTAGATCAGATAAATGTCTAACTAGTCCAGTATTCTGTTTCCAGCAGCAGTTAACTAAATGTCTCTGGAATGTCACAACTCAATATGGACAAGATAGTCTTGACCAGAAACACACACACACACACACACACACACAGAGAGAGAGAGAGAGAGAGAGAGAGAGAGAGAGAGAGAGAGAGAGAGACTGACTTGTGGGGAGAGGAGATATAAACTGCCTTTAAGCATGAGATTCTATTTAGGTTATCATGGCTAGGGATAACAGAACAACTTGTCTGGTTCATGTTTTAATTTTGGAATAACTCAGTTATCCTTCCATTGTTGCACTTCTCTGAATTTTGCAGTAGCATTTTCTGATGAAAAATGTAGACAGGATTGTGTGTATTAATGAAAATAACATTTCATATATATACTGTTAGGCATATTACCTGAAACTGAGATATATATATATATATATATATATATATATATATGTATGTCAAAACTGCATACAGTAATGCATGTGTGAGGAAAATATGTCCCCAAATATGTACAAACACTCATGCCAACATTAAAAATTATAAACTAAACTTAATGTTGAGAAATGAAAAACCAAAATAAACTGAAATTCATCTTTCCCTAGAAGATTGCCCTTCCCTTTAATGTACTCAGTATCAGCTGTAATGCATGCAGGTTTCACAGGTGACCACATGAGGCATCTGCCTAGCTGAAAAGAAAGAGGGGCTTTTAATATTTTCAGCAGGTGTACAGAGCTGTGAGAGACACAGACACGTGCAACCATACAAGGAACACATGCCAGGCGCAAGTAGAATGTCAAATGGCTCCTCTCCCAACCCAACAGCACCAACCCAACCCAAGATTCCTTTCCTTCAGAAAACCCAGTGCTAAAAATGCAGCAACGGGAATATGCAAAAGTAGGTATATGATACTTTTGCCTTAAGGAGAAAAGTTTCTGTGGGATAATCCATATGCAATAAATTGGGTCAAATTAAATGGGCTTGGCTTTAACAGGGAAACACAGTTCTAAAGCAACATTTCAAACACTGCCAACCAGCCACCTTCCCATGCAATTTTAGCAGAGATGCCTTTTATCTAATCAAGTATTGATTAGTTAACTGCAGGCAAGCTCGGATGGCAGGATGCTTTAGTATCAAAGGGCCTCAGCAGAAGCAGCCACAGCAACATCCCTGGCCAGTGCCATAGAAAGCTTCAGAATGAGGATGCCACACGTGGCGGACTGCCCGTTTCCCCAACTTCCTTCTGATGGAGACTGCCAGATTGCTTAAAGGCTATGACACAGAGATAGTGGAGAGATAATAAGCTGAAAGAGAGCAATTTTCTAAAGGAAAAATGAGACGAGGGTGAACATCCAGCAGCTGCCAATCAGAATTAAATGATACTATAAGGTGCTTACCTGACAGCTGATGAATGACAGACTAGCAGGTCTCTGAAATTCTTCAATAAGACCATTCACACATAAACTGTCATTTTAAAAGGATACAAAATGGGAGAGACTTGTGTGCCTTTTAATAATGAATGAAACTAGATAATAAAATATATACACAGTCAGCTTTCCTGATTAAGTTCTGTCTTTCTCCTCCTCCTTTTCCTTTATCACCATGTGCTGATGGTCTTACAGAACTATTTAAGAAAATCCACTGATGTAGTTGTTCTTGCTGACACACCTGTCAGATTAACTGGCTAATACTCTGAAGTTCCTAAGAAGAAGGAGTAGGCCCCCTTTATTTCATAGCCTATTCAACTGGGTGGAGTGGGGAAAATGCATGTCTAGGGTAAACCATGTTCTCCGTGTATTTGGGGAACAGGTGAGCCTCCAAAGATCATGGTACAGAAATAATTTTGCAAAATCCACCTTCAAAAGCTCTGTTCAGTGAAATGTGCTACTTGCATAACCATACATTTTTGTTTTGACTCTTTCAGCTTATCACAATATGAGTATGTATTTTGCTTAGAGTTCTTCTATATCTTTGCATTGCATATTACTTTGAATTTATTTATTTATTTTTCAATTTATATCCTGCCTTTTCCTACAAAGGGCTCAAGGCAGCTTACATCATTCTCCTCCTCCTCCTCCATCTTATCCCCACAAAAACAACCCTGTGAGGTAGCTTGGGCTGCGAGTCTGTGACTGTCACCCAGTTGGCTCCATGGCTGAGTGGGGACTCAAACCCAGATCTTTTGAGTCCCAGTCCCATGCTCTTAACCACTACACCACACTGGAATTTCAATACTAGACTTTGTATTTCAGTACCATATCACAGTAAGAAAGAAATAATGTTAGAAAATCAGCACTGGAAAGAGAAGGAGCATTGGAATGAGTTGAGCTTTACCCCCAAGTTCTTGGCCTTAAATTGTACACTGCTGATTTCTTCCCTTTCAATTATTCCAGTTCACTCTACATAACTGTGACAATAATATCCCCAGCCTGGATTTAAGCAGATATTTAATCACCCATCTGTTATATTTCCCCCCAAAGTTACAAAAGCAAATGTTTAATACAAGCAAGAAAAAGCCCACAAAATAATATTTATTTAATTCCTATACTACCCACCAGTGATGACATTTGTAGTAATGTGACCATAAACAAGCCGATTTCAAGCCATAGTTTGTGGAGCTGAGTTATTTTTTACTAAAGATAATTAGGATTAACCCTGGTTTAGAGTTTGGAAAACACACTCAATTGTGATTAACCTAAAATGGAAGTGAAAGCTTCTAATCTCCCTGTTGCCGTTTCAAAGGAGGACGGGGCACCATGAAAGCACAGCACAAGGCAGATTTATTCTCATGATGCAGCTAATAACAGCTAGATCAAAACAAAAAGCAAAGAGAAAAAGGGTTGCCTGCAAGGAGGCATACCTCATGGACCAGGAGTGGGCTACTTGTTTTGCCTACCACTCCCATAAGGCTTAGCCAGCCCAGCCAGTGCTCTCTGGGAGCTGTAGGCCAAAACATGCAGAAGACCACAAAATGCCCACCCATGTTCTAGACCAAGAGATCTGAGATGAAATAGCAGGATGAAAACCTGATACATCGAGTACTGTCTAGCTAGCATTATCCAAGCACCAGGAGGTTAGGAAACCACATAGCAAGTTGCAGCTAGTCTGTGCCAAAGCAAATATTGCCAAATGCTCCCTACCCTCATGACTCTAAAATACTACTCCTTCCTTTTCTCAGCTGCTCACCAGCTTCTGACTTTATGCCAGTGCTGCTCATGCCTTTGCTATCCAACTTCTGCTAAGGAGTTCCAAAAAAGCAGCATGTTACCAGCTGCAGAGCCACATTCCTTGCAGCATTCTGAAGGCAAATGTGAAGAAAAGAGCACTCTTTATCAAATGCCCAAATTGCATAATTATAGAATAGTGTGTTAGGGTACTTAAAGAGGTCCTGAACTATTCTGTAAATAACATGTGTTTAAGCACTAATTATTCAACAGCTTCGGATTACAGGCTATTAGGTAAGTATATAAATAGGGGATCATTTGTATTTTATCTGTACTATCATTCTAAAGGTATTTTGTGGCTTTATTTTTACCATGATATGATCAATAAATATCATTTTCCCATAGTGAAGTGTTGCTTCAAAAGTGTCAGTGAAAACCCACCCCCTGATAAGTTGCTTTGGAAGGAAGCCTACCAAACAATTTCAATAGAACAAAGCTCTGGGAAAGACATCCAAGCGAAAACTTCTAGGTATATCTTTTTCAGAATGAAGGTAAAAAGAGGAAAAAATGACAAAATGGAAGCTGCTATACCTTGGTCACATCATGAGAAGCAAAGGTTTCCTAAAGAAGGCACTAATGCTAAGGAAAGTTGAAGCCAGAAGAAAAAGAGGAAGATCAAATATGAAATAGATCAATCCCATAAAGGAAGGCAGAACCTTGATTTTAAAAGAGATGAGCTGGGCATTCATTCATAAGTCAAAGATGTCTTTGATAGCACGCAACAACAAATACTTCATTAGACTGGTTTCCCAAGAACAACAAAATGTATCATTTTCTATTACTTTGAAAATATACTAAACACTACCACTTTCACATATTAGCTTCCCCTCTATTAATTCAAATAATAGCATTCCATTAACAAGTGCAGTAAACAAAATTGTGCAATACACCATTATACATTTATCACAGCATACTTAGCAATGTGCAGCACAGTCTCTTGTTTTCAACAGGAACTTCTCAGTAAATTCAGAAATTATTTGGTGTATTTGTGTGATATGCACACAAGGTGGGATCCTGACACACTGTACAGAGCAAAAAATGTTTTCTTGTCCCTTTCTGCTTTACTGCCATTTTTTTCCAAGCGGTGGAGACACCAAAGGAAGAGAGTCAATGTGCAGGTTCAAAAACTGTTACCTTACACCAGGGAGAGAGGGAGCCCATGTGCTGGGAGCCCAAATTTCCTCTCATGTACTCCTCAGAATTCAAAGCAAGACTGTGTAAACCTATCTTCTTGGGGATAAGAAACTTTGATAGAATAGACTTCATAAGATTACCACAGGTAACGTACTATTTTCAACATGCCGTTCCATAGCTTTGCAGAATACTACCATGGCAAGAACATTCACATACATCAGCCCATCTGATGAGTTGCCCAAAAGAATTATTGACCAAAAGAAGCAATTTAAAGTAGCAATTATAAATGAGACTACAGACTGAAGGCAATGTAGAGCTATGTGAACAAGCTTGCTCAAGCCTTGGATTTTCCCTGCCCATTCTTCTGGTAAGTCCCAGAGATAGGAATTGAAATTATTTGCTTCCTAGTTTAAAGAAGCAGCTATGTATGGCTATATCTAGGCTGGGAACTTCGATTAGCTTGAACTATGGTTTAGTATAACAAACCAGGATCAGAAAGCATGGTCAAATCTTGGCTTCTTTCAATAAACCATTTTTAAACTAACCACAATTTGTGCTTTTTGGAAATAATAGTTTGCTTCTGATATTCATTTCTGATACATGCTGTAGGATAAGAAAGGGAGAGTACTTGAGCCCAAGTCCAAGTTTCCATGTGATGGAAACACATCTCACAGGTTTAGCACACACAGTTACTGAATGTCTGAATAGCGTGAGAGAACAGTTTGGAGCCAAAGTCTGAATGTGCTGATGAGCCTCAGTTTACTTTTAGTAAATTTCCAATTGAGGCAGAATGGGTCAAAAGGGTAATTTCTATAGGTGGTTATGGCTATGACAGACCACAGAACTTTCATATAAAAGACCAATCATTCTATTTATAGTATTTGTATTAAAATAGTATCATAATCTCAATATATTTTAAATGAGGATGCCATATGGCAAGGCTAGCACCTAGGCCTAAGACTCTTGCGGCAGAATCTCAAGATCATATTACAGCAACATGCAAGAATTTCAGCTATGATTTCATTTCCCAGGCATTTTAGTTGTGCCACCTATAATTGCCATGATACTGCAGATTTAGAGGATCACAAGTTTAAAATGGAGAGTTAAATATATAGTGGCAGGCTATTCTGTTCTACAGCTTTTGCTCAACCAGTGTGAAACAGCAGGAAATGCTACTAAAGCACATCCAGAGAAGTGATTTTGTTCACCTTTCTAATTCAGCCAATTATGGTTCGGGGTTGTATTCCACTCTGACACCATGAGTAAAGACCAGTTCATAAAGTCTGCATTAATGAGACAGGCAACAGGTTCCCTCGGCCAGCTATGTAGCTCAGAATACCATGAGCAATGTGAACTGGGTTACTGAATCTACTGGGAAATAGATTTTCAATAGAAACGAGCACATGAACCAAGGTATCTGATCCAGAGCCTGCAGTGAAACATAGTAAGTGATGAGTCCCCATATGTTATCAAGATCACTCCAGGCGGTGGAAATCAGGCTGTTATATGCACAGTGTTTTTCCGCCGTAAGAAGTTGGGAGGTACAGGGATGAAGAAAAGGAAGAGACATGTTTTTCCCTTGGAGCATTTCCCACCATAATTACTTTTTAATTATCCCATCCGTCTTCATTCATGGGTGTGTGTGAGAAAGAAAGAGAGAGAGAGAATGCAAGTGTGTCTGAATGTGTGTGCAATTGCCTTTGTGTGTATATATACAGACTCCATATGCGTGCATGCTGAAGTTTGTTTGTTTGTTTTTTGTTATCTTTTAATCAATGACCTTCAGCACATTATATTTTCCCTGAAATATTTCCTCATGTACAACTGTTGCTGCTTTTACAGGATGTACTGCATATTACAAATGAAAAGAGACACATAAGATCCATCATGGAATACTTCATCTCTCCCAAGTATGTGATTTGGCTGAGGATGGTTTGCTTTTGTTTTTCACCTAAATAGTTTAAATCATCTCTAACAGAGAGCTGGGGTAGTCCCATGCCTATCAGACTGGAAGTGATATGTGGAAGAATGTTAAAAGCAATTGAAGCAACGGGCTGCTGAGTTTAAAATGCACACGCAGGATAATAAAGGAATTTTCCTCTTTGAGTCAAATGGTGTGTATTATCCTGGAGCATTATTTGGGCTGAAGGCAAGTGCACAATGAGGTCAAAACTGTGTTAGGGTGGCAGTGGATTTCTCAGAATTTCAAATTCCAAGAGTCACTTGTGCTTGTGAAGGAGATGACAACTCCCATCTTTTGTATGGAAGTCACCACTGTTACCTGAAATGTCTTTCAGGACGTGCATTCTGGGAAATCTAAAATGGCAGACACTAGACTCATAGTACCTTAGCTCCTGTAAGCCTCCCCTCCCCAAATCACCTAGATCAAACTTGACAGGATAAAACCAGCTGGCAAATCAATATGTTGGCCTAGGAATGTACATTCTATACACTGTATATTCTGCTTCCACTGTATATTCTGCTTCCAACATTGTCTTGTTGGATGTCTCACCTATTGGATGAATCTGTTTGAATGTCACCTCAAGCAAAATCCAGAGCTAATCTGAGCTCCTGTGGATACAACAGGAGAAATATAGCTAGTCATACTAAGATGCGTTTGATGCATCTTGATATCCCTCATACATTTTGCCTGAAAAAAAAAGAACTTTAAAATACACTTGAGACTACATTTTCTGTGGAATCCCTGTGGCAACTCTATACTTTTAACTCTGGGTGGTGGTGGTGGTGATGATGATGGCAGTGATGGCCTTTCAAGTGTAGGACTCCTGGTTCTGTCATTGAGACAGAGCATTATGGCTATTGCTGGGCTTCATTCCAATATTGTTCCTAGAGATACTTTACCATTCATCTGAGTTCTTTACTGAAGAAGACTATTGCTGGTGGTATGTGGTTAGTTTCCACTGTTGTTTTCAGGGACTGGTAGGTGTGTTTCAAACCCTGTCAAAGTAAGGCTAACAATAATGCATTTCTCTTTTAGTACATTGCATTGCCAATATCCTAATTAAGTACATTTTGCTTAAACCTTGTTTATTTTCTAATTTTAGAAGTATTAGATATGGAAGACAAAAGAGGAAAAAACAAGGCTTTCCATTCCATAAAATTAATGGGATATTGGGGAATGAGACACGCTACAGATGTTCCATGGCAATTAGCCATTTAACATAAATACTTGAGTAATTACTATGCTAAAACTATAGTAATGGACACAGTGAAAATTAAAGCAGCTGATAGTTTGCTTTTAACCAGCAGTTTCTACTGTTTGAAATGACAAGAGAGAAGACCTATAGGCAGCATTGTCAATGTCAGAAAGTTTTGTGTTGATTTCCTTTGTAAGCTAACCTTATGTGACTTGCTTTCTACTTAGAAACTAAGAACAGAATAAAAAAGGCATAGCTTTTCTTCCATAAGGAGAACAAGCGCATAGACTTCCCAGCACATATACTTCTCAGACATGATGTTGGTGCATGGATGGGAAAATAATGACAACCTAGGGCCACTGAGAGTCTGAAACCCCTGCTTCCCAGGAATAACACCAAGCCAAAGGGATGAGCAGCCTGACCCATATTTCAGCCACAGAAAAAGAATTGGCAGGAGATTCACTTCCTTATCATTGCCAGAAAGACTCTGACAGTTGCCCTGGGAATACAAAGGGGGAATTGCATAGCAATGCTTCCATAGATGGAGATGTGGATGTTTGAAAATGTTCCCATTTTGAGCAAGTTTCAACATTTTAGAAAACTGGGCATTTTGATGTGTTTGCAAATTTTGAGAAAGTTCTGCATTTCTCAGGTATCCACTGCGAGGGTGAGGGCAAGCTTGCAAAATTGTGAAAATGCATACCCCTTCACATTCTGGTTTTGAACCAGACTTTGTGTGTGTGTGTGATTTGAGAATTGCACTGAAATTCCCATATATCCCTAGAAATAACAAAGCATAATCCCCCTCCTTGCAAAGCAAAAAGAACAAAAGAAAAAGGGACTATTATGCAAAAGAGCCTGAAGTGTTGTAGATAATGCTATTGCAAGAATACTTCAAACAATGACTTAAAATGCATGGTCTAAAAGGAAAAGTATTGTCCAGCTGATGTTGATCTGGCTCTCTTGTTATCAAATCAAACATGGACCTTCTGTGGATCAGTATTTCAAAGGAGGCATTCTTCTACATGTCGCACTCAACCATTTCTTTAAACCAGGTTTAAATCCAAAAGCCAGGAGATAAGCTTCAGTTCCCAATGTCTTTCAGCTCTATTCTGGAAATGCTTTCACCCCTGGAGCAGACTGGGGATTCATGGGAAGGCTTCATGGGAAAACTGGTTTCATTAGCACTTTGCCTAAGCACAGTTTGTCTCAGAACAGGAAAAAAATGCAATGGGTTTTTCTTAGAACAGTGATAATGCTGCTGCCATTGTATAAAAACACTGGCTATGTTTAGACATTGCGATGTCTTCATTTGTTTGCTTGTTTAATCTTGGGTTATTGTAAATGTAAGTGGGAGCAAGCAAGTATGCTGCCTCCCACTACCTGATTGTTTTCTCTGGAGCTAAACAACCCAGACTGCTCTGTCCCTGGGTGGCTTAGTGTGATGTCTGAACCGAGAGATACAATTCATGGTTTAAACCGAGAGATACAATTCATGGTCTCCCCTCAGCAGAACACACCTCATGAAAACAGCCAGGAGAGAATATCCATGGGTTGTTCAGCACTTCCTGCATGCAGCAAGTGATCACAATTGCTCCTCATCTTGGTTGCGTACAGTGGTGTCATCAGGGCAGGACTGTGGGCCTGAATTCCAGGGCCCTTCTCAGGAGAATGAGAAGGCCCTTCAAATGCACCAGGGCTCACTTACCATATCGCAAAGTGAGGTAAACCACATTGCAATCTAGAGTTTCCTTGCATGGAAAAGAGTCATCTAGAATCTAATTGGCATGATCATGCCTCTGGTTGTGGAGGAGAGTATTGCTCAATAAGTTACAACAGTTTCCTTGGAACTGAAAATTTCCTGCTGGGAACTTGAGGCCAAAGAGGAGCAATCATGAAGCAGTGTCCAGTATCACACTATGGCCCAGTTCACATGATCAAAACAAACCACCACAGCTTATTTAAGCCGTGGTTGGCTGTTTAAATTGATGGCAAATTCTGGTGCCTGCCAAGCACCATCACCTGCCCGGACACAACTTGGAATGTCATTGGAACTTCGGCAACATAACTTGTTTGATGCGGTGAAATAGTCAACAAACTTATGGGCTGCTACAACAAGCCATCCACTCAGGCTTGGATGAACTGACAGGCTCAGGCAAGGTAGCTAATTTGGCTAATAGTGCCTGACACACACCACCATTTTAAAGAAGCTGCCTTGGCTTATTGGAGCTAATAGGCTTGTCAGATCATGCTAAGGGCTTGTTCGGTCAAGCAAACTAGCCTCATATGTGGCTCTGATAACAATGAGGCTAAAAATAAAGCATGTCCAGAGGTTTTAGTTTTATACAGTGTTTTCAGAATGTGGAAAATATATTCTGAAAGATACTTTATATGCTCACTGCCAGACACATATAAAATTATAATGATCAAAACATGTTATCCCTCACTGCTTTTCTTCCCAACAGTAACTGGCCAAGTTAGCAAAACTAAATGAAAATGGCATCATTAATTAAGCAGCCAGTATTTGGCTTTTATGGGTGATTAAAGCAGTACCAGAAAACAATGCTATTATTAGAAGCTTTTTAGTATCTCCAGCCTACTATAAATCCTTCATTCCAGGTTTTAATACCCTGTTCATTTTATAAAAAAACCTCCTGAAAACTGATAGACTTAATAGGACAGATTTCAACCAACACTTTTGATTTTAATTGTCTGGAAAAGTCAATCATACCTCATAGATCTATTTTTAACTCTAATGAATTTCCAAAATATGGAAGAACTAAAACATTACAGGAGACAAACTTTACTGTTTTGCTCATTCCAAATGCTTGATTCCTAAACAAAACTTTTCAGGCATTGTATCACCTGAATGCCATTACTACTTTGACTAAAAACTGACAACTGCTCTTCCTTCCCTATTATAGTCGACTTTCAATTAATTTAAGTGGGTTTACTCTCTCCATACATTGTAGAGAATATCCAGCTAGTTTTGTGAGAGGCAGGGTAATTTTTGTAAGCGGTATCACAAGTTTCTGGCCAAAAATAATTTTCATGTTACTGAATTCAATAGGCCACAACCTTTTCTCGGAATGGGACTACCACAAATCAGGTAAGTTGCCAAACTGTGCAGCTTGCACTGTTTGTCATTGCCAAGAATAACCAGCTTAGTTTTTCTAGAAACTGATGGAATAGATTTTACCATGCACATTGTTGTTTACAAGTTATAAACTAGTGGTATCTCTTTGCGTGGAACATGCATTTTCAATGGTAGATACCTGAAGTCATTCTCTGTCAGTTTTTTATAAACTATAAGAACAGAGACAACATTGTGCTTAGACTGACAGCAAAACAGAAATCCTTTTTTTTTTTTTTTTGTATCCTCTGCGAGTTGGGCACTTCAGTAAGCATCTGCAGCAATAGCATTGGACTCATAGATGACCCTGACTTGTCCACTTGCAATATTTGTGGACAGGGGGTTACATACCTGAAAGGTTGATCTAGAAGCAGGGATATAAAAACTACCTTAGAAGTGTATACACGTAATGTATGTTTGCGCAAATTTCCCAACTTCAAAGAAATTCTCTTTAATGAGAGTTTATGCAACTGTTTTCCAACCACTTGAATCTTAGGCACTTGAATTCTTCCAGTCCTATATTCTCACAATTAATAAATTGCAGATTGCTTTAAAAGAAAATTCTTCTTCCTTCACTGATTCAGTTCAGTAATAAAATAAGCATGAATTCACAGTAGACAGGAAACTGTCATGGGAACTGAAGAATTATAGTCTGTAGACCCTAATTAGCTGTAATTGCAATATTTTATAATCAAGACACCTACCTATAATAGTAATCACAACACCTGACTGAACTCTGTTTGACATAAATGCTGGGGTTTATGCAATGGCTTTCAATATTATAATAAAACAGGGTATTTATTCATGCATTCTCAGAATATGCACAACTGTTTTCCTTCTTAGAGGAAAAAACCCCTATGCTACTATATCTTCTTGACAAAGCAGATGCAATGCAGAGACAAATAATTTGCAAAGATTTAAATGCAGTCCTGATTAAAGCAGAGCATTTTATGCCACTTAAGCAGCCATCAGAATGGCTCAGTGATATGCATCCTATTGCTTTTCTTCTCTCTATTTCATCTAAATTATACTGCTCCATATTTCACATTTCACTGAGCATGCATACATGAGATAAGCCTGGACACACTCCATCAAACCTTGGCTTCAATATAAACCTCCGTTCAATGCAACAGAGGCAGATCCACATAAGACCCACTGGATAACACAGCAGTGTTTACTGGATTCACATAATTTGCCAGTAATAGAAAAATGAAAGCTATTTTTTAGCCTTTTTAATAAAATCAAGTGCTAAATAATACTTCTGTGCTGTACTGAAAGAACAAACAACAACAACACTTTCTTAGCACTCATGCATGTATTTACCCAAAACAGCTACTTCATGTAAGTAACAACTGACTGGTGTTCCCTGTGGTGATGCATGAGAAATTTATTTTGCAGTGTGCTTAACTGATATCTATATTGGTTGTATGCCAACCACCAGAAGGACAGGCTTCCAGGCCATGGGGCCTGTTCGGTAAGCTGGAGTTCAGCAGGGATAGGGTTTGGGTGAAACTCGCTGAAATTCTCTGAACTTAATTTCAAAACTCAGTTCAGCTATTTCCTATACACATGTGTGGCCTTCCCCCACCCCAGTATGCTCAAATCAATTGACTAAGCAAGAAAATGTATAAGTTATGTCTTTTTTTAATGTGTTTTTAAAGTTGTGCTTTTTGAAGAAGTTCACATGTTGTGAATACAAGTTTGGAAATTTGCAAACATTTCCAGACATACAATTCTGGAAATTGGTATTCAAGGTTGCAAACATTTTCATTATATTTTCAACTGATTTGAAAATTGAAAGGAGACTCTCCAACATTTAACATTTAACTATTTAACATTTCATTTTTTAAGAAAACACTTTTCTACTTTTAAAAAAATGCTGCATACTATTCATTTAAGTAAGTTGCTTGCTACTTTCTGCAAAATATCTGGCATGGAGAGAACTTACAAGACTGTAGCACCGAGCATTAAAATGTGCAAAAAAGACAACACATATCCATTTTGTCTTATAGGGTAAGAAGTGTCCGCCTCACGCATCCTTCAAACAACTGAAATCCTAATCCTGGGGGATGACAAATAGTCCTGAGAAAATGAGAATTTCAGGGAGCCCTGGAAGCAGTTCTGCTTTTATTAAAGGGAATGGGTCAGCTTGCAGGTGCCTTGACAACCCTGTGAGACTCAGGATCAGGACAGTTCTGTTTTGCTTCAGATCTGATATTAGGGAAGCATACTTAGTATCCACATTGCTCCATCATAAGCGGAAATCCTTTTCAAGCACTGAGTGATTCAGAGTTCAAACCCAGCAGCTCTTTCAAGCAGTAATATCAGAGGGATCAAAGCAAGAACATACCGTTCTGTTGGCCATGCTGTCCCATCAAAGGTCTTCTGGACATTGAAAACCACTCACCAAGTGGAATATAGCTGCATCCCAGGGCAGCAGCCCAGAGACAACAACAGCTGCCAGGGCCTGCAGCACCCAAAGCCACTGATGCCTTGCCCCCTCACGATGGACACCTCTCAATGGCCTGCTTGCAGGGCTGATCTCCATCAGCACCATTGCAATCAGGCCCCTATTCTGAAGCCTCCCCATACAAAAGTTTTGCTTGCCCAGTTTTCACCTGAGGCATCCAGGCATTCGCTGGAACATGGCAGAGGAGCCTGAGGTTGAAGGCTGAGTGACCAGGTAGCCCAGCCAAACTTCAACCCCTTTTCTTTTTCTTCCGGTCCTGTATCTTCCTTACAGTTCTGTTAAGCATTTCTATCATTTACCTGACCCTACTCTTTTCCGAATATTTGAATATTTGCTGCATCTTTTTTGCCTATAAGCCAATAGTTACGGATGGGAAAATCCAGTCTTTCTAATCAATCCTGCCATGTTTGAAGGGCATATTTACATAAACATAAAAAAATGACCCATTCTTGGCCCATTGTCAGGTTTTCGATCTTAACTCACCACACTCCCTAAATAAGAAAGAGGTTTCTTTGTGTTCATATTAATGTATACAAATGCTAACTTTTATTCAGTCTTTTCTTTTCAGATAAAAGGCATAGCAACCAGTCAGTATATTGAATAAAGTGTTACTAATTACTAACACTCGTTGAGGATATAGACTCAATATTTATCTATAGAGGCTGATTCTCAAGATAGGAAAGTTGGTTGTCTGTATTCTCCTCCCCATCCTCTTCCCAATTCCGCTCTGCCATCTGTCAAGGTGTCAGGCAAGCTCCTCCTCCTTTATCCAACAGAGGGAGGAAAAATACCTTCCGACAAAAGAGATAAGTCAAAAGGTAGAAACAGAGAGGAAGAAGAGTCAGTGTGCTGATGGTATTGCTAAGCCACATTCAAATACATGGAATTAGCAACTGCGAGGGAATTAGGCAGCTGCATCTCATTTGCTCATGCCATCTTCATTTATAACAATGCCCAAGAAAGCGAATCCCAGGGTATTGTGGTAGTGGGGGGGGGGGTACATGGCAGCTTAGAGCCACGAAGTTCATGAAAGTGAGTCTCCAGGGTCCCTATTTGATAAATATAATATTCTCCTGAGAATTAGTGTTCAAATTATTTCCAAAGATAAGGTTTAAACTGCATTTGAGCATATTGCACACTGTACATATGAGGAGGTACAATCAATGTTCATGTAAATTAGATGCAAGGTAATATATGTATTTCAATCAAAGTAGGCTTTGCCAACAATAACAACAACCAACTTTGTGGGAAAAAAAACTCTCTTAACTGTATCTTAACAACTATCTTTAAAAATAAAACAATTTAGTTGAGGGAAAATTGAATCTTAGAAAATTGGAAGGGGCCTACAAGGCGATCAGATCCAAGCCCCCGCTTAATACAGGACACCAAGTTAAAGTATTTCTGTCAGGTGGCTGTCCAACTGCTTCTTTAATGCCTCTGCCTAGGTAGTCACTTCCATGCTATACTGCTCTAACATTCATGAAGTTTTTCCTGATGTTTAGCCAGAACCTGGTTTCCTGTAACTTGAGCTCGTTTTTGTATGTCCTGTACTCTGGGATGATCTAAAAGAGATCCTGGTCTTCCTCTGTGTGGCAACATTTCAAGTATTTAAGAAGTGGTATCATATTCATGTCAGTCTTCCTACACATTGCTGATAAATAGCATTGGATAACATGTAATTTATACAGGCAGAAAACACATTTGAGAATTGCATTCTGGTTGTCAAAATTGTAAAAGTTTTTAAATATTTTAAATATTTAAAATATATTGTAGAAAATAATACCCAATTTTGAAAACTGATGCTATACTAATAATAGCTCATTCATTAGAACGCTAAATTCTTCAGTATTTTTCCTTTCAGTTTTCCACCATAAAAATGAGGGATCAGTTTGTTCTTTGGGACTGTATTCTCAGCCCACTAAAAAGGTAGCTTAATAGTGTCAGTAGGTATAATATCCCCCAATAGCCAGCACTCTCCATTATGTGCCTGCTCAACATTTCTCTATTGACTGACTTTTGAGGCCTTTAATTCCTTGCAGGGTAGCCTCTCCAAATCATAACCCTTTGATTGATGCAGTGAGATTCCCAAGTCTCACACTGCTGTTCATGGACCAATCCCAGCCTAAAACAATGATATCTGTACAGCAAAAGCCTTTTACACATGAATGCTCTGGAGGGATGAAGCAACTGTGCCTCCAGATTGTTCATTTCTGGCACAGGCACAACTCCATTTCTTGATTAAACTGCCTCCAAAGTAGCATGTTCAGTTGTGGAAAATGCAATGGTCACTAAGGGAGCAAATGCCTGGCCCTTAGATGTCCAACTGGATCAATTCTATTTGGCAGTAAAGGAAGCTGCACTATTCCAGTTTAAGTATACTAAAGCCCTAATCATCTATTGAAATTCCCCAAACAGAGGGAATCTCTAACTTCTTAACTATTGAAACTACTTTGGCAAAGCTAGGGTAATAAACCCTATCATATTCTAATTTTCTGACAGCTTGATAGAACCAGTGTTCTTACTAGAGATAAAATGAAATGAAGCACTTTCTTTCCCATAGGAAAGCCTTTCACTCATATTCATTGATGCCAACTAACCTTCACATCTGCTGTTTCCCCGCAGGTCTCTAAAGCTTGGCATGATAAGAACTTGAGTGCCTGATGAGGAATTTCCATTATAGCAGTCTACTTCCCTTTCCAAGCAAACAAACAAGTTAAAAAAAAAAGCAAGGGACACAGTAAAATGGATTCTGTACTTTATTTTCAAGGGAATAGCTGTGCACAAATTTCTGAAATGATTATGCAATCATCTCTCAAGTGCAAAAAAGAAATTGCAGAGAAAGAAGGGGCTTTGATACCTTTGTGCTATCATAAAATGAAGACTGCTTTTAATGAAGATTAGATATATGTTAATCAAATAAAGGATCTCTCTCTCTCTCTTTCTCTCCCAGAAAAAAATCTATAATGACATGAAGAGCTGCCAGTGTTCACTTAAGAAATGAACCTGAAACCAACAATGCATGTAGTTCAGCAAAACTGTTATTATATATCATTCAGCAGAAAATCTCAATGAAGGAATAACGCTGGAGCAGTAAGTGCTGCATTTTTTAATGAAGAATGGTACAGCACTGAGAGGGGTTTTAATGCTGAAAAATAAATGTGACAAGGAATAAGTTCAAATACGTTAATAGATCTCCAGCAAAATGTGAAATGCAAAATTATTATTGAGCCAAATAAACACACCAGCTATTTGGTGACTCAGCAAACATCTCATGAGCTTCTTGGCTTTTCTACTATCTGTATCAAACTGCAGAAACAAAGCAACTGTTAAATACTTAGCAGGACTGCAATGCACGTCCCTATGAATTGGGACAATGTCTGACCTGAAGTCACACATTTAGCAGGCCTGTTCTATCTACTGGTACAGAAGCAAATTCAAACATTCTCCTGACCTCACAGGTCATCATCAGCTAAAATAATTGTCGGATGGTCCAAAGCAATGCGTGAAAGCCCCTCTTCCCCTTTACTCCCTTTAGGGAGGCTTTAAAGTTTACAACACCAAGTTGAATGTTAAAAGCCACAGCAGGTAGACTTTCAAAATCAAAATCTAGGCTTTACATATTGCGACACTGTCTCCTGGCTCTCTTGCCTATCTTCTAAAATTTCTTAGCTTACCTACTCTCTCAACATCACTCCTGCACCTTCCTTGGAAAATATCTCTCACTGACAGAGGGCACTTTATGCATTACCCACATGAAGGAGGAAGCCAGGTTCAAAGGAGAAGTTGCAGCCTAGCTTAAGCTACATTCCTGACATTACAAAGCTTCCCCCAGCCTTACTAACCACATTATCTCACAAGCCCTGTTCAAGGCTTCCAGATGCTGGAGCTGTCTAGTCTTTTCTCCTCCATCACTGCTTTCTTTGCCTTGTGCATATGGAGGCAGCAGCATCCATTAATGGAGACCCCCTGCACAGCCCACAATTCTGATTTTTTTTAGGGGTAGACAGAAGAATAGAGGGAGAATCCCTCTTTTCAAGTTTGACTGAAGGAATCAGTTCTGTTACAGCACTGGATTCCATCATTCCAAAGCCCAAATTCATATTCCCCCTTGAGAGAAATATTAAATGTTCAAAGCCAACAATGGTATTGGTATATTCATAAAGTAAGGATGACAGTGAATAACAAACCTCAATTTTTATATTAACCCAATTTTTATATTTACTCAGTTCATCATATCAAAGCATTCAAGAACAACTTATTCAAGATTCCCTATAAGAAAGGATATTTGGTATTTAAAGAACATTAATTATTGTAATAATTGTAACATTAGCATGATGTAAATTTAGGGAACATGATTATGCCCACTAAGTGAACACAAAAATAGGAATAAGCACTGTTTTCCTGGAATCTAGTTTTGGTGTTAATAATTTGATTGCCATGACTATGAAATAGTGTTCTAGAGTGTAGATTTAGTCATAAATATCTGTGCTTAGAAATCTAACAAAATATTCGTACTGTATTGACTTGGTGGCACATGTATCACAAACCTGCACCTGTCACTCTAATTTAATTTAATGCAATTTAATTTATTTTTAACTGTATTTTTTAAAATGACAGGCTATCTCGATTATGACATAGCTCCATCTGACATGGAACTGGAAGATAAATGGCATCACTATTTCTAACTGAATCAAGCAAATGGAATCATGTGAGCAGATCAAAATAGTATGTAACCAGATTCCTCTTTCCATAGAGAATGGCTTCTCTTGATATCACAAAAATTCATTGCATATGGAAATAACCAAATCAGCTCATTTTAATAGCTCTACCAGTTACACATATGGAACACAGGTAGACAGTCATAGGTGACTTACAGTAGAAAAGATTAAACCATTAGGTTCCTTGAAAAGCTTTGTTAAAACAAATATTCTTTTATTCAGTCTTCCCCAACCTGGTGCTGTCCAAATGTTTAGTCTCAATGTCTTCTTTACTGACCATTCTGGCTGTTAACGATGAGAGATGGAAATCCAAAACATCTGAAGGACACCAAGTTCAGGAAAGCTGATTAAACATCTAAAGGGAGGATATACTGTCTTGGCCCTGATTGCACTGTTTGAGGATGCTATTTTTCTTCTATTGTCAACCAAGATAACTATGTAACTTTACAGAACACAAAGCTATTCCAAGATTTAGAATATTATATACATTTGGGAAGAAGCTACCTTTTATGCATTCTCATGTGAATTATGAAATAATCAATTAATTGTATAATAATGAAAATCGTAAGTTTACCTCTTCATATCAACATTTAGTGGGTGAAAGGATTATGCCATATTCACAAAGCTAGACATTTCAGTCCTTCAAATAAACATAAAAATATAATAAACTTAAATAAACTCCAAGGCATCAAAGAGTATTAGAGAAAATCCACACACACATCTCCAAATAAAAATAAATAAGAAAAACCTAATTTGGGCCATGCACAACTTGAAATGTAAGGTCAATTATGAGGTGCAACCAGTTCATTTGTTGGTTAGATTTGTTCTTTAAGCTGCTCTTAAATAAGTTATTGATTTAGAATTAAAAGAATGGGAAGGAAAATATTCTAGGAAGAATTAAAGTTGGGTTTTTATTTTTATTTTGTAAAGGAAGAACTATGACAACTACCATTGATTTGAGGTTCTTCACAAAATAAAACAAATGCTGCGGATGCTATCCAATTAACCCTTCCCACTGATTAAATGTTTTCTATTAGCAGAACAGCATTGGAAACAAATGTTTTGGTCTAACAATAAGAGGAAGAAAAACAAGTAATCAACCAGTAAAAACCATACTGCACTGTATATAGTGTGCATTAGCATATTTTACAGCAACATTTGCATTTCTATTGGATTTCACAGGGTGGAAGCACAGAAAGCCAATGCCATTTCAATCCATTGCAGATTTCTCTGCACCTCTTGCTCTATCTGCTCAAACCACTCAGCATCCTACCTGTCAAATGAATGATTAACTTATCCCCCATTGATTTCACAGAGCCTACTTGGAATATGACTAAATGTTTGTTCCAATGCCTTTCACCTCTCCCTCTCTTTGACTAGCTTCTAAGGTTTTCTATGAAGATATCCACCACACAGCATTCATAAAAACATTTCTAAGTATGTTATCCATGTTAAACTGCATCTTTCTGTCAGAAAATTCTCATTAATATTCTGTAGATGCTAAATGAGCAGTTAACCAAAATTCATGCTAAACAAAATTTATCACAATATTCATATAAAATTTTTATTTACTACTTATTGATCTCCGCAACACATCTTTCTAAAGTCATGTTCAAGAAAGTGATATATGCTGTTCAACTATAACTATTTTTTGGAATATATTAACTCTGGAACCCACAAAATCAAAAGACAGATGTGTTAAAATTCAGTAGTAAATAAAAGTAAAGAAATATATTCTAGAATGAAAAAAAAAAAACCTCTTCAAATGTGATGCCTCTGTGCAATGAATGTGTGAATCGAAATCTGTTCATTTTAGATGATGACATGCACCATGATTATTTAAATTTAAATTTAGAATGGTTATTGTCCATATTCAATCCTACAACCATAGCAAAGCAGTCCCAGCTTTTACAAAATAGTATCCTAGAACTCTACTAGAATCCAAATCCGGTGATAAACATATCTCTCTCCATGCCAGCTTGGACAATGAGCACACTGCTCATCACTTGGAAAGGTGAGATAACAGACTGTGACAAGCATTCTGTTCAAGTCAAGGAGTAACACTGGGGAGGAATATTTAATCAAAGCTATGGAACCCAAGCTGGTATTCGGGACTATGCTGGCTTTGAAAGAAGCTCTCACACACAAAAGCAGCAGAACCACAGATGGGAACCACTTCTCTTTTACCATATACATCAACCAACAAAGCAAAATTAGAGATTCTGCTAATATAAATAAAATTCTCAAGCTATTTCACCAATAAAAAAAATGCTGCAATGAATGTTCCTAGAATTAGTTATAATCAGGTGCTTGAAAATACATTTCACTCAAAGAAGTGGTCTTTGTGGGTTTGGTTCACAATTTATAATCATGGCAATACAGAATTATGATCATGACCAGCAAGTCAACAAATGAAAATAATATTTTGTGCTGAACCAAGATCTAGGGAGATACATGAAAATTGCTTCAGTGTGCAAATCATTTGAACTTGCCCTGTTCATAATCCCAAAGACAAATTTAAGGAAGAATCTGGAGAAATGTTCAGATTTCTGAATTTGCAGTAACATTTCAAATGTGTGTTCTGAAAAATCTTCACCTTAAATATTTTAAAGTGCAATTTTAAATAAATACACATCTTCATGCTTTATTTGATGGGAGAAGTAGACACCTTTTAAAAATGTACCTGGAAATACATATATTATCCATTTGAAATGCATACTTTTCCTGTTTGATCAGGTAACTTGGTTGAATGAATGTTTTCTTTGGTTGATGATCCAAGGATATAGAGGGAAACAACATATTCCAATTTGTGAACTGAAGAAAGATGCAGTATACCCACTGCCTCTCTGCAGTTTAGCAGTATTTTTTTATTATTATCCAGCTTTATCAAGGTGGGCAACAGTAACTTCACAGCATTCACTATTATGAGCAGTATCCAGCATGGGTCTGTTGTGCTGCTCCATTGCAAAAAAATAACTGGGCATTTCTAGAAGCAAGCAAAAATGAGGGGATATCTTCATTTCAGGACTGGAGCAGATGAGCAAAGCTTGCTGAAAGAAGACCTCTGCCAAACTGTCCCGATCTAAAAATGAATGTTTGCATTAGTTTAGGGGCTTTTTATGGGAAACTAAAAAAAAAATCTGTTGCACAAGAGGTGAGTTCTGCTAGCGCAACAGGATTGGCAAGAGCGCTTGCTCACATGATAGACTCAGTAGGAAATTGGGGCTCTCTTCTTTCAGCTACTACCAATATTGTGAAGAATACTTTCTGGAAGAAATCTACTTTCTCTGCAGCCTGCACCCCAAATACTGAAATTGAATTTCTTGATTTGTTACATATTATTCTGGTTTTAAATATGTGGACTTAATTTCACACCTGATAAATGCCAGTGAAATGTGGGGAGTGGGGTGGGGAGTTCTGCTTGTTTGCTTTGATAGTTTTAATGAAAACTTCAAATATTAACTCATATGATTACTGTTATTTCCTAGGGATGTTGTAGGCTCTTCCACACTAGAAACATTCAAGATGCAACTGGACAGCCATCTGGGGATAGTTTAACTTTGGAGTCCTTCAGTGAGCAGGGGGTTGGACCCTATGTCCTTCTGGCCCCTTCCAACTCTACTTTCTATGATTCAATGATTAAAATGCATTACTATAAAGTTCACTTAAGCAATAAATTTTGCTTGCATGATTATAGAAAATCATGGAAACAAGTTCACAGAGACACACTGAACAGTAGGGAAGAGATACGTTACTTGATATGACTAATTTAGAATGACAGTCCATTATCCTTTCAGCTGTTTTGTTTCTCTTTCCAGCTAGATGGAAAGCAGGGATGCAAAAACTGCTCATGCATTTCCTGCTGTTCTTCCTCCTAAGTATCAAAAGCTTTCACTCCCATTCAAGTCAGTAAGAATGTTTAAGCAACTTAAAAAAACAAAGCAAAATAAAAATAAAAACACTTCTCTTTTACAGTGTTTCTCACTGTCCATTTACCATACCTTGGGATAAACCAGAAGCTATATTTAGCACATCATATGCAAACCATCCTCATCATATTTTAACATCATTTTTTAACACAGAAGTGTTGCTGGGTTGGTTGATCGAAAGGTCGCCAGTTCGAATCTGCAGACAGGATGAGCTCCCGTTGCTCCGTCCCAGCTCCTGCCAACCTTGCAGTTCGAAAGCATGCAAATGCAAGTAGATAAAAAGGTACCACTTTGGTGGGCAGGTAACAGCGTTCCGTGCACTTCAGTGTTTAGTCATGCCGGTCACATGACCAGGGAGACTGTCTGCAGACAAACTCTGGCTACCTCAGCTAGGAAACGGAGATGAGCACTGCCCCCTAGAGTCAGGCATGACTGGACTTTAATGTCAAAGGGAAACCTTTACCTTTACCTTTAAGCATGTAAGAATGGTCTCACCTTTCCATCCAGCCACTCTTGCCCTCTAAGTGCTTATGGGGCCTAAAGGGGAGGGTGGGAGAAAGAGACCATCTCCATTGATGCCAAAAAGGGAAGAGTGCCTGAGTGAGGAGGTTGCAGGCTCCTGTACGCATGCAGAATGGTCACAGTATAGATTAAGGTCTGCCTACTCATGTCAAAAAAAAGAAAAGAATACAATATAATGGGGAAGATTAGCTTTATGCTGTGTACTTAACCTCGCATGTGGTTCATCTCTTCATGTCTTAGGACAGCTTTGCATCTTACTAGAACTATGGGTAGCACACAAGGGTAAGTCTTCCAAGAAACCTTCTAAACAATAGAAAATTGATCAAATTTGGGAGATTATGATTATCTATTACCTTGTGAAGAAAGGAATCTCGGCATTAATGTTTTTCAATAATAATCACCTTTGTGGATGTCCTTCAGGACTCTAAACTCATTCCAATAAAAAGCAGATGCATTTACTTTTTCCAGGAAAGATTCATTGGGACACTGCTCTTCTGCTGCCCTTGCAGGGCCCATCGCTTGTGCAACAGAGATTTGATACTTATAAAAATGGCCCAGAAATTAGCTGAAATGCAGATTTCCAGGTTGGGGTGGTTTAGCAGAACTTTGCTGACCTGTCCCATTCAGGAAATGAGCATTTTTACTCTTTTCAGGTTAATTCTAGAGGTGCAAAAGCCCCATGGCACAGACATGGAACTCAAATGAATGCAGGAAAACAGGATGATCCCCTGTGTATTTAATATATAAATCAAACATCCAGTATCTATAACTAGACAGAGAGCTTCCTCTTAGGCTTTTCTCACAAGCTTAACCAAGAAATACTAAGCACACTGATCAGCGAGGTTCCTTTTATCCTGCCATGTTAACGCACATTATGTGTGTTCTTCCTTATTTTTAATGTTATTCCAAAACAGGATTCCTTGTCCAATAAAAGGATGAGCAAATACTCCATGGAGTTTTATGCTACTTCTATAGATCTGCTGCTTCTACATCTGTGTAGTCAGTTTTATTGTATTCTGATAAAACTACTGTAAGCTTACCTGATAATTGGGGAGGATGGCAGGGGATTATTATACTAAATAACTACCACCCATGCAGACGCAGAAGAGGAATTGTAGGCTGCATGCATGCCCATTGTGGCTGTGTTCAGAACTCTGTAAAGTCATTCTAACAATCACAAAGTTGCAAAATGCAAAACTTTGCCTAAAATAGGACAAATACCCTAGAGCCACATGGTTTGGGTTGCTTGCTTGCACAATTCTTATTAGCACTTAAAAATATGCCATTTTTGGTCTGCCTTACAGATGGAAGTCTCTGGATAAGATCACACTCCAGTGTACTGATGCTAACAAGCAGAGCTAACAAATTGGAATCCAGGGGGACAAATTGTGAAAAGCTGTCAGATTCCCACCCTCCTATCAGGTTCCTCAAACGTCCCTATGTATGACATAGTTCACGCTAGGAAATTGTTGCAAAGAAGAATTGAAATCCCATTCCAATTAACTGTCAATCAACTATCAATGAAGAGATGATTCTTTTGAAGGATATTCTTCAACTCTGGTAGCTGCATGAATTGAATGTTTCTGTGTTTGTTCAAATATGTACAATTAGGTATGTGGTGAGAATTCTGTGCTTCCTCTCTTTGGTTAGAGTTGCTTCAGGTAGATTACTATCATTGTCAAGTTTGCACTGATAGTTCTATGTTCGTTTCATGGTAATGTGACACTTCCTACAAACTGAGAAAGCACACAGTCAAAATAAGAAACAAAGAAATTAAATATAATGTCTATATAATTATATTGCTCTATAATTATTATAATTATAACAATTTAATAATCACATTAATTAATTATAATAATTTAATTTTGCCGTTGACTTTAATCTCAATATCCTTTGTCTGATTCCGTAAACTCCACAAATTCAGCTAGGCATACTACAGAATTCCAAATGTAAACTAAATTTCAGGCCCAGTGCAAGAAAAATCACTTTTTTTCTAGAATGGGATCCTGCTGATTTCCAGGGAGTTGCATGTGTGGGCTGTGAGTATAATGGACTATAAGGCCTGATATAATCCAGGAATGCAGCTGTTACATAAGTTGTGAGTCTTACAAAATAGTAGAGGGCTGGCATTTTCCTTTCCACATTGCTAATGCCTAGACATGTCCAGGTATTTCCACTATGGCCTATCAAGGCCACAATCCATTCTGGGCAGTATGGCAGTTTTCTGGACAGAGATTCAGGACAAGTCATGATTAAGACCTCTGATGTCCTGTGCCTGCAGAGAAGAGACATAAATTAACTTTAACTGAAGCTGCAGCCAAAGAACTGGATAACTCTTCCAAATGTATGTGTGAAATTCAATCCAACTTTCTCCTTTATTTTACTTCAGTTCCCAATTTCCTCTGCTCGTTTCTTTAAGTTTTATTTTTCCTTCTCCTACGCTTCTATCAAGTTCTCTTCTCATTGCCTCCCCTTTGCCTGTAAGCCATGTTTCTTCTGTATCTCCTGCCAACCCTCCTACCTCCTGGCAAGTCTTTCTAGTGTTCAGGCATTCTAGTCCAAAGTGACTGATGTCCTGTTGGCCACCTGCGATGCCTTTCAGTCTAAACTGAGTTTTCCTTTCCTTGAAAAAGATGTACTGCAAACATCTAATGGTTCCGTTTCCTGAACAGCATGGATTCTGCTAACTTTCCCTGCTGTTATTCAGAACTGTGATTAGCAAGGGACTTTAAAAGCCTTACACAATAGCAAAAGCAGAGAAGAAGATCCAGAATAGAAGAGTTCCACAATAGTTAGTCACTGGATTCCTGGATTTAACCCACAATGGACCAAAGAGGCTGGAGGCACCAAGTTGTATATGTGATTCCAAGTCATGGGTTATTGAAGGGCTGTTTAATCCTGGATTATGCAAGAGTTTATACTCTATGACCAAAAGTAGAATTTGCATATTCAAAATGGCAATCAAATGAACCACCCTGGATGTAATACAGCCTCACCTTGGTTAAATAACCCATGGTAGGCTATCCTGCCCTGGGGGAAGCCCCACTGTAAGCACTAATTTGGAAATGTGGATTTTTTAAAGGGGCACTACCCTTTATCTCAGCCTTTATGGTATATTAACATATTAAAGCAAATGATTCTATTTAGGAACTTGCAAACACTCCACCTGCTTATGTCTCTTGGAGGTACCCATGCTTAGGTAAGACCTATACCTTGGAAAAAGCTGAACTTTAAATCAAGAAGCCTTAATTTAGAAAGACACACACAGTGTAGCACTTCATTCATTAGCAATTCAAGAAGGAAATAATCTATCCCAGAAGGCAAGCACATTGAATAAGGTTCAGATTTCAAGGGATGTGTAAATCATGAGTTTTCCATCTCTGGTCTAGATTTTTCTTAAATAAACTTTTGCTGTTTTGCAATCTTGTCTATGTTTCAAAAGCAAGGGAAAGTGCTTCAGAAATTATTGGCAATCAGCTATGAGGCTGCACAGTGGTTGACACTGATAGCTGTTACTGAGATTTCATATTTTCAGTTAGCAATAAGAAATTGTCTGTATCCTTTTATGTTGTGCTATAACGCTACAGCTTTGCTCAGTTCAGGCAGTTAGCTCACTATAATGAGATATAGGCCTAAACAAAAAACCATCAAACTCAATCCTGTCAAACTGGCACTGTGTCACTAGCATCAATAGGACTGAACTACCGGCACTGCTTTGTTCAATGGTCAGTGCTACGTAAATAGATCTCTTCAGATTGTCTTACATGCATTAGTATGATGGCAGGGCAGGGAGAGGAGCTTTCTTGAGAATTCTGCCTTAACCCACAGATAGCTGTAGAATGAAGCCCAAGCCTATGAAGCTTTTCAGAAAAGGGACTGGAAAAGGCTAGAGCAAGGTCTATTGATAGATCTCTGGAAGATCTCCAAGTGTTCCTGACTCTGAACTATCTAGCAGTGCAAACTACTAAGTATCTCCCTAACTAAAGATAGGATACTGAAAAAGAATGCTGCAGGGAAAACGAGGAATGGATCTGTGGGTGGAAGGACAGAAAAGCATGGTTCTGGTACTGATCATAAGTTTTTGGACAAAAGATGCTCAAAGTTATACTGATCCTTAGTTCATAGTTCATATCCACCAGGCTGCACTACTGTTTTTTACCTGGGCCTGATTTTCAGATCCCTGGATTCTAGAAAAAAAATTAAGTAGATCTCAGAGCCGTTTAGTCTGCCTACCCCAGTTTCAGAAGAGAATAATACATGCACACATTAACTATTTGGGATCCAGTGTGGAGTTATTTCAGCAATATAGTTACTGAATGGTTCTGTTATACAGTTGTGCACCAACTCCACCAATTTAGCACTTCAGAAAATGGCCTGATTTTGTCTTAGATAGCCACTTCAGCACAGGTACCAAAGCTGAATGGATGAAGCAATAACTTGAAATACCTTGACGATGTCAGTTTCAAAAAACTAAGCCATCAGATAGGGTGTAGCCTCACACAGAACTTCACAGTTCATTGCACCAATAAAGTAATAATTATCACAAGGCAGTCAGCTATATAACGATAATTCCCATGACAGCCCCACTGTCCCTGAGAAGATTATGGGTATTTAGGGCTAAGATGCCATCATTACCCTTTCTCATGGCTTGAATTTTATAGGGGATCCAGTTTTTATCATCTTCAACTTCTAAAACATCCTAGTTTTCCTATTATTCTGATTTATTTTGTTTTTCTTACTCCAGATAAGAAAAGCCAGAAGAGTTGCACAATGCTTTCTCATTGTCTGGAAGCAACTTATATTCCCTTTATAACAAATACTGCCAATTAAACCAAGCCCCTCAGAATGTTGGGGTTTTATATCCTTTCACTTTCTTATAGATCACTCTCTTAAATTTTCCAGGGACAAGTGATTGCATAACTCATGATAAAACTCAAAACCCCCCAAATACTCACTTGAAATGGTAACAAGTACCAAAGACACTATTGACACATTAAGGTTCATGACTGAGTCTACTCCCTGATCATTATTAAAGAGCCAACTACCAGATTTGGGACAGAGGGGGCTGGTATGCTCTGTATAGCCATTTCATTTTGCTAAAGTCTGTGTACTTGTCTCTACAGCAGAGCAATCCTTTTCTCTTGTACCACTGTTTCAGTGAAAATTGCCTTCCCAGTCACAAAACATAGACATAAATGTTTGTTTTGTTTGTTTGAATGAAGTTGTTTTATATATAGAACACTTCAAAGACACATGGCATTTTAGTTCCTATGATTCAAGCAGAAGGTATACAACATTTTTACAATTTGTTTACCAAGATTTACCCTACTTGCACTTTCCAGTTTGAATATGAACTCAGACATTATCTGCACTTGAAGTCTGCCTATTTCAAGTTGCAATGTGATACATGGAGGAAAACACGTGAAAACAACAACACAAACACTTTTGAAAAATGCACACAAATATGCTTCAGTGAAAGAAAGAAAGAAAGAAAGAAAGAAAGAAAGAAAGAAAGAAAGAAAGAAAGAAAGACAGACAGACAGACAGACAGACAGAAAGATTTGTTCCAAAGATGCACGTATTTTGAAAAAAAAATATGCACAAAATATACACGGTACTTCAAGAAAAAAAGTTTACAAATTTGACATGGATTCAGGTCAGAACAAACTTTGAGATGGCTTTTGGAGAAAGTTGATAAACCTGAGTTTAGCTGATTCATACATTCCTAAATTCAAGGAGAAAATTGTATTTCCTGTTGCAATGAGTTTGTTAGTTCTTGAAGTATGGGTGTCGCCCCATGGATCAATAACTGCCTAATATGTGCAGAATGGTCTTTCACAGCCCTACAGTTTGGGAAGTTCTTCCAGGAATCAGAAGACATGTGCTCCCAAACAGGGAGTGTAACAACAACTGGGAAACACCATCCAAGAATACACAGAAAGCCGTCAAGTGTAGGGAAGGCCATCTGTGATATAAAGGGAAGTAATAAATAGCATAAAAATGGAAAGACAAAAGAAAAATAATCCTATACTTTGATTTAAGAAGTTTTGGGGAATACTAACAACTGTGCTCACAATTTAGACTGGATGATACTACACAGAAACATTTCTTTAAAATGTTTTTTCAGTCCAGTCTGACAATCAGAACGAATACAAGATCAGTCTTCCACCAGAACAAATAAAGAATGAAATTAAAGCCCCATAGTGTTCTTTGGTAACTTAGTCAATTTTCTGTGTCATTATGTCCTGGGACTTAAATCATTCTGGCTGTTTTTAAAAGAAAGCATCATATGCTTTAAACATCCTCCAAATTTTACTTTGGCAGTTTCAAATGTTCCTATCATTTAAGCATCTCATTTCTTATAAAAACACTTAACTCTTTTTCTCATAAAATTTTACATATGGCAATTCTCAGAACTTCTGCAATGCTGCCCACAAGGTGAAATATTTTTCAGCATTTTTCAGTCAGTGAATATTAATTGGCTCTAACTGTAAGAGAGAACTAAAATTCTTTCAGAACCATATTAATGTTTACCTTTCTCTTGGCGCAAAAAAAAAATAAGGAAATGAAAGTGGTTAATCATAAAGCATGGAGAAACTTGGGAGAACATTCAGTTCTCAGGCGCTACTGAGTGGTTCATCTTGAGGCTATTTCCTTCTCTCCCAAAATGTTAGGATGATCATAGGTTACATGTATAAATAAATTCTTATAATAATCTATGATATAAATGCATCCATCCTTCTCCTTATGGGATTTAGTTGCTTATTTTGTCCCTTATTATGCTCATGCTTATCAAAGGTTGCTAACAAAGCCAACTCACTCAGTTCCCCACCCGTGTTAAGGCAGTTTTGAAGTAGCCCAACAAAAACAATGTGCATTCAATGTGCCAGGTGAGTGAACACGTAGCCAGGATTGGGACCATGCTGAGTAGCCCATCCTGCTGTTCTCTGCAAGTTGAAAGCAAACATCTGCAATGGAAATATATACAAGGAAGCTTCACTTCCACAGAAGTTCCAACTCCGTGCCCAGGCCTCAGTGGAAGGGGTCACATGAAACAACACTGGAAGTGGGATTGGGCAGAATGGCTCCATTCTTAGCTCATGTGCTTCACTGCCTTAGATAGGACTACATGCATAGGGCTATTTACTCACACCCCTTTTAAAATAATGCCAACTCATCTTAATGTATGACTTTCTCCTTCTTCCAAGCATATAGGACGTGAGGCAGGATAACAGTGATTGGCAGTGATCTATTGCACCAAACTGGCCCTGGGAGACTGCAGAAAAGAAATAACCAAGCTCTACCACTACCACTAGGACATGAAAAAAAGAAAATGAATTGTAGTAACAATAGTTCTTCAAACCATAAACTGCAATAGAAGGGAAATGTGAGGATACACAAGGAGCAAATCCCATTACACCTGCCAAACACACACACATGCACCAACCCTCTGTTACCGTATGTGATTATCCTCATAGTTTACTCACTCAGAACCACTTCACAGATTGCACAAGAGTGGTGTACAATGTAGGCAAAGTAATCTGAGGTTCTGAGGCTCTGTTTCCAGGATTTCAGCAAACTTGCTCATATTAAATCACTGGAGTGGGAAAAGTATATTTCTCATACACACAGGTATTATTTATTGGATGTGGTTATCACTTTTTCTTCTGGTATCTTTTTCTGCAATCTGAGAATCTAACTTTCAGAACAACATCAGAACAACATCAGACAATCTAGTGGAGAAGAGGTCAGGGAGTACATTAATCCTAAGAAAGGCAAGATATCTGTATATAATACAGACTTGCTATTTGCATCATAAATAAAACACAATTATTTAACGACATTATACATTTCCAGATCTTTGGGTGATTAAGTCAGGCCTGACCCATGAACTCATGAAGCTGAATGCAGCCCAACAACCAGTAACATTGTAAAAATATAATAGAAACAGAACATAAATATGATAATATCTACTCCCAGGATGATTCTAATGCTAGAAAGCTCTGCTTCTGCAGAAAACAATGTAGCTTTAGGACTGCTTCAGTGTGTCAGATACAAAGTCAAGAATCAAACCAGGCTCCAGAATTTGGTGACTTACCAGTTTTTGGGAAGACGATTTAAGCGTAACATGGAAATTCAAGGGACAACAACACAATGTCATTATAATGATGTATAACACCTCTATTCATTTGGAATAAAGGACTGAATTTAAGCCAGGCAAGGAAGGATGAGGGAATGCATTCACTGTTCTCCTGTGGTACGTAGATATGCTCAGATGTGCAGCTCCTCTCAAGAGTAAATGATACACAGGTGCCCATCAGGTTGCAGACTTGCAGAACAATCCTAAGCATGCAATGACTTGCTAGTGAATCTTATTATGTTCAGTAACTCCTGATTGTGTCTAGGAGTACAGCCTTAAAATGAAACAGGAAGTTGCCTGTTTACTCTCAAATGGAATGTTTATGCACAAATAAGGCATCCTCCCTTTGCAAACCTTCCAAAATGTGAAGACTTATAAGTGTTTAGGTGACAAGGGACATTCAGACCTTGGAATAATAATTGGAATAATATTTTTCTACAAATAAGTGTAAAAGGCCTACCTTGAAAAAGGTCATTGTTGCTCCATCTTCAACTGCTCCATATTCTATTTTAGTTTGCTTCGCTAGATCATCTGCCGAATCAATGGGGGACTCCATACGCTCCACTGTCAGAAAGGCGGCTAGATTAGCAGTGTACGAGGAAATGATGATAAGTGTGAAAAACCACCAAATGCCTCCCACTATCCTGGTGGAGAGGGCTTTGGGCATGAGCTCGGAACCTAATGAAAACCAGGGGAAACAGATGAATCCAGGGTATAAACAGTATGACCTTAATGTAGAAATACAGTTCTTTCATGGCAGAAGAGTGAGTGTGGACTCACCAAGCAAAATAAGCAAATAAATAAAACTATAAGCTTAAATACTGCTTATACAGACACACAAATGAAATAAAAAAAAAATGAAAAACATATACTGAAAGGAAACCTTGTTAGGAAAATTGTGTCTTTCTGAGACCCAAACTATAGCAATGGGAGGCCTAAAGAAAGGTTAGGCTCTCAGCTTGGGTCAGAACCCAATAATTTAAATGCCTTTCTAATAAAGTGACAATGAAAAACAAAATGGGAATGAAAAAGATATTAGAGCTGTTGAGAAGCTTTGTGCTAAAAACATACAGTAATCCCAAACCTCCCAGTTAAAATTTAGAGCAGCTCTTCCGTGTCTTTATCAATCATTAATTAAGCAGCTCATAAAAAGGTGTCTTTCATGACAAATAAGCTGTTGCCCCAAACTCTGGTAACGAAGGAATCAAGAAAAAATGTATCAGGAAAATTCTGATACAGCGATGACTCCAACAAATCTGAACATGTTAAGCAGCCTTCAAAAACAAAATAAAACAAACAAAAATTTAATGCAGTGAAGCAATAAGCAGCTAGCCAATGACAAAATGATACATCTCCCATCTCTATACTTAGCTCCACAGTTTATAGTAAAGAAGAGTGGCCAAGCCACATTTCATTTACTCAAGCAGCAATGAAAATATTATTCTTCAGCCTGAATGAGACCAAGACAGACTATAAGTGTATTGCTGGAGTTGCCTGCTCATGGCCTTAAAAATGGAGGGGGCTTTAGATATGGCTTAGTAATAGACATCATTATAAATTTAGAGCCTAATGATTAAAGCAAATTTAGAGCCTAATGATGCTAGTGGTATCACAGAACTTCCTTTTGTGCTGCATTCTTAAAAGCAATCATGTTTCAAGTTTGCTTAATTTGCAAAAATATAAATGTAAGTTGGCATGCATGAAATTCTTAAGAATAGAAAATTGAATAATTTAATTAACAAGTAGTGGCAAGTCAAATATAGACATTTTTCTACAATGCATAAAGGATGTTGCAAGGCATGTGTGCAACAAGATATTTAAAATATATAGATCTGCAGTGTCGTTATGATAAAGTATTAGCAATTGTGGTCAATTAGGCAGGGATTTATACCCCCTCCTTTTTG
This sequence comes from Varanus komodoensis, assembly GCF_004798865.1. Taxonomy (NCBI): domain Eukaryota; kingdom Metazoa; phylum Chordata; class Lepidosauria; order Squamata; family Varanidae; genus Varanus; species Varanus komodoensis. The sequence goes on from NW_025335268.1 coordinate 61,198,001, forward strand.
TTTTACTAGGGTAAAATGGAATGAAGGCAAGATGGACTATTTTATTCCTGATTAATTGTATTGTTTACATTGCATCAGTTAAGGAACTGGTCCAGCAAGGTAACACATCTTCCAGGGAATGAAGCTTATGCCAAACTCAACATTAATTACAGAACTGAAAAATTTAAGAAAGAAAGAAAAGAAAGAAAAGAAAGCAAGGAGAAAAAAAGAAGTGGTATCATAACTGGACTATTTGATCCAAAACAGCCCATCTTACCCTGCAGTTCATCTTACCCTTGCTGTTTCAAACAAAAAAAGCTGACAGACTTGGACATGACAGCCAACTCCAGCGCCAGACTTTGCCTAGAATTCTGCAAGGAAAGAAGTAGAAAAGTACCTTTCGGATGTAGTCGCTCCTAGGCCCTGTCAGTCAGACACTTAAGACACTATCACACTAATATAGCCAAATAAGCCCAACAGCTTTGACTGTTTTCTCAAAAAACCAACATTTAGGAAAGTCAAACAAGACTTGGAAGAAAAGAACAGTAGAAAACGTTTGCCATAGTTGCCCCAATTACCACAAGTTCGTATCTTACCCAAGGATTTAGAGTGCCACCAAAGCCCGTAAAACAGAGCCTGGTTAGGGGCTGACTGTCATGTACCCAAGGTAACGTCATGTCAGCACTATATCCCACAATTTCCTGGGAGCAAAGCGAGTGGGCAAGGAATGTATGAGTTTCCTCTATCATGTAGCCTCCAGCATTCATGGAAATGTGTTAGGAAAAATGGGAATGATAACACTATTAGTGTTGATCGGTTACTATTACAACTTTATGGGGACTTTTTATTTAGAGTGTTTCCCTAAAATATTCCATCAATTCAAGCACAGTAAAGACTTCAATTTGCATCTTTCACTCTCAACTCAATATACTGCAAAGCAATTTCTTGAGGACTGGATTTCAGAAAAAGTACTACTTTTTCCTATATATCAAAAAACTACACAACTACTTATGACTGTTGAAGCCTTCTTAAGGCTTTTGCTTTTCTCCTGCCTCTCTGCTACACTACCTCAAATGCCACTTTTAAAATGAGGGATATTGAAAAGTAAAGTTCTGCTGCACAAATAGGTAAGAAATTAAATATCCTATGATGACATCCTAAAGAAACATGATCTGCATCCGTCTAGAAGCACCAAGGGCTGAGCTGATATAAGTGCACTGCCCATATAGTTTAGCTAGTCATGGAGGCAAGTTATATTAATGGGGACATTCCAGAATGGGAAATGAAATCCTGATTGTATTCTGTTCATGTAAGAGCTGGCATTTTCTCTGCACAGAATGTGTTCTTTCCTCACATAATAACAAAACATGGTTTGGTACTATTAATGAACTTGGTGCATTTATTTATTCATTCATTTAGATACCCCTTTCATGGTTTACACTCTCCTCCTCATGCACTCACCTGTATGAATTGAGCTTGCAATCTTCATTTATAGACTGACTATAAACAAATGTAATGAAATGCTACACTTTGTTTCTAAGTAGAAAGAGGATACTGAATGTGAAGAGAGGAGGGGAGGAACAAAAGGATATGCTTAGGCGTAGCTCAAGCCAAGGTGCACGAAATTGTAATTTGGCAATACATGTGAACTGGTCCAATGAAGCTGTCAAGTCTACTTGAGCTTTCTGGAGCAAATGAAATTGCTTTATGGCTTTATGTTCTTATGGGCCTTGGGGATCCATGACAATTTTCATAAATGCCTCCTAGTTCATGATCTGTACAGTTACTTGCTGCTTGTTTATCCTTTACTGGAGATAGCAAACTGATATGTCTTGCTATTGCCTAAGCAAAAACTACTGATCAATGCTACTTAAGTAAAACAAAATTACAGTACAGCTTCAAAATATAGCGGAAAATGGTACACTCTACTAGAAATATGTTTTGCAGATAGTTTTGTTTTGATTATAACATATTTATTTATATGAAAGGACTAATTCATTTATGGAAGCCTGCCATTAGTTTTTTCACTACATAGTATATTTGGCTCATCAATATATTAAATGCTTATGAGTTTGAGTATATGATTTTTGAGTACCAAAATATACCACTGAGATATAGAATGCAATCCTATACACATTTAGTTGGGAGTCAATCACATTGAAACTCAATGGGTGTCATTGTTCAGTAGACATGAGACTTTTAAGCAGAAACCCTGAAGGGTGTGTAGAACACACTTGGCATGTCTGACCCAGCAACAGGTAACCAATTTTCAGTACTGTTAATTTGAATGGAAGCCTTAACTGTGTGTTTAACACTTTCTCATTAAAATGACTAGGACTTGAAATCATGCCTATTATTGTTTATGGGTCCCCATATACCCCTGACTTTAAAGACAACAAGCATCCATATCAGCTTGTGAAAACTCTAACACTGTACTAAAGTTGTACTAGTTTCCTGCTCATAGGTAGTTATGGCAATGTGCTCTGATTCCTATATCTTTCTATGACATTCTGTCAAGGACATTAATTACTTTTCCAAAAAGGAAATGTTTTTTTCCCCCTATTCCTTATATATTTTTCCTCTACAGAATACCCAAAGACACATGTCCAGCTTCTGAACTATTGGTTGATGAAAATAAATCCTGGTTTTAGCACTCATGTACGCATATACACTCTTAAAGCTGCCAGGTTCTCTTAAAATCTGTGATTTAAAAGAAGGCAAATTCCTTGGGTATTCCAAGAATGAAATATGGGTGACGTTTAGTACAGACAAGCAGCAACACTGGCAGAATGAAGAATGATGTCTTTTAAAAGGATTGATGTGAAGAATTACATCATGAGTTTCCATTATACTCCTTCCGTACATAATCTATTACAGAGCAAAAGACAAAACCAAACCCAGCAAAAACCTGCATTTGAGAAATTGCATCTGACTATTGCTTATCCCGAGCATCAAGTAAATCAACAGAATGGACAAAATTAGTATAAAAGGGTGCACTATACAATCTACTTTTTAAAAAGGAAGTATTAGTTTATCCCTGGTAATTTCCTGATTAAAATTTTAGCTGTCATTTAGAAAGTAGGAATTTAATTTATTTGTGTGTGCTGTACATCATGTACTACATCAACAATATTTTAATATTTAAACAATATTTTTGCTTATGCAAAAATCCTCTGTTTAAGGAACCTTAAATGTCAATTGGTGGAAACAATGGGTGCAACAGGAGAGATATGTATTAACTACTCAATAAATGGCATTTTGTTTCAGTACTAAATAGAGAGGTCTACAACAAAAGTAGGCCACTGTAGGAAGAAGTAGTTATCATGCCTTCCACTCTTGCTGCACAGATATGTTCCTGTTTGGAAAACGTAGGCAATTGTATTGATTAGCTGTAGTGGCATGCGAGGAACTCCCTTGCTAGGAATGTAGACAATTTATGTTGATTGGCTGAGGACTTTTTTCCCTAAAAGATATAAATATATAAATGTATTAATGTAGGAAGCTGGTTTATGGTTACATGCACAGAGGCACCCATGCAAGCTGTGCCAAAGAAAGAGAACCGTAACCCCCAGCAAAAAGTGGGACATGGCGCCCGAGGGAAAGAGCAGGCTGAATCGTATACCTTGCTGCATGAGAGCTCCAACTCCAAACCAGAAACTATTTAGCAAGGTAAAATTGTTTTCCACCACGTCTGAGTCGGGGTTGCAAGGGTGTGGATTATACCACTCATAGGGACTAAACCTGTGGTAATTGACAGAAAAAAAGAACATATTTAACAAGCAGTGAGCAGAAAGTCTATCCAGCAAATTTGCTGCAAAAGAAACAGAAAAACAAGAAAAGTTAAATAGAAAATAGAGAAAGAAAGTCTTCACAATGCAACTGCATTATATACATGACAGGAGGCATTACAAGAAAAAAAATACCAGCAGTGAAGAACCCCCCTCTTCAGCTATGGGTTTGTGTAGTAACACAGTCGGAAGCGAGGGAGCGCTGGCAGGATGTGCCCAACCCTCACAACCAGGGACTCAGCATCACTCAGACTGTCAGCAAACATCACATCATGTCGCTCTTAGGCATGTTGACACGCACATAAAAGGGGGCTATTAAAAGTTGGCAATTAAGAAGAAAATAATTACAGTTTCAATTTAATTAAGAATTTGCACAAAGGCTTTCAGATAACAATCATGGAAGGAAAACTGCTAAAAGATAAATGTGTTAATGCGTGGCAAATGGCTAAGGAAATAGCATCTGCAAGGAAAAATGGGTTTGTTTATTACAGTAAACCTAGAGGGTGAAATCCTATGCATGTTTAGATAGCCAAAAATAATAATACTAAAAAATATCCTATCCCTCCCAGCGGTCCCCAGCCTTTGCCTTTTCTTGCCTAAGATGCATAGGATTGCATACTGAAAGTATATGGGCATTCAGCAGCTAGGGTTTGTCTAAGACTGAAAACACTCCTCTGGACTACAGAAAAGACTGCTTCTTGAGAGAGTTGAAGATCATTCTGAATAAAATCTTTCTGCCTCCCTCATACTCAGTGGTGCTAGAACACAATTAGCTGGTTAATAGGCAATATTAAGAATATGTGCATTTCCAAGGCAGAGTGTAACCTAAGAAGAAATGGGCTTTTTTCTTCTTGGATGAATGGCATCATTTTCCAGTAGTAAAAATGCCACCTTAATCACCACACTGTCTAGATGGTAGATTGGAGTACTATAAACATGCATTTCATTTTTTCTTGGGACTGAGACTTACAGCATAATGTGTGATATTTACATCACTGATTGTTTCTCCTCCAAAATCTTATTTACCAAATTATGGCTACAACATGCAAACATGTCTACTATTTAAGTTATTGTTGCCTTCATACAGAAACACTTAAAGAAGCAGGTTCCAGTGAATTTAAATATTTTGTTGATAAAACTTGTTGATAAGAAGAGCTCTCTGTTGTCTTTTTTTCCACAAATATATGATGACTTAACACCACTGTCATGCCACATTATTGTTTTTGGGTTTTTTAGTGAACAAAATCTACCAAACATTCACCTCAGATGAATAGCTAGATGATAGGAAATTAATTATCTTGGAAATCAATACTTTGACATTTTTCTACTGTTCTTATTCCCATGTTTAGTACCAATCACACACTACCAAAACAAAATATGGAGCACAGTACACAATGGACCATAACTACCAAAATAAATAAAAATGCATAAGAATTTAAGTGCTAAACTCACTTATGCATTTTGTT